>NC_081407.1:278117474-278436009 GCF_030272615.1 Cryptomeria japonica
CTAATTACCTAATCCATCTAATTCATTATTAGTGTTATCACTTGTTTATAATAAGGAAAAAATCTAATGTGCCCCAACGGTCTAGATGAGAGTCTTATCAGCTCACTTCCTATCTCTCACGATCCTGATCATCACATGGAAGCCCACTCCTTCTAGATTATTCCAAAACAACAATAATAATAGGCAGGATCTAATATAATATTCAAGAATATTTCACAAGAAGCCTCACATAATCAAGAGGCATCCATAAACAATCCAGTGCCAACAATATCAATAAATCAACAATGAGCCTCATATCAAAATAGTTCTTCAAAAGCCATATCGAAGTCAATCAAAATCTGCCATAATCATGAAGTGAACATCAACAGTAAGGCACATCAACTTACTGACCAAGAGGAAAAAATCAATTCTCACAACATGGCTTATCAACATGATGGAGATGCACAAAACCTCTTCAATATGGCTTATCAACATACCGAAGCTTAAAACAACAAATAAATGTCAAATCTGACAAAATTCCCAACTGGAAAACATCAATAGATCAGAAAATTTCATCATAGATTGAGAAAAATAGACAAACACATTAACCTATTAGTTTAGCACATTTACTACATAGTGCAATACTTATGTCATTTCCTCCAATGCCTTTACCTGACCCTACAATGTATTTACTAGTTCCTAAATCACATATGACTAAAGATACAACATATTTGCTTACAAACAATGCATCTATAGACTCTAACAATGCAAATAAAACCTAGTGCAGTGCATTTACAGAAAGAAAACTCGCATTTGCATAAATAAATGATGCATTCATTCAATTAGCGCATTTGTCCAAAATCAGACACAGACTTAGAAAAATGTGACAAAAAAATAAAATCCAAGAGACTACAAAAATGCCTGAATAAGGGCTCAAAAGAAATGCTGAGGCAATACAAAATGAATGACATAATTTAAATATTAAACCATAAACAATAGAGAGAACAAAAATGAAAATAAAACCTCATGACTTGCTACCAAAACACACTCAAATAAAAATACAAAGAACCTATATGACTTCCGCAACCCAAAGGCAACAAAATATTTCATGATACAGTACTAAGTCCTTAAAACTCACACCCAAATCTGATACAAGCACAGGATTTTAGAATACACACATAAGAAGCCATTCACAAAGTCCTCTACTCATGACAAGAAATAAACTCAGAATAATAATAATAAATCTTCCCCAAATTGTAATGAAAAACTATATAACATAAATTTTTCATGAGATATTTCTATCTCAAACTATATAAAAATTATACAATATAATTTCCCCAAACCAAAATACAATCTTTCTGCAGATGTGGAGAATACATGAAAGTAAAATAAATATACACAAAGAGAGATCCTCCAACCTCAGATTTGAAGTGATGGTAAAGAAATTTGAAAAAGTGCCCACAAAAATTCCAACCAAACTCCAAGAAAGAATCCAAGCTCCCAAAACAAGTTGCAGAAGAAAAATCCTCAAGAATGGTAACCTGACACAAATCTCAAGCTGTCGGATAAACAGAAAAACAAAACTAAAACCCTAGCCTCAAAACTGGCCAATCAAAATAAACCAAAATAAAATAAAACTTACCTACTCAAACTTATAATATGATTTATTTCCCCAACACATATACAACCAATAGATTTTAATGGTAGGTAGGGAATAACAATAAACTCATTTACCCTTGTAACAAGAGAAATGTAATAAAATATCATAAAGTATTATTCACTACATAAATAAATAAATAAATAACCAAGTTATATGCAAATAGATAAATAAAAACCATTGCTAAAATATTAATCAACACTAAAATATAAAAGCTACATTAAATAATAAATAAATGAATAAATATTATTTAAATAATAAATACCAAATAAAACATAAATCAGTAATTAATAAATAAATAGAAGCCACCAATAAAATATAAATTAGCATTAAAATATAAAAGCACTATTAAACAATTAATAAATAAATAATAATTAAACAATAAATATCAAATAGACAACAAACCAATAAATACCAATTAAACAATAAATTGATCAAATAATAATTAATCAAATTAAGCTATAATAATAATCCACCAATTGATTTAATCATCAATAAACTATATAAATCAAACATTAATTAATTAAATAAATAATCACATACTCACGAACCACCAAAAGACCAAAACTCATTGGTTAACAAGGCGAATCACGCCAAGACAACTAATGACCAAGGTAGACAACTTAAGCCTAGAGTATATGAAGGGAACTCATGCCATCTCCGACAACTTGACATTGGGATTTAAACACACACTCAGACCTATGAAGCCAAGTGGAGTCGATGTTTGGTACCTGCAAACCTGCATCAACGCTAACCACAACATATATGATATATATACATCATAATGAATAGGCAAGTGGTATAAAATTATGATGGCATATCATGCTCGCAATGAGTGATATGGCATCGTCTCTACTCACAAAAATAGTCACAGAATAAGCAAACACATCATAACACCCACTCATCACATATAATTAGGAAGTAGGGTTAGCATAATCATAATGCTATCAAATTTATAATCCATATAATCCATCTAACGTAGCAAGTTCTTATAGAGACTGTTAATATAAATCCATCATATCAGTATCATCAGTAACAAGTATCATCATAAGCATCTAAAATAAAAATAGAGTCAACACATACTATAATACCATCGAATATTATCATAAAGTAAACTAAGCTATGCCAATAGGGTCTATAAATGTACAAGGAGAAGGATGAGTTAGGGTGGTGTGGTACAAGATGCATGAGATAAATCTCGCCAAAATTTGCACAAATTCAATCGACTCCTTCAAGGGATTGAAGGAAGGAAATCAAGGTCTCATTGAAAGTGGATGCAAATCCAAAAACTAGACACCATCCCCAAACATAACTTGTCTATCCTCGAAAGAATTAAAACAACACAAAAAATTATCTACAAAAAGGGTAAATGTCACTATTACTCTTAAAAAAGGGAGACGAATGCTCATAAATCCATTTATGCAACTCCAAATGATTAAGCATGAGACCAAAAACCCTATAAATTAACTCATTTCTCATAAAATAATCCTCACTATCTAAAACATCCTACCCCATAGAAACTACATGAAAATATAAGTATAAGGAGTAGGGAACAACTATTTAATATTAACTATATAGAGTTCTCAATAAGATAACCCTTGCCCACATTATCCAAAACACTCGGGAAAGTTGACATAAATTCCTTGAGAATAGAAGCAGAATTAGATCCCCATAATTTTTAACAGATCAACAAAGGAAGCAAATGGAAAGGAAATCCTAGGTCCAACCCCACCACTAGCAACATTGAATCCAATTGCAAGGAGAAATCATAAACCCAAAGAATCCATAGAAGGATAAATAATGTACAAAAAAAATAGTGGTGCTAAAAATCCAACCATAAGAGGAAAAATAAACATAGAAAACAGCACATTAAGATGATGAGGCGCCAAAGGTAGAACCCCCATAAATGGTAGTGTAGACAATAGAAACCTAGATGACATTGCAGGAGAAATAGATCTAGTTGGTGACCCAACATAGTAAATCCACAACTAAATATAGTGTAGGGAAACAGTGCATGGGTGGGAAATAAATTTTCAAAATAAGGGATAGTGGGAGAAGCATTATAAATGTGCTAAAAAACTCATTTTCCTTCTTCATGGTATTCTAGTTCTTAGAGTATTTTCTACTAACTTTCTTATTTGTTGTATTAATTAGCTTTAGTTTTTGTCTTTTTTTGGCATAAAAGCAGTAACTTTTTCATATACTCACAAAATGGACAATTGCTAGGGTATTAGGGGATTATAACTTGTCTATAGGGTTTAGATATTTTATCTCCTTAAACAAATAATTTATATTCAATCCATATGGATTACCAATATATTTTTCAATCAATGTTCCTAAAGCCTTTTTAATATTGAAAAAACCACTTTGTAATCAATAATTATCTCAAGATATAAATAAAAATTATTGTGCAATAGTTTAAAAAATTACAATACTCAAAATATTTGTCAACCAACTTCAATGTATTATGTAATCAAGACAAAATTTATTATATTATTACAATTTACTCAAATATATTTGATTTGATAGTATTCTACAAGTATAATATTACTCCACCTATAAATCACTATGAAATCTCTAAAACATTCAATTTATAGAGGAATGACAAATAGAAAACTAAGATGGTTTTTGATGTCAAGTGGCCAAAAATGATTATAAATTAAAAACAATGTCCTCAAGTGCAATTATGATACATTACAATCCATACCATGTATCTAACCAATAAACATTAGTAGGTAAACAATACAAAGTATATCACTCCACCATGAACACACCACATAATATGAACCCCACCTATCATAAGAAAATACTCCACTCATCCTATTATAAATATAAAGCATCATATTATAGGATTGGTAACTTTTATTCATCACTATGATTATGTAGCTCTTATGAACTATAGCCTCTCTCATTAATCTCTTTAATTAGCATCCATGTATCCATTCCAATAAAGTTGGAGACACATATATAATATTGAAAGGATAATATCATGTCAAATCTTATCATCACATATTATAATGAAATTTACACAACCACTTAATAAGGGGCCTTTAGGTAGAAAAGAATAAGTTGAAGATCCATTTCTAGGACAATAGAACTTATCTTTGTTCACTAATTTCAAAAGGAAATTTTAAACAAATTTAAGAGTTCCTGTATTGTAATTCATGATCCTACCACCCTCAAACTTTTCAAAAAAAAGTGATTCTATACAAATATAATCAAACATTTGAACAATTACTTGTAAAAGATAGTGGACAAAGGTAAATAGAGAATAGGAAATAAATAGAGATAAATAGTTAAAATAAAGTAATTTAGAGATAATTAATTAATAATGAATAATTAAAATCTATGTCAGCAATTGGGATTATTTAGCTTTGGATTTTCTAAAATCTTGAACCTGCAACTTTGACAAAGTAGGAAGGGTGTGGATACATTGGCAACAACTGAAACTCTGAGGCCCATGATCATTTTACAAATTAAACTATTTTTTTGAGCACATTTGATTACTATATTCTGATATTAGTGTATTATTATGCCATGGATGGATAGAGGATACTTACTAGTTTAGTAAACTCATTTCATGCTTTTATATGGACAAACATGCTAGTCATACCATGTGGTCATTATATGTATGTGTGTGTGTTATCATTGCTATATTGGAGGGAATCGGGAATATTGTGTATTTTGACTATTATTAAGGTTTATATTCAAGTGTGGATTAGAATACATGGTTATTATATGTGAGTGTTACATGCCTACCTTATATGACATATTATTATAAGCATTCAACAGTGCATAAAATCTTATTTCTTTAAATTACATGTGTATTATGCTTAATCAACTATGTTGTAAAGATTGTGTGTGACTTAATAATTTAATTATGAGTAGATGTATGACAGTGTAAGTTAGATATGTTAATTGTACAATATTAAGTGTATGTGTTATGTTTGATTATATGATATTGTATGGGACATATTAATGGTGCATGAAAGTGTGCAAGTACACCTTCTATGGGCCATGGAATTTGGAGTCTAATCAAGAACCCAATATGATCATAATATAGCCAAGGTATTATTCGTTGGAGGGGCAATACCTTGTTTGTGTTGTGAAAATGTGTTTGTAATGTGCTATTATTTTGAGGAATCAAATGTGGAAATCAAATGTCTTACGTCTTGTAATGTTGTGAGTTATCTCCTTAAGTTCCAAGGTGTATGTGTTTGTGTCACCATGTGCCATGTGTCATGTGAGTGTCAAGAGTGTAAATGAATGTATTGTATTTTTTCCCATATAGTTAATTATGTGAGGTCACCTCACCAAGTTAAGACTGCCTTGGATAAAGGGAGTTTAGGCCATGTCCCAATCATGTGAACCCATAGGTGATATTTGGGGAGACTTTTGAAGGGTCAAATGGACCTTGGGATGTGTATTTTTGTTGTTTTTAAGTACCCATGTATTATATTTAGGTTTGGGGCCTAACCAAGACCAAAAATTACCTTGTTTGACAAGTTAAGTCATTTCAAAACTTAATTTTTGAATAGTGGGGAAAATTGCAGCTTGTTAAGGTTAGTGTTATATTTATTGCAAGGAGCTATGGGATGGAGTGACCAATCAAATTCCTCCCTTATTTTGCATGAGTTACTTCTTGAGTACAACCTATTTCTCCCAAAAACCTCTAATTTAGGAAAGTGGCAACACTTGGGTAGAGAAATGTAGAATAGAATGGATGGTGGAATGTGTTACCTATCCCCAAGATAGAATTACAAAGGAGAGCATAAGAAAAATAAGGGGGGTGGTGGTTCTTGTTGTTTTTTCTGCTAAGTCTAACAATTTATTTTGCTTGGGTGATTTTCAAAGAGAAGGGGGAGCTTTCTAAGTGGTATAGGGTCTCCTTGTTGCTGCACAATTAATTCTCATTGTGGAGATAGGTGACCTTAACTCCTTAATATTTTTATGTGGGAACTATTCAATAATGTGTTTATGTTTAGCATTCATTCAAGTAAAGTGTTCTTGTGTTATTTCTTGCATTATCAATGTGTGAATGTTTAATGTGAGCATAATTGTATATTTTTTTTTGTGTAAACCCATGCATTTTGTTTGTTTTTGTTGTTGTTTTTGGGGCTTGAAGGACAATCTCATGCTCTTGAGGGAAGAGAAACCTTGAGGGTGAGAGAGGAGTGAACCATGCAGTCGGTTGAGAACTCTTGTCATGGAAAGGAAGAAATATAAGAAAGATATGAGTACCCTAAGTTCATTTAAATGGGGGGATGGAGAATGAAAGTATTCAAGGTATGAGTACCCTTTATTCATGGGAGAAATGATATGATCAATATAATTGTGTGTGTTGGCTTTATGGAGGAAAGGGGTATGAGTACCCATGGATTTATGAGAAGAAGGGGAAGTTATTATATAGAGGTTTTTTCTTAAATTAACTTGTCTCTCCTCATGTAAGTCCACCTCTCACCCCATAGAGGGGCTACTTAGGCATCCCATAGTGTTTTAATCTTTCAAAGGGTGTATTTATATTACATCATTATGTTTCAGGTTGTATTAGTATGTATGTGTGTATCTCATTTCTATGTTTAGGAGGTGAGATCCCATGGTCCTATAGAAAATAAATAAAGTGTAACTATCTTTTCATTGCACTACAAGAATTGGGTCTATAGTAAACTTTAAGCACAAGAGATAATATTAATAAAAAATAAATAAATATTACTACTACAAGAATATTAGATAAGCATCAAGATTTGATACAATATTTGATACCATTTTTAAAAATTATGCATGAATCTCATAGCCATTGACACCACTATCCTAATCCCCGTATCATGTGCACACTAAGGTTGTCATAGATCTCACAAGCATGTCTTTCGACCACGAGTCCCCTTAGCCACTGCCTCACATCCTTATGGGTCTCTGCAAATAAAAAATGAGGGCAAAGGCTTTAAGCATAAGTTAGGGAACAATATTCCTCACTCAATCAATGTTAGATTCATTATTGAGTGGATGACTGAGATCAAACCTTAAAAAAAATTGCATTGAAGGTTTCAAAATATTATGCATTATTAGTTGAGCCTCATAAAGGGAGGGAGGAAGTTTTTCTTCTTAAAAAAAAAATGAATTTGGGAAGGATCCTATACTAGCAGAGAGTTATAGAAGGTCTCACACTTTTTCCATCATGAAAATACAAGATAGATATTCCTTTAGATTTTTCCATGTATTGGGAGTGTAGAGATGGAGTTTTCAAGTTTAAATTTTACATTTGTGCCAACATTAAATCTTCCACATGACTTCTTATCTTATATAACAAGGTTGGGTTTATCTCCTTAAGAGAGGTTTTATAAAATAAGAGAAGAATCATAACAATGGTATATGTAACAAATATTACTTGTAAATTATTAAAAATATAGAAAGGAAAAGAAAAAAAAATTTCTTAACCATTATAAAATGATAACATTTAGGAGAATGTGTGGGCCCAGGTCATTGGGATTTTGGGGACATGGAATTTAGAATAGGAAATATATATTTGGTATTTATTAAAGATATACTTTAATAAGTATAAAATAATTATTCCTTGTAGAGAAAAACTTAGAAAGAAAAGGTTGGGCTTAGTTAATCATTTGACATGTTAATAATTATAATAATAAGAGCGATTTAATTGTATATTAATGATAATAATAACATGGTTAGGAGTGATAATTTTGAATGGGAGAGAGAGGTGAGAGTTGTGCTAGGGATTTTGGATAGGGTTGAGCTACATAGGATGACTCAGAGGGAGATTTTGATGATGCAAATAATGACTTTAGGGGCTTTAGATTGCCCTATTTGGGTTTCTCCTTATCCACTCCTATTGAGTTATTTGGTGTGCTCATTTTATGCCTCTTGACTGCAATCCCTAGCTAGGATTCTTTCTTTGTTCCTTTTGTTTCTTCTTCTCGTGGGATAGGATGCTGGTGTGGTGCAAGGGATTCTTCATTTATTGTGGTGCCTTATTGCATGTTTTCTCTTCACTCTCTGGCCTTCATTGATGGCATTATTTTTGGTGGGTATTTTTCCCCTCCTTGGTTGGTGCTCCCATACCTAGTTTTGGGATTGTGTGGGATGTGGGGATTTTACCCTCCTTTTATTGTGCTCCTCATACCTATTTTTCAAATGTTTCTTTCTTGGATGGTGATTGGCAAGGTAGATGGGAGTAGGGCTACGGTTCTAGTTGTTGTGGTTATCAAAGTTTAGGATATCAAGGCAGTTGATGGTGGGTTTGTTGTACTTGGTTGTAGCATGGTTGTCCTAACACTTTCTCTCTTAGAGTATGGCTTCACTAGGTTCCTCGTGTGTGTAGTGGGAGGGACAACGTGGATTCTTTGCTCCCCTATCTCAGGAAGGGGTCAATGATTTTTTGTTATGAGAAATGTGAGATGGGACAATTTCTCCATTTGGAGACTCCTTTAGATGGTTCAACTTCTTCTCTATCCTTGTTTTGAATCTATGGTGGTATCTCTTTCCCTCTAATCTCTTTGTACTTCTATTTTTTCTTGTTCTTACGGGAGAGGTGTTTTTTTAGGGTTTCCTTTAAATCTCTTAGGTTTGAGATTTATATCTTTTGACTCCTAAGTCTTTCTTTATTGGGGTTTTTGTGGTCGTCTGTCTTCTTATTTTTTCAGCTTTGGCATTTATGCTTCAGGCTCAACATCTTTGGTTTTCTCTAGTTTTTTCTATAGAGGTAGACCTATCTTCTATGGAGGTGGAGATGGATGGTTCTAGAGATGACCTATCTTCTATGGGGGTGGAGATGACCTATCTTCTATTGAGCTGGAGATGGATGCGAATGGTGATGTTGGGAGATGTTATTGGGTGGGTGATGGTTTTTTGTTTCTTAGTTGTAAGGAAGTTGTTGCCACCCCTTTTACAAACCTTGTTCCTCTCTCTCCTATTGATGTGGAGATCTTCAAGGGTAAGGTGAGCTTAGTATTGTTCATTCTCAAGGTTATGGTTATGGGAGACTTCCTAAAAGCCATTGTTAAAATTGAGGGAGCCTAGAAAACCCTATTCTCATGTTTTTCTGATTTTTCTCATGTTTGGCTTCTACCTTCTTTTATAGATAGTTCTTCAATGTTTAATATTTGGTGTTAGGATGTGGTTGGGTTGTTCTGATTAATTAAAACATTAGTTTTCCAGGACTCGAAACCTTTAACAAAGGATATTAAGATAAGACACCAAAAAGATCAGTGCTTAAGAACCGCATACAAAAAGACTGGCAAAAAGCCAACAAACCGAAAGGACAGCAAAACAAACAACAACAAAGAAACAAAGAAGGCACTACACAGTAATTTTATTCAACAAGTCCTTCGCCTTTATCACTAGCTCATCGTAAGTGACCCCAACAGCTTTAAGGTCTTCCAAATCCTTGTTAGGTTTTTTGTCCTTCTTTTTTCCTTTGGTACGGGTTCTAGGGCCTTGAGCTTCCCCTGTTCCTTCAGTTTCCGGGTCAATGTCCAAGATTTCCTTTTCTTCATCCAGTTTGCTGATGAGAGTGTTGGTGTTGTTGGCTGAAATCTTTAGGATGCTTAGGCTCTGTTTAGCAATGTTTTTCAAACACTCCCCAATTTTACCAATTTTGCTAATAGTTTCTGAGAGAGTGTGGTCATTAGTGTCAGTGAGATTTTTCCTTTCTAGCAAATCCTTCTCAATTTTTTCAAAGTTGGGGTTCAAAGCATCTCTTATGTCTTAGGCTTTGGCCATGGTGCTTTTAAGGTCCTGTATGTAGTTTCCCATGGTCTTCCCTTCCCCAGTATTGATGGTTTCTAGGATCAAGATTCTATTACAGAGTTTTTTGTTTTCATCCACAGCTTTCTTGTAACCATTAATAAGCCACTCCATAGTTTCCATGAAACCTTGCAAACCCTTGGGGCGAGGGTTAGAGGGGGGGTCAACTTTTCTAAGGGTTGCCTTTTCCTCTTTAGGGGTGTTTTGGGTGGTAGTTGTGTCAACAACCCTAAGAGCCTCTTCCATGGTCTCCTTTTCCAGATTCTGATAAGCTTCTAGGGCCCTTACCTGCTTGTGGGCTTTGTGTTCCTTAACAGTCTCCTCTTTCTTCTTGTGCATTTTCTTGGTCTGGGTGTGATCTTTTGTCTTCTTCTTCAGCAGCCCTTGAGGGTTCTCCTCCTTAGAGTCATCCGAAGTCTCTTCTTCCGAAGAAATACTAATCAGGGGTCTACCTTTAGGCTTCTTTCCCTTAGAGGATGAAGGTCTAGTTTTGATGTATTTCCTCTTCTTCCCACTTTCATAATCTGAGACATCCATGCTATCCTCAATGTCAGTCGAAGGGTCACTTTTAGACTCCTCTTCCTCTAAGGAGGCAAGGTCAGACCCCTCATCCTCAGAATCCACAGAGGGCTACATCCGACAAATTTTTTGGCCTTAAGATGGTCATAAATTAGGACCATAAGGCCTTGATGCATGGCAATATCACCCCATGGGTTCTCTTTGTAGGCCTTAGGGGACGCATTCATCGAACAAAGCAGAAAATAAGGGAAGTTAACCTTATCATTGTGCCTAAAGTGATTCAGTAGAACAAAGTGATAATCATAAACTTTTGTGAACTTACCATCTAGAGTGATATATTGCATTAAGACAAAGAGGACCTCCTGCCAGGGTTTGGCAAAAGCCCTCGGTGGGTAGTAGTTTTTGCTCAACTTTACCAGTCATTTTTTCTCCTTCTCAGTATCCAGGTATCTTTCAATAGCTTCCCTACTAACTTTCCTATCTCTGTAGAAGTTTCACCCTTCTCTTGTGAGGCCCATAGCTTGAGCAATTAAATCTTCGTCAATTTCTACAGTTTGGTCTCCCATTTTCAGCATGCCCTTTTTCCAATTTTTATAGAAAAAACTAGTGACCATGTCATCTCGACCATGGAGTCTCTCCATGAATTTCGAGAAGCCACCCTTCTGCAGAATACCCCAAACCTCCTCCTTCTATTTCCATTCTTTACAGCTACTTGGTTCATATCGCCTCCTGTTACCACTTATGTTTTGTTTGCCTATGTTTTATCTTATTGTAGTTTTCTTCTCTAGGATATGGATCCATGCAAAATCCAAGGGTTTCAGGTCCCTTTAAAACTTGTTGTAAGGGGTTTTGGGTCCCCTCAAAACCTGTTTGACCCTTAATCAAAAACATGGTTATGAGCAATAATTAATCCAGACCAAAAGTATTATTATTGATGGTGAGAATCAAAGTAATAATCATTTTAATGGAAACTATGCAAAATGATAATATCTTTAAGAAAAATGGTAGTATTAGTCAGACAATAATATTATTGATGATGTTAATAATATTATAATTAAACCTATAATAACATTAATGATAAGACTCATGATATAATTAATAGTATTGGGAACTAGTGTACTAGCAATAACAACCCCAAAATTAAAAATATTATAATTGGGAGGAGTAATATTATCAATGTATTTACTTATAGTATCAATTATGTTAGTGGTTCTAGAGGGATAGGTTAATTAAGAACAATTGTGTCATTATAGTAAATATATATCTTTAAAAAAATTTAAATAAAAAATAATAATTAACTAATTTAAAAAATATTGAGTTGCACTTTACCTTGGCTAAATTTTAGGCATTACATGGTTGAAAACTAGTATTTCCATTATTCAATATTCACAATTAATTACATAAATTTTTGTGTTCGAGCTTAGATTTGTGACTAGGATTTTATAATAATTAAATATGTGTAGCAACAAGTAATATATAAATCCATGAGAACTACCCAGTATTTTATTTTTATATGATGATAAATAGAGATGAATAAGCTAACTAGATGCCAAATTTAATAATATAAAAGACATGGTAGATTGAGTGTAACCTAGTGATCATAATAAGATATTTTTTGAATTTTAATTTGAGAAAATTGAAGAATATCCATGAACAAATGACTCAAAAGGATAGAAAATCAAAAGGGAATTTTCCCAAATAATGAGGACTAGGGGAGTATTAAATTTTGAAGTAATAATAACAAGGAAAAATTAGAGAAGCTAAAAAAGGAGGGGAGAAAATAATTTCCAATATTTTTTTTGAAATGAGAAAATAATAAGAAATAGGTGGAGGATATATTATGTACTTAATCCTATTATACACACAAGGTTATAAGTAGCTACCTTGTATCTATAAAATATTGACTAAGTTGTATAATCATTATTATAGTCTTATCTATATATCTATATCATCATATATTTAATATTTAGATGTCTAAATTGACCTTGGATAGATCAAAAGCACAAGAACACTATGTATAAGACCTAGTAGCTAATTTATATTTGATTCATATTCAAATTTTTATTCTTCTTGGATTCTTTTGGAGATTTTAACTATTGAATTCACTTATTAGTCCCAAGTATATACAAAATATTTTCCATTTTTTTAGTTTTCTTAATGCAAGTGATATGAAAGTATGATCTTCAGGAAAGAAACAAGTCAGCTTTTTATGTTTTGGAGGTTACTTTGAAAAGAACATATCTCTCATATTTTAATGACATCTTTTATTTTAACTATTAAGCATGGTTATATTAAACATTCTACTATATATTTTACAAAATTTGGATAAGAACTAAAGTAAAGTAGATTATAGGGTATGCATTTATAGAAAAAATGCCCCCCAGACAAAAAAATTAATAATTTATATTAGAATTTCTATAGGGTTAAAAATAATGAGTTGATTGTTTTATAATTATGGGTTGGAAGAAATTGTATTTAGTTTCACTGTTATTGCAAAATTAAAGTTTCCTTGCTCGCAAGTCTATAAATCAACGTAATAAATATGTTATTATTTTGGCAAGTGAGATATATGCCATAATAAATTACAAGTAAAATTTAAGATTAATAGAATTATTTTATGTGTGATTTACTGCAATTATATTTTTTCCCATCATGAAAGAGGAAAACAAATATCGTCAAACTTATAAAATCTCTACAGAGAGAGAATTTTTGGATATTTCACCTTTAGATATAGTGGGTGAAATAATCAGTTTAAATGAATATATTACAGTAATGTAATAAGAGGTGACAACTGTGAAATAACATATCAATGAATTATCAACAAAATGGATTCCCTTATGAGAATTTTGAACACTAAGGGAGAATATAAACATAATAAGAATCAAAAGGAAGATGATGCTTCTATGGGACATTATGCTTATGGATTTGAATCAAAATATAAACATGGATCATCACCCAAATAAATTTATGGCTAGGCACTTGATAACACATATATAATCACATATTTTTTATTGAAAATATATGACCAATCATATTTGTCCGATGGAGTAATTATTTAACATTTTCATGTTTCACATCCAAAAAGGGTTATAATGGAGCCTTTATACCTAGATCTTGATTGAATAATTGTGTGTCATTAGCTATGTTAAGAGAATAAATATAAGGGATCTATTTTTTATATGTTTTATTTTATAAAACAAAATCACTGCATGTTATTGTTACAATTTTATGGATGTGTACTTTAACAAACTTATGAAGTTGAAAAAAATGGGTATAGTCGAGAATTATTTTAGTTAATTTTAAACTTTTTATTTATATTTGAATGTTGTAGAAAATAATTTAAACAACTTATTTCAAGGGATTTTAAAGGACCACATAAAATATGAGGTATACATGTTTCATCAATATTATCTATTGTAATGTCACATAGAAGAAAATTTGGTTACCAATATAAGTTCTATATATTCACCTCCTTAACCTAGTAGGCTGATTCTATAAAAAGTTGAAGAGATAAAAGAAAAATATTTATAGAATCTTGATAGTCCCTTTCCTAATAAGATCATTATAACAATTGAGAATGCATTTAAAACATGAAAATTATTAAATTAGAGTAAAAACATAAATACTATATATATTAATTTCATTTTTTCTTTTCTTATATTGTTTATGAGTTATTTGATTTACTCGACGACTAATAATTATAGCTAATATTTTATTATATCTTGTAGGTTGTATTACATACTTAGATGCTATTAATTATATGTTTTTTTGTTATATGATTTTGAGGTCATGTAACATACTTATTTAAGCCCTAAAAGAGGTTATTTCCCCTACTACATTACATTCTAACCATGACACTAAACAGTAGTCTTGCAACTTACATGCATAAGGTAAGTTAGCCACAATCTAATAAAAGCACTCATATTTCACGATGGTGGACTGAACAATTGAAACAATGTCTCCATTATTGTATTCTTGATGTGTATTAGATAACTCTATATGAGTTGGAAAAAGAAAAGTCTATATTATAGACAATCCTAGTATAATAGAGAAATTTTGAGATTTTAAGGGTGAGTCTAGAGTAAGGGGCTCAAAATCTATCAAAGTAGAACCAAGTTCCTAGAAACTCTTAAGAAGATCAAATTGGTTATAATGGATTTGTTTTTTATTCATCACATTACTTTCTTTATTTCAAGACTTCATACTCATACCATGTTTGATTTAGGCCCTTATACTTAAGCTGGGAGTTATATTCTTGCATCAAGTTTAGCTATAGAAGTATGTAAAGAGGAATCTAGTGAATAAGTAGGTTTCTTTATTTAATTCCTCTAAAGATACACATTTAAGCATTAAAAAAATGACTTTTAAAAGTAAGAGCTAGATCTATATTGTTGGATCCAATACATCGTTCCTTTTTCAATCTCTAGAGAATCAATAGAGGAAATTATGATTATGTTTCACATAAACACAAGCATGCATCATTACTTTTGTTTTAATAATGTGATGTGAAAGGCATAAGGGTTTCATAAAAATTGTTCTAATAGAATTCAATGAAGTCTCTAAAATTACTAAACATTCCTCAATTTAAATTAATTCATAATAATTTGTCATATTTCTCTTATTTTAACTTTTTACATTCACAAAAATACTAAATATATGATACTTTTAATTTAATTTTTCCATCAAAATTTACAACATCTAAAATTTCTGATATGTGTGAATAAAATAAAAATAAAGAATCCATATTTTATTTTAAAAAAGAAACAAAAGGGAAATGAATAAAAAATTAAAAATACATGTTTCATAATAATTCATAGATTTATATGCTCTTTAGACAATAGAAATCTTTTAGATTGTATATAAATTACATTTTATACAAGAACATAATATAGATCTAAAGACAAATGATATCTTTTTCAATTATGAAAAATCTATAATTAAATTTAGATTCAACTCTAATTTTAATTTTTCCTTAATAGAACATTTCTTATTAGATATAATAAGATGTGTGATGACCCACAACACAAACTTTAACTATAGATAAATATGACTACTCTCACCTACTCAGATGTTTGTTTGGGAGTGAAAACTTAAAAGCCGAAGTGATGATACATGCTCCAAATGACATGGGAATATCTGTTTGGAAAATAAAGGAAGACAAGAAATTACAATTAATAAATATACCGGGTGAGTGTAAAAGAACATGGAAATTTCTTTATTCTGACTCGATTTGAGACCTGACAAACCTAACATTCATATGGTATGGGTCATCCAGTAGGTATACTGGATAGCCCTGCCCCATCCCTGACCCAGAAAGAGCTCCCACTCCCAATTGTTAGACACCCAATTGTTAGACACAACATGCAAACCATAGTCAATGTTAGCATCATTGCCAAAAGATAATGAAGATTTAATTGCCAAAGGGCAGAAAACCCAGTCTGAGACATCTAGAGCACCATTTGCAATTCGATGTATTTGGACAGCACACGCAAATATAACCTGTCATATCTGAACTAGTAAGTTATAAACAAAAGAGCAACTGGGTGTCCTTTTTATATACATGTGATCTGCAATTTATGGGAGTGAAAGGGATGGATGATGATAAAGGCTTCAGATTTTAGTGTATTATGCAATTCGTAAGCGTCGAAGGGGTTGATAATGCATTCAGATTTCATTGTCGTTAGTAATAAATACAACTCGTTTTGTTTCTTTCTATTAATGGCAATCGGGGTCATCTGCGGAGTCGAGATAAATATCCAATTTGGAACAATAGTTACGTCATAGTTTAATATCTTTCGATGCTCTGGTATCAATTTCGCCAACGATTTGATTATGCAATTAGAGATTGCCGCGTATTATTTGGTGGTAAATTTTTTGTTCCCAAAAACGTAAACGGTGGATATGGATAGTCATTAACTATCCTGCAATGTCCAATATTTAGGGCTTCGTACCTGCGTATTCGATTAAATAAATTATAAAATCACATATCAATATCTTCCGGTAAAAGTATGAACTATCTCATGTGCAATTATATTGCTTATAGTAATGTAAATCACTTGAGTCATTTTAAATACAAATCAAAATAGAAATAATAAATAAAATATACTCCAAAATGTGTAGTGAAAATAATTAAAAATAAGATGTGAAGAAAATTAAAATAGTGTTCCTGAAAGATCCCATGCTTCACACTGCTAGGGTTTTGGGGGCTCAAATCTTCTCTGATGGGGGCTCCTACTCTGGAACTCATTCTCCTTTTGAAGACCTTAATCCTTCCGTTCCTTATACATCTGGTGATGGTTTCAAGAGTAGTGGAACGGACATGCAAGGGATCTCTAAGGATTGCATTACCCATGATACCCTCATTTGGTAGGTAATTTCCCTAGCCTAGGAGAAATGCTCTTCGCTAGGCTCCACATCATTTGATGCTAGTGCTTTCGATGTAAAGGCTAGGAATCCCTCCTCTACAACACAACAAAATACACTAAATCTTGATTGATTCAAAGTGCTTTGGAAGGCTGCAACCAAAGAAAATAAAAAAACACAAAAAATACGAAAATTGCTGGACTTATCACATGAGAAGGATCAACTTTTCAAAAGACAAGAGATAACTATTGTATCATATTCCTTTTTTTTATATGAAAATCTTAGACAATTCTTCATACAAATTTTATATTTATAAATCTTATTTTTATTTCATGCAAGAGTAGACAAGATTGTAACTCTTGTCATGCAATAATAAAGTGCCTATATTTCAAAGCAGGCCATTTGGGGTAGGGCATTGTGATTGGCAGATTCATGACTTAATAGGATATCTTACAATATTGTCTTCTTCATATTAGGTAATGAATTTATTCTTACATGATTGTGATGTAAATGTTTCTATTATGAATAAAAGGGGACTGGCTCTATCCAGTAGTTTAATTATAAAAAAAAAATACTGTAACTCTTCTCATGCAATGTGGGAGGAATTATAGTTCCAACATTTTCCTGATTAATTTCAACCATTAAATAATTCAACATTAAAACAGTTATATCTATGATATTGAGATCTTCTCTCAATAACATTTGTAGTTTCCACAAGATCTGTAATCTTCATCTTCTTATAACTTGCTCTTACAAATCTAGGGCTTCACCTTTCTCAAAAGTGACTTCAAACTAACTCTATGACTTATTACTTTTGAAATCTTCAATCTTTGACTTCACCTTCTAACTCTATCGCTTATTACTTTTGAAATCTTTGATCTCTAGCTTCACCTTTTTCAAACTTTAACTTCACTGATTTTGAAAATACTTAAATACCCTTTTGAATTCACTGATCAACCTTTTCTAATCTATGATCTACTCTTTTTTTTGGTCTTTTAGGTTGTGATGCTTTGAATTACTTGCAATTTTTTATACTAGTGATTCTTCACTTCCTTTTCTATGATCTATACTTCAGAAAGTGACTAACATTCAAACCTCCAATCATTTCCTCTTTGTCAATTCTCTATTGTTAAAATTTTATACAAATCTCTATGGCTTCAAATTATATACTTTCTATAAAATTAAATAGATTAAGCTATATGGAGTTCTGAAAAATAATTTTAAATTTATAGTTAATTTGATATATGAGAAAATATAAAAGTATTGATTTTTATATCAAATTACTAACCAGGATTGGTGTTATTTATTGTTCTATAAGTGTGTTGATATGTCAACTTTTATTACAAGGAGATAACATAGTTAAGGTAAAGGTTTCCTAACCATTAGAACTATTTGGTGGTGATGGAACTGAGAAAATAGAGGTGAATGGTCAATAAATACTTCATTGATTATATTGAATGTAGACACACATATTTATATAAAAGTTCAATGTGATTAACATTTTCTACAACTAGTAGCAACTGCTAGTAAACAATAATGTATAATAGATAAGACAATTACCCCAACATTCCCCCCTATTACACTGTTCCTAAAAATGTGCCTTAGAGACCCCCCACGCCCCCCATTTCCCCTTAAGGCTTACACAACAAAACTTGCTGATTACATAATATGAATAAACATTATTAGAAAATCTTCTCTTGAAGAAGCAAATCCTAAACCAAGTGGGGCTACATCAAGTTGTCTCTTGACCCTTTGAAGGGTGTAGCTTTGAGTTGTGTTTTCAAACTCTCAGTCCCAAACTCTTAAATCACAAAGTCTTGAATTATTCAACAATGATCCCTAAGAGTTATAAAAGATCTCTAACATTGTCTAATGACTATGAAAGAGTATAATTATTGATCATATACTTTGAAGCTCACTCAACAATAATCCATATTGAGCTCAACACTAGATCTAAAACCTGTCTCCAAAATATAATCTTCACAATACATGTATTCTTCAGATCTATCAGCATCAAAAGGAAAATTGAAGGCAAGAAAAAACTAAAACCAAAAATGGTTCTGAAGCAAAAAACTTCATCTCAAAGTGATAACCTAACTTGAGATGATGAAAATCCTCCATCCTCCAGTGTCACCAGCCTCGAAAATGAATATGTTATAAATTATCCATTTTATGTATTAAATGAGTCTTTGAAAGTCTCAATAGATGTACCAAAGATAACCCCAAAATTTGAAGCAGAACTATATGAAGTTCTATTGGTGACACTGATAAATTCATCTAGGTGATACTCAATAATCGTTATGTTTTGGGATACACTTTCCCATACACTAGTAATAAGATAATGTATAGCAGATGACATAGTTACACCAACATTCCCGCCCATTATATTGTTCCTAAAACCGTGCCTTAGGGACCCCCCTTAAGGTTTACACAACAAAAGTTGTTGATTACATAATATGAATACATATTATAGGGAAGATCTTCTCTTGAAGAAGAAAATCCTAAACCAAGTGGGGCTCCATCAAATTGTCTCTTGACCCTCGGAAGGGTGTAGCTTCGAGTTGTATTCTCAAACTCTCAGTCCCAAACTCATGAATTATAGAGTCTTGAAGTTTTCAACAATGATCCCTAAGAGATATGGTAGATCTCTAAAATTGTCTAATGACTGTGAAAGGGTATAATCCTTGATCATATATACTCTGAAGCTCACATGACAACAATCCATATTGAGATCAACACCAAATCTCAAACCTATCTCCAAAATATAATCTTCACAATACATGTATTCTTCAAATTTGTCAGCATCAAAGGGAAAACAGAAAGCAAGAAAAAACCAAAACCAAAAATGCTTCTCAAGGAAAAAAATTCAACTCAAATGGAGAAGCTAACTTGAGATGATGAAAATCCTCCATCCTCAAGTGTCGCCAACCTCCAAAATGAATCTATTATAAATTATCCATTTGATATCTTAAATGAGTCTTTGAAGGCCTCAATAGATGTACCAAAGATAACCCCAAAATTTGAAGCAAACTATATGAAGTTCTATTGGCGACACTCATATATTCATCTACATGATACTCAAAAATTGTTATGGTTTGGAATGCACTTTCCTAGATGTTGGTAGTAATATGATAAGCCTCTTGATTTGAAAATCTCAAAAAAGATATAACAATTTCTTAACATGTTAGAATACTCATAAAACTAGTTTGAATTGCATCTTCTCTTGTGAAACAACTTACTCCTAAGTTACCACCCTTATTGTCAATAAAAGCATCATTTGTTGAATCTTCATCCTCAACACCCGATAATAAGCTATGAATAGTAAGGCTTAAGTCTTGATGCTTCCACTAAAAATAGGCATGCCATTTTCTCAACTTAGTAACTTCTAGCCATATATCTCCATTTGGAATTCCAAGATACTTGCAAATATGAATAAACTATTGCAATTCTAGATTTTTCCAAAAGGAAGTATTCATTTTAGACATTTTAACAAATATATAACTAATAGACCATATTTCTCTTAAGAGAAATTTAGGCACTCTATACCAAAGAGTGAATATTTAAGTGATCATTTTTTTTCATACTTCATTCTTCCCAAACCCATGCCATAGACTTCAACGCAGCAAAATTATATTACTCTAGTAGTGCCTTTATAGAAAACACCAATGCAGTTTCAAATCACAGCCTCATTTGTAAACTACTTACACTCATGTTGTATAGTAGGAATAAACAAGAATAAAAATGAAATCTTTGTGTAGCACCCAACAAAGAATAGGATGCCTAAAACTCTTCTCTCTTCCCAACAAAGAACAAGATGCTTGAAACTCTTATCTCCTCCCAACAAAGAATAGGATACCTGAAACTCTTCTCTCCTAGAAATAAAACTTGAAATGGAATAGCTGGTTCATTGCTTATAGGTCTTCTATCAAAACTTCTTCTCCTCTACCTTATATGCACACAACAAATGGATCCATTTCTTCCCCATTGCCTTATATCCATGCAACAAATGGATTCAAGAATTCAATCTCTTATTCCTCACATCTTGGGTATTAAACTTCACCTCAAATTCACCTGCTTTTCATGCATTCATGCCTAACCATAAAACATCCCTTCCACATGCCCTTTCACATGGAACTCATTGTCATTCTAAACACAATTTCTCTTTACTAGAAGCACAACCACAACATTTTATGTAACTTGAGAGGAGAAGGAAGAAAACATGAAATGAAATAGAACCCAATGCAAACTTAAAAACAAACTTGACCACAAATATGTTAGCGACTACACCTTTCTCTGATTTTCAAGCTTGACTATGCAAATAGACTAGAAACATGCAAGGCATTGTAAGATGTCTTATTCCACATAGGAATGCCCATGACATAGGTTTATCGCTTAATGCATTTGGCATAAATGAACGCTTCACTCAACATCCATATCAATTGCCATGCCATGTTGTTCATCTTTCAGGAAAACAGTTTGAAAACTACTCGTTATTCTCCCATTCATGAGGGGCTCTAATATCAAATGAGAAAACAAAGGTGAATGCTCAATAAATACTTCATTGATTATCTTCAATGTAGGCGTACATATATATAAGAGTTCAATGTGATTAACAGTTTCAACAACTACCACTAACCAACAATGTATAATAGATGACATAGTTACACCAACAAGAACACACACACATTAAGGAAATTTTAAATGGTTTTTTAATTGTTTGATGGCATAGATATATCCAATGTTGTGGATAATATTGATGAAAGTATTTTTTAATTTAGGTTAGTCAAGAGCATATATTCTACGATATGATTTGATTATTTTAATTAAAAAGATAATCTATTTGAAGTAAGCTACTTTAATTTAGTTTTGAAAATGAATGGTTTTTTTCTTAAATTACAAGGCATAATCAATTTTCTTCTAAGGATATAAATTATTTTATCACATTAAATATCTATTTTTATATTATAGTATGAATATCATAAATCATAAGAAAAAAAATGTTATCAATAGTAATGTAATGTGCTTGTTTATAAATGTGTGTGTGAGATTAGATGAATTATATTGTACAATACCTTTTTCTATATTTATAAGATGTAGGATACCTCAACTAATACTTTTGAATAAAAAGAATCAACTAGAGGAACCAACCATTTCAAGAAATAAAGTGGTTAAGAAGGAATAAAGTTAGTGGACAGTTTTCATGGTGGAAGTAGAGTTGCCATGCTTAACCCAATTTAAAAATAAATTTTAATGATAATAGGGGTCGATAATGAAGGAGGGGTCATGTGTGAAGATTGGAGAAAGACATAAAATAAATTCAATAAGAAAAGAATATTTTGGTTAGTGGAAAGGGCATAAGAGGTACAAAGAATAACGAATGGAAGAGGCCGAAGGAGGATATCTCAACCTATTGTGGATGGATCCTTGTCCATGATCCTAAATGGTGGAAGATTTTTCAACAAAAATAAAATGATTATTTTACTTTTATTTCTACACTACCATGTTCTAATTAGATAAAACTGGGAGAGGCCCAAACCATTATAAAACCATCATATAGGTGCACAAAATGGTGGTACTCACAATTAGTGAGACCATTGAGACCACAAAAACCAAATAGATAAAAATATTTTTTGAGAGGAGGCTTTTGATCAGAGCAACAAACTAGCAAGACCAAGGATCCTAAAACACCAAATCTACCTAGTAAGAATAGAGGGGTTTAGGATGGAACCCTAAACCATATTTATTAAAAACCTCCTTGTATTGACACCAGTGTAGCCAAGGGAACATACAACAAGAAATGGGTTTTCGAAGGCTTCCTAGAACTTTTTACCTAAACCACCTTGCAATACCTACAAGGAGGGAGACCACAACAATATGGGGACACCCAAAAAACTTGTGATCTAAGACACACCTATCCCAAACAAAAAAAAAAATTAAATAGAGTAACCATTAAATGGACTAGCACAAATAACTCCAAGGGTTTTATAATCCATTCCTAAACCTTATACTAGTGCAAACAAAACAACATGGATCACCTCAATAGTTTCTCTATCAATAGTATCTCTAGGGATCAAAAGATTCAAAGGAAAGAATGCAGGGGAAGAGGTACCCTCCAATAACCCATGCCAAAGAAGATCCCAACTAAGTCTTTGAATATAACATCCTAGGGGAGTCACCCCCAAAATCACACCAGATGACAAAGGAAGAATGGAGAATAAGTAGAGACCCATAAAATAAGGAACATGCACCAAAGGAAACCAACATTCATGATAGAAGTAAGCACAAAGGAGGGAGATCCCTCTCTAGTTAATCTCTCATAGGGTAACGAACCCTTAGCATGTGTCTAGTGCCAACCCATAGTTGCCAAGGAAGCACCAACTCGAATAGGAAGATTGTATTCCACAGAAACTTGCAAAGACAGACACCAAAAAATCTCATACTCAACAAAATACATATCATTTGATTCCCTAGATTCCAAAACATCAATATAATAATAATCTCACAAGGTATCCTTCACATCGTCCAACCACCACAAAGGCCAAAAGAACCCATAACGTAGCACAATCCACACACTCCACCAACTATAATAGGCAAGAAAACCCACAGAGAGACAACACACAATTGTAACTAGGGAAATGATAAAGTAGAAGAGGGAGATACCCAACAAACATCTAAACACCAGCACAAATAGGAACAAGAACACCCACAATGCCAGAAAGGACTCATTTAGGAACGATAAGGAGCCAAAAACATAGGTTTTTAAACATTAACCTAACAACTCTCCATACTAAAAAATGACCAAAATATTAGGCCTAAAAAGGAATAAGTAAATCCAGTTGACTCCCACAATCCAAGGAAAACACAGCTTGCCAAATATCCTTCCTCCCAAAAATCTCACAAAGAAAAAGTAAAAATTGGCCCCTGGACATCCGCCAAAAGAAGGGTATATTACCACACTTGAACCAAGAGATAGGATCCATAAACCCCCATCATCATGATCATCTTCTTTGTCATCATCCTCTGCATCCTTCCTTACATCTCCCCTATCTACCAAAACCCTAGATCCCTGTCTACTCCCACTCACTCCTCTCCTTACCATGTTCTAAACATTATCATCATGTAAAAAATTTTAAATTTCACTATGATGCTAATTACTCAAAAGGTTTCTAGAATGTCCCTTGTATTCTAATGCATCAAGTGGACATGAGTGTTATTTTTATAGTCTCCCATGTCAAATTAATTTTAGTATGTATTATGGGGCCCACAAGCTATAAATAACATTATAAATTGACTTAAAGCACAAATTTTTTGGTTATCTCATCTAGTAGGTCACCCTACTCAACTTGTTCTTAGAGCTTGTTGATATTGAATAACCAAAATTCATATATGAGAGAAATTTTCATTGAGACTCTCTAAAATCAAAAAATACTTTTCTCATGAATAGTCAAAATGAGCTTTGAACTAGTAAAAACTTGGGCATATAATTATTTTTTTGACTTTAGTTTAATGAAATTTTCAGAATAGGTGAGTTATCCTTCATACTTTTAACCCCATCTAAGATGTAAAATATTGAAGGGACATATATTCACCCTTTTCATTAAACATTTATTCTAAAATGGAATATCATAGTATTCTTATCGTCATGATAATTTATTCTATTTTCATAAAACTATCAGATTTCAAATTTTTCTAGGATAATTTTTTGAATAACCATGAAATTTTAAACAACCGTGCATTGAAAATTGTGGATTTTCGTTGAAATCAAACAATGGTAGCATCATCAAGTCTTCCTCATTGTCTTTCACATCCTCTATAGTATCTTTTCTCAAAATTAATGGTTTTGATTTTTTTTATTATTATCTACTTTAGAATACCTAATCCATTTGAGAAATCATCTCACTATAGTCGTGGAAAAGTTTTGTGTCAAAAATTGCATATGATGTAAATTTCATACTTACAAATTGT
The DNA here is from genome assembly GCF_030272615.1 of Cryptomeria japonica. Taxonomy (NCBI): domain Eukaryota; kingdom Viridiplantae; phylum Streptophyta; class Pinopsida; order Cupressales; family Cupressaceae; genus Cryptomeria; species Cryptomeria japonica. The sequence goes on from NC_081407.1 coordinate 278,142,718, forward strand.
CTTTATCAACCTTAGTATTTATAATAAAATCTATGTCTTTATTTCAAATATTCTAACTTCACAAATGGAAAGCATCTTGGTATCACTCTCATCCTTTTAAGGTCTGTTAATTTTTTTGTTTTTTGTATATAGTTATATCTTTCATGATAAGGTATTTTGGTCATTGAGGGGTTTACTTCTATCACATGTCATTAGTGGCTTGCCTCCATAATGCGATTGGTGCTACCACTTGATCTATATAAGGCTTGTACTTACTTAACATCTATTTACTTTAAGTCTAACACATTGGCTATCTTTATCATATCTATGTATTTGTCAATGGAGCTCAAAATAGCCAAACAAAGGTTTGACTTTAGCAAGCCCCTCAATAGCCCCAAAATAGACCCTAATATTTTTCTCATTCTTTGTGTGCAAGTTTAGGTAAAAAGTAATCTAAAGGTGAGTATTTTAGGAACCCAATAATTGCAATTTATTGGATGAAAATGTGGGCACATTGTAGTCTACATGGAACATTCTAGAGTATGTTTTATCTATATTGAGTTAGGTGCTACCACTTGATCTGATATGGGCTTTCCACCATACCGAGGTTCATTCTTACTAAATTAAAATTTACTTTAAGTGTCTTTTACTTTGACTATCATTTATCATATCGATCTAGCTATTTGTGGAGGCTAAAAGACAAAAATGGGGATTGGACTGAGGTAATCAACTAAATATCCCCCCAAAAAATTATTTCTTTCTATGTGAAAGTTCCAATACGAATAATCTATAGGTGAGTATTCTAGGAATCCAATAATTAATTTTGATTGGACAATAGTGTGGACACATTATAGTTCATATGGTGCATTGGCATCCAAGGCTAATGTCTTACTTGATTGGTAACAAGCTCCTTTATATCTCCACTTTACCTTTATGTAACTTTTATCTTATTACCTTTCTATAATTTACTATAATAAGGGCCTAGTATTTTAACCTTAAACAACCCTAGTTGTAGGGTAAAAGCACAAAGTTGAGTCCACTTCTCATGGAAGTTTTGGACACAACCCAAAACATGAAAAATACACTAATAGAAATAAGATTCCATTATTTTAGAAATAGGATCTCATTATGCATTGTGGTTTTGAGCCTAAATTTATAAAATGGGATCCTATTATTTAAAAAATGGGATGCCATTATTTAAAAATCATCTTTAATAAAAAAAATAGAAATAGTCAGAAAAGATGAAATCCCATTTTGAAAATATGATCCCTTTTTCTAAGAAACAAGCTCCCATTTTAAAATGAGATTTCTCTTTAAAATAACATCTCATTTCTAAAAACATAACAATGCCTTGTTTTTTAAATGGGATCCTATTTGTTAAAATTTGAATTGGAGTATTTCCTTTTGCTGTGGGTTTTGGCTTAGAAAAGGCTTGAGGAGCCAAACCTTAGCCTTTGACTTGCTTTGACCTACAACTTGAAGGTAATGCTAAAGTAACTAGAAAAGACTGACTTTGGATATATGTCTGAAGATATTTTTTGTAGAATTTTTTAATGAAATTAAAAATTATTGTAAATGAGACCATGTCGATTTTGAATATATAATTTTTTTTACAATTGGTGCATTTTATCTATCTTTTAAATAATTTTTAGTGACGAAGGCCCCTGATCATACTACATCATTTCTCTCAAAAATGTCCTCCCCTTTTCCCTAAAAATATGAAAGCTATCCCTTGTGTGCGACACCCCCCATTGTTTGCGAACATGGCCCTAAACCTACACCATAGAGAGGAAGAAACTGATCAATACTGCTAGTAGCTCTTCATTAAGAACACCAATGGTAAAGGAAAATTTTTAGTTGATTCATTACAAAATAGCCCTACTATGTCTCCCTCCCTCACTATTGATATTTCTTGTAATGAGATGGCTAAAGATGAGAAAACCACATCCTCAGGTGAAAGAAGGTCATCTGGAAACTATTGAAGCTTACAAATGTAACCAAAATTGCTACTTCTATTGATAAAACTTTCCTTGAGGATGAAATGAGTGAATAGTCTAAAGACTCTTCTTTTAATGATGAAGGTACATAGATTAGTAAGGAAACCCTCAATGAGCCCATAAATTATATTATTGATGACTCCTTTTACCACACCCCACCTATTGAGATCCATTCCTAGGATGCTCTTGAAGGGCTTAACATCATACAAGATTATGGCAATGCAAATGAGCTAATAAGGTGTTACTAGAGAAGAAGAATCCTTCCAAAATTGGCATGTGTTAGCTATTGAACTAGAAGACCTTTGTGCCTAGGTGGATAAAATGGGTACCCTCAAAAAATTATCTTATCTATGAGAAGGATAGGGAATGGGTCATGCACATAGGGAAATAAATTGAGAAATTGGTGAAGATTTATAGCAACCTAATTTAGAGTTCCATATAGGAGTGGTGATAGTTGGCAGGAAGATTGAAAGAAAGAAAAAGAAAGAGCTAGTTAGAAAGAACTAAGGAAAAGATAAAGGCAAAAATATCAATTTCTTCTCCATGGGAAACTATGTTGGATTAGATGTTGGATGACTAGGCCTATATTTCTTAGTGTCCCTCTATTTTTTAATCATTTTTTTTTCTATGTTGTTAGCTTCTCTTAGCTAGATATTTTTTAATCTTAGTTATATTATTTTTTATATGTACTATTTATAAACTCTTCATCTAATTCTATTTTGTGAGATTTCTATCCAATCCCTTGGCAGTTTTCATTATTTTTTGATGGTATTTTATTTGGACCTATAATAGGTTTTTCTCCTTCCCCATTTGATATAATTAAAAATATTCATAGTTTCTCATGTGCATAACTATGAATCCATTAAACATTAGAAAATGCCGCACTTTCCATGAGCATGAGCAAGAGCAGGAGTTGACATGGGAGCAAGTTCATGTTTGAATTTGAATGGCTATGGTGCTGGGAGACCATGGGAATCCCCCATGACTTGCCCCATTGAATCAATCCCTTATCCCTTGGATAGGGCCTCAAATGATACATGGGATGGTGGTACCATGCAAAATATGGCCAATGGTAAAACTGTCATCTCCGACAAACCTAGTGATGTTGAAGGCCCCAATAATAAGATTCTATCTATGGAATGCAATAAGAAATGAGCTTCTTTATTTGCTACTAAGCTTAAGGGTAAGGTGATTTTGGCAGTACCGCATAAAGTTGACCAATATTCTAGTGCTTGCTCCGTATCTATCCCAGATTGTATTATGGATCAGAATATGGCTTACATGAACTTAGTCTTGGTGGGTAAATTTGTTGGACCACGTCCTAATATTGAGGCTGTCAAATCCTAGGTGTCTAGAAAATGCAAAGGTAAGGGTCAAATTGATGTTGTTGCTATGGCTGGTGGATTCTTCTCCTTTTCATTTGCCTATGAAGAAGATCATTGATCTGTTTTGGTGGGAGGTTCCTGGATGCTAGGCAAAGTCTTGCTAGCCCTTCAAAAGTGGGAACTAGGTTTTAATCCCAAAGATTGGGAATGTAATGAAGCCCTTATCTCGGTCAGACTGCCAAGTTTACCCATGAAATTTTGGGGAGAAGAGATATTTGTGGGTATTGTAGCTTGTTTTGGTGAGATAATTTTAGTTGACGCAATGACTGCAGCTAAAAGACGTCTCGTTTAAGCTAGATTGTGTGTCAATGTTAAATAGTCTACAAATCTGCCTTCTAAGATTGATCTTTTCTCTAAGATGGGCAGATGGGTGTAGAAAGTGGAGTATGAATCCATCCCTTTCTCATGTTTCCATTGTAAGAAAGTGGGTCATTGGGCCAAGCAATGTCCGTCTAAGCCAAAGAAGGAATGGAGAAAGAGGAATGACATGCCATTCTTAGAGAAGATGGATGCCCTGGCCACAAAGCCTCCTTTGAAATATTTGAGCAATGATTTGGATGGACCTACTAATCCCTCTATTCCTACCCTAAATGTCGGGGATCGGGTTTTTCCTAGATTTGACTTCTCTTAAAAAGTTTTTGTTGTCCTTGACTTGAGCCTCACACCCCTTGAGGAGAATATTGGGGAATCCCCTATTGTTGATGCCCCCTGTGAAGAAGAGATTATTATTAATGCTATTGGATTTGTCCAAGATATTCCCATTCAACTAGTTGTTGATATGGATAACTCTATTAAGGTAAAACCCCTAACCTCTCCCATGCTGGAATCATCCCAAGAGGAATCCAGTCCTTTTATTGAGGTCAAACACAAAAACAGAAGAAGGAACTCCCCTATTGGCCAAAATACTCTAGTCTCTAGTCTCGAGGGGGTCTTAACCAGAAACAAAGAAAAACTGGACTATGGGACGGATTCAAGGAGGGTGAGGGGACCACCCAATGCGGTTTGTAGAGATAGGAAGAGTCGATTTTCCATTGTAGATGAAGCCAAGAGAATGTTACTAGAAATGAGGATGAGATCCCCCTCTCATGCTAAATGAAAGTTATCTCATGGAATATAAGGGGTTTAAATCACCCCCACAAGCATGACCTACTATCCAATTTGGTTAGAGATCATAAATCAAATATTTGTCTTGTCCAAGAAACTAAAATGCCTTGTGGCGAAGTGGATAAAATTAAATTGGTGATTTTTAGAGATTGTGGTGTTCACTGTGTGGATGCAGATGGTGCTTCAGGTTGAATTTCTAGTCTTTGGAATCTGAGAATTCTATGTGGTAAGGTGGTTCTCTCTTTTCCTAATCACATTGCTACTAGATTCTTTAATCTTAAAGATGGATCCTCCTAGATTATTTCCAGCACCTACGCTCCTAATGGGATAACTGCTAGGAAAGCTCTTTGGTCTTCGATTTTCCATGCTAGATTGCTCTTCCCTAATGAGAAATGTGTTCTTCTATGTGATTTCAACACTCCACTCTCAAATTTGAAGAAATCTGGGGGTATGCCTATCTCTATTGATAGTAGACAAGACTTGGCTGACATGATCAATTCGTTGAGCCTTTTGGACCTAGATCTTATTGGTGCTAAGTTCACTTGGTCCAAAAAATACACTGGGGAGGATCCCATTTAGGTTAAGTTGAATAGGGGCCTTGTCTCTCTTAATTTGATTCAGAATGCTTCCTACAGACTCAATGCCTTTCCTTGTGTTCGATCAGATCACTTCCCTATTTGTCTTTTGGTAACTCCATTGTCTAGAAGAAAGGCATACCCCTTCAGATTTGAGAAAATATGGTTGATGGCCCCTGACATCCAAGATAACATTATGCAGTGGTGAAATATTGATATCCAGGGTATGACCGTGTTTCATATAGCCAACAAGCTATCCAATATCAAGTCCAATATTCAATGTTGGAACAAGTCCTCTTTTGGCAATATCTTCAAAATTAAAGAAAAACTCAAACTAGATCTTGAGGAGGTTCAAAAGCATACCCAAGTTTTCAGGTTTGATAAAGATGTCTCAAACAAAGAAATTGAGATTTTGACTAAATTTCATGATATTATTTTCAAAGAGGAATTATGGAAGCAGAGATCTAGAGCTTTATGGCTTAAAAGTGGTGACAAAAAAACTAAGTTCTTTCATATGATGACCCTTAAGCACAAGGTTGCTAATAGAATAAATAAAATTCATATTGGTTAGAGATGGGTTGATAAGCATGAAGAGATTTGAGAGGAAGCCATCAGTTTTTTCACTAATCTCCTTTCGGTGGATGATCCTCTTGACCCTTCTAGCAAAAAATGAGATCTTGTAGGAGGTTCCCATCATTGTCTCTAAGGATATGAACTTGGATATTACCAGAATCCCTTCTCTTGATGAAGTTCACAATGTGGTCTTCTATTTTGAAGGTAACAAAGTGCCTGGCCCTAAAGGCTTCACTCTATTTTTCTTTCAAAAATTTTGGTAGATTATTTGCTCTAGTGTTGTTGTTGTGGCTCAAGAATTTTTTTGATCCCACTCTCTCCTGAAGGAGCTCAATGCCACCTTCCTTATCCTCATCCCCAAGAACCCTGATGCATGCTCTTTTAAGGATTTTAGACCTATTATTCTTTGCAATTCTTTATATTAAATTTTCACCAAAATCCTAGTGCTCAGACTTAAGAATTTCATTCCTTCTTTAATTTCAAAGAATCAAAATGGGTTTGTTCCTAGGAGGAAGATCCTGCATTCCGTTATTGTGGTGCATGAGAACATCCACTCCTTATCTATTAATAAAAAACCTAGCTTTTATTTTTTTGTTTGTTTGTTTGTTTGTTTGTTTGTTCGTTTGGTTTTTTTTGTTTTTTTGTTTTTCTAAAATTGGACTTGTTGAAAGATTTTGATAGAGTCAACTGGAGTTTTCTTCTCTGAATCCTTAGGTCATTTGGATTCAGAGACAAATTCATCTAGATTATTGAACAATGTGTGTCTACCCCTTTCAGTCTTGATTAATGGATCTTCCTCTTGTTTCTTCTTCGTGCGAAGGGGCATTAGACAAGGGGATCCTCTATCTCCTTTCCTTTTCATTCATATGAGTGAATCTCTCAGTAAAATTACTTAGAGGGAAGTCAGAAAAGGCAATATTATGGGATTACAACCCTCCTCTCAGGCCTCCTCATGCTCTCACCAACAATTTGTGGATGATACTTTGTTGATGGGGGAAGGTTCGGTTAAAGAAGCTAAGAATTTAAAAAAGACTCTGGATACTTATGAACAAGACACTGGGCAAAATATTAGCTTGGCTAAAATCTCATTTTTTTTAACACTCCTGAGCACAAGAAAAAGAAGATTACCTTGATTCTAGAGTGTACAGTTGGAATTATGCCTGACTCTTGTTTAGGTTTTCCCCTCTACCATGGTTCGGCTCCAGACTTGTTCTGGGGAAACCTTATTGATAGTTACCAGAGTAAGTTGGCTAGGTGGAAAGGTGCTTTGTTAAGCCAAGCAGGTAAGCTCTAACTTCTTAAATCTTCGCTACAGAGCCTCCTGGTTTATGCTATGAGTTTATTTTAAATCCCCACCAAAATTGTTGATAAACTGGAAAGAATACAAAAAAAATATTGTGTATAGGGACTGAATCTAAAAATAGATTACATCTTGTGGCTTGGAATCAGGTTTGCCTTCCCAAGTCCCTAGGGACTGAAAATTAGAAATCTGAGAGATTTCAATAAAGTCTTGATGGCCAAGCAACTGTGGAGGTGTCTTAAAGATTATAAGGAATGCATTGACATTTTCAGACATAAATACCACATTTTGGATATCCAAAACACTTTGGAATCTTATGACCTTCCCAATGTTGTTTCTGATTTATGGAGCAACTTCTTTGGCTCCTCCAAAGTTATTTTACATGGTTGTAGATGGGTGCTGGGCAATGGTGCCAAAATTAGGTTTTTGGCTGACTCGTGGACTGGTGATGGCCCCCTTTCAAATTCTGTTTGGGCTTCTCCTTCCAAAGAATTATGTCTCAGAAAAAATTGGCTCCTGGGTGGCTGATTATATTAGAGTTGGACCTTGGTTAGATCTCAATTTTGTGGATAATGCTTTGATACCTATGCAATGTTGGTTGAATTGTATACACATCCCCCGCTCTCATGTGGAGGATGAAGTGTTCTGGAATTTCTCCTCTTCTGGGAAATTCAAGGTTGTCGATGCTTAAAAGTTCATCTCCAAAAAATTTCCCTGCCCCTTCTAGGCGGGTATCTAGAATAAGCTCTTAATTCCAAAAATTAACATTTTTTTCTCATTTTTTATGAAGGTGAAGATCTCTACCATTGAAAATATTTGCAAAAGAGGTCTTCCTCTTACTAATATGTGCTTCCTTTGCAAAGAAGTAAAGGAAAATGCTAGTCATCTACTACTTCACTTCTCTTTTCTCAGGGATATCTGGAACACTAATTGGGTCTTCCCTGATTATGTTCAAAGGTTGTGGTTTAAATGGAAGTGCCCCTTTGACAATCAGGGTTTGGGAGTTCTCTAGAATTTGTCTCTTCCTCATATTACTTGGGGTATTTGGAAAGAAAGAAACAATAGTCTTTAGAGATTTGGAATCTTCTGCACTTGTTGTGTCAACTAGAATTCATAATTCTACCAAGGAGAATTTTCTGCACTCCTACCCCAATAGAAAGAATGACCATCCCCTCCTTACTCTCTAGGAGAAATGAAATACTATCAAATGGTGGCAAATTGATTGGGATATTTCCATTCCACTGCACAAAACAAAGCAATGCAGATAAAATGTTCTTTGGCATCCACCCCCTATGGGATGGATCAAAATCAATGTGGATGGGGCAGCTAAAGGGAATCCTAGGCCGGCCAGGTGTGGGGGAGTGGCTAGGAATCATATGGGTCTACTGGTTTCTGCGGTGGCGTTCCCTCTTAGCACCCAGTCCAACCACTCTGTGGAGACCAACACTGCCCACATTGGGTTGCACATGGCTAAAAGAGAAGGCTTTAGAAAGGTCTGGCTGGAGTCTGACTCATTAAACACTATCAATTGTCTGAATGGGTGCATGGATCCTAGCTGGATGATTGCTAATCTGATCAAGGATTGCGGGATATAATAAATGAGCTGGAAGAATTCAAAATTTCACACGTATTTTGGGAAGGAAACAAAATAGAGGATCTACTAGCCAATATGGTGTTGGTCTATGTGATGGGTAAATGGTGGAGTAGTAGGGATTCATTCCCAAAAAAATTGTTCGATGTGGCTTGTGATGATTCCAACCACTTGTGGTAATCAATGAATTTTAATCATGATTTGATTGAGTTGTTTGGGAAACAACTCCTTTTTGTTTTCCCTAAACGAAGATCTAGAAACTTCCATTGTGCTTGGATTTTTTGTCTAATTGTGTGACCCATTTTCTGTTACTGTTCAGAGACTTTTCTAGTGTGGCCCATTTACTACTATTGTTTGGAGACTTCTCTAGTGTGGTCCATTTCCTATGTTTGGGGACATGGATCATTATGGGTGGGGACAAGAACTGGCAACAACCGTCTACTTTTGAGAAATGGAAGAAAAACAAGGAGGTGTTGCAGGAAATCGTTGATGGGGGAATTGTCCCCTTCTTGGAAAGACTCCATGGCCCTTCTCCTCTATTCACGGAAACCTTTGTCAATGGGTGGAAGAAAGGGGTTCTAAGGGCTTATGGTGCTAGTTACTAGTTGGATGAATCCCTGGTAGCGATGGTTACTAGTTTGGCGATGAATGGCGAAAGGTTCTATAGAGAGGAAAACAGGGGAGGAAGACTTGGCAACTTTTTTCGACAAAGACAAGGAGTACTCAAAAGTTAACAAAATGGCTAATGGTATAGGAAAGATCTTATGGATCCCTGGGTGAACATGGCTGAGTTCATAATGAGGTATATTATGCTTGATGGCAGATATGCCAGTATCGTTTCCTACCATTTTACCATTTTGAACCATTTTAGGCATGGTAAAATCATTTCTATTCCTTTCTATCTAGCCTCCTCTTTAGAGAATAGTCTTGAAAAACATATGGAGAATCCAAATAATCATGTTCTCCATGAAGGACTTATTGTGCTCAGGATGGAGTACGCTAAGACACTTGAAGTTGTGCCCTCTCTATCTGAGAAAGGCCAACATACTAATATTTAGGAAGTCTCTGAATCGAAAATGGATTTAGAGGATAGTGGGAGTGCCATTCCTTTTGATGACAATGATTATAAGCTTGTGGAAGAAGGTGAGATGATGGTCACCCCTGGTACGTTTAGTAGTAAGAATCCCCCCAGATGGGCGGCCATCAAATATAAATCTACCAGAAAACAGATTTCTAAGGTCGAGCCTCTTTCTAAAAAGAAGAAGCTTGCGGCGAAGGACTATGGTCGGAATAATTCAAACCAGGAAATTAAACTAGACATTCCTATTAACATCCTGAAGGAAAATCAGGGGACCATGCCTAAATAAGAGGACAGTGGGTTATAGAGGAATGGTACTCTGATGAACCTCATGATGGAAGCGACTGAAAGCCAGGAGAGCTGTTGGAAGTGGGTGGAGAGAGAAATTGATACCCTCAAAGTGGGGGTTAAGGAGATAATAGATATCTTCACAGCTTCGCCAGAGCCTAGAAAATCTAAGAAGCTCATGATTATGACCCAGAAGCTCGCCCAAGATGTCGACGTTATGAAATACAACCATGAACAAAGAATTGAAAAGGTGGAATAGTCTATGGTGTAGATAAAGAAAAACCTCAAGAACCTGGTCGACATAAGCAAGGAGGGCATGAATAATAGTATAGAGAGGCTTGAAAAGATCAATGTCATGCTTGTGGAGTACAGTTCCATTCACAATGAACCTGAGAAAGATCTCTGAGGTGAAGAAATGGCTGCTGGAGGCAACAAAACCATAGGCCCTAGTTCCAGGACCAGAAGTAGTAGCAGCGATAAGGGCACCTCTAGATTCATTATGGAGGAGCTGGAGGAAATCAATAAGATTACCATCTAGAAGAACAAGGAGACGGTGCACTCTCTTATTTGAGTGATTTTGTTTTGTTGTCTATGTCTCTTTTACTTTCATGTTTGTTCTGGGGTGCTCCCCTATTTTGTTGTTGGTTTCCGTCTGTTTGGCTAATGGCTAGCTTTTGTAAAACTTTTGGTTTCGGGTCCATGTAAAACCCGTTTATCTTTATCAAAAACTATGAATCCATTAAATAATATTTGGTTTTTTTTTTATTTACATGTGGACTATTTATTTACAATATATAGTAAATAATATGTTGTAGTATGTTGAAATTAATAAGATATGATATTTGTATTATTTATTTAAATAATTACAAATATATTTTAATAATTATGTAGTTTTTAATTGTTTCAATATTATAATTTTATACTTCATAACCTATTATTAATATGAGGAAAATTAAAATACACTTATAAACTTTACTTAATTCACATAGATAAAGAGTTTAGAGGCAAAAAATGAAGGAATGAAAAAAGAAAAAAGTGAAGAAGGGACACAAATGAGAAAGAAAAAAGAGATCTAAAATACAAATTTTAAAAAAATTACATAAAAAATAGTTAAAAATAATAAAAAAGAAAAATTAGAAATATCTTGATAAACCTAGTATAGAAAGAAACCACCACATGGTGATCCAAATAATTGAATAAAAGAAAAAAATATCATGATGATGTCAATATTGAAAATAACTTGTGAATATTGAAGAGTATTTCCTTGAGAGTCTTGGCTTGCATCTACTTGATTTCATATTGCTTCTTTTGAATTAGTTTCTGGTGTTTTTCATGTATATTTATTGTGGTTCTTCTTAGGTTACCATGACTACTAGAGATTTCCACCTCCTTAAATTCCCTCAATTTTGTCTCTCCATATTTTCTATAGGAGTTGAAGGTTTGATGATGTATCACATGGTAACTCTTACTCAAAAGATCTAGTGGGTTTGTTCAGCAGCTATTCAACAAGATATCCTTACTAAACCACACAATGTTATCCTTCTCTACATTCACAAATTTGACAATGCAGAAGATTAATTAGTTAGTTTACTCTAATAGGATATTTGGAAAGGGTCTATCTTAAAATCATATTAAAAGATTAAATCAATAAGGTCTAGGTCCCATATGAAATTCAACTTGATGTGATCCAATATCAGTGTTTATTTCTCTTTTCTATTGTACTTTATTAAACCATTCAAAATTTTTCCTTGAGCATTGTCCTTAATCTATAGTCTACTCTACTTTGTTTGTTTCCTGGCCCTAGATTACATATTTCATCCTCTCTAATGTAAAATATCTATGTTTTATTTCTTTGTTTGTGTTTCCTGATTTATCTAGGCCATGTTAGGATATGTTTCTATCATAAATATCAATATCTATTTAGGATTTTCTACATTTTGAACTAGAGAAGTTTTTCTTTGACCCAAAAAGAAGTTATATCTAGAAGTGAATCTCTCTTCGTATGTAAAATAGATAGTACACAATCAAACTAGATAGATGAGAAGTACGTAATGTATTGTCTATTAATTTTCACAATACTTAGTATTCATGTCAATCTTCTAATAAATAGTTTAGGGATTTCCCTTTGGAATTCCCTCATTCTATACCTACTACTCAACCCACTTCTAGGTCTCTATGTCTCATAGGTAAAAAAAAAAATTGGTCTATATTGGTGAGTTACAATGCAAATAATCTTCAAAATGACAACCCCATAACTAAGACATCCTCAATTTTTGGTGATTATTTCAAAAAAATGCAAACATTATTGTTTCAAAAACTCTCTACATAAGAAACTATTTCGACTCGCATCATGTGATGAATTTAATGAGTAAAAATATTCTCAAAAATCATTGAAGGAGTTGGTTTTGGTATATCCAAATCCACCATCGCTCAACATAATTCCTTGGTGCAACTACATAGCAAAGATTCCTCAACCCGCTAAGTTAGCTATAAAAGGGGATTATATGCGAAAGAATGGGACCTATGAAGGCTCCCATCTAATTATGCAACTTTAATTCAAAAGAGACATTTTTATACAATAATTAGTCAACTCTACATGAGTTAGATAATAGGTAGATTACTCTCAACACTTGTCATCATTTGTGTCTCCTAGAATGCTTGAGGTCCATAGAGGTTCTATTAGTGACTCATTAAATTTTTCTAAGGTTTCATATTCTTTTCATACAATAGTTTAAAATTTATAGTGCTTTTCTTTCCAATGGCATGATGCACTATTTTTCCTTCTATCCACATTGTATGGTACAATTTGTCTATATCGTTAGTTTATCAAGGATTTGAACCCACCACTTAAATATTCCAAGCTCTTTAACACATTAGTAATCTGTCCTCCTAAGTTACTAATGTTGATTCCTCAAAAATGTTGACAAATCTTCCCTGTAGACATAGATCACAATTTAAATGTTTTTTAAAGCTCAGGGTTTGTGTCATGATTTTAACATGTTTCAAATGAATTTTGATAAATGTGATGCATTTCCTATGTGGATTGGATAGTTGAAATAATATAGAATTTATTCTAATAAATTTGGGTGTTATGATCTCGATACTGGTCTCTACCATAATCATATTATGGATTATAAACGGATAAACCTCAAAGATACAATCAATATGTTACTAAAATAATTGCAAAAATGTACAAGAATCATTTCCAAAACGAAGAATCATTTCCAATCCAACATTAATAGGAAATCTGCAAAACCTAACAGTCATATGGTATGGGTTCATCTAGTAGGCATACTGGACAACTACTGTCTCATCCCTGACCCAAAAAAAGCTCCTATTCGAAAGTGTCAGACACAACTTGCTATCATTATTATCGACGCCCACAAAACAAGAAGATTTACTTGCGTCGCTCGGTGGCCAAGTGAGAAGAAAACCCCGTCTAAGACATCAGGCCTCTATTTGCAATTCACTGTATTTGGACAGCACCATAAGCTGCCATATATGAACTAACAATGCTTTAAACAATGTAAATTGGGTAAGTTTGATATTAAAGTATTCTGCATTTACGGGAGCTAAAGGAATGGATGATAAAGGCTTAAGATTTTAGTGTCGGTACCTAGTGTATTATACAAATTCTCGTCGTCGAAGGGGTGGATAATGCATTCAGATTTCAATGTCGGTAGTCAATAAGACAACCGTTTTTGTTTCTTTCTATCAATGGGAATGGGGACCTTGTCTGAGATAATAGTCACGCGAGAATTTAGTATTCTATGCACTTGCTCGGAACAACAAATTAACTTTTCAATGGGATGGTATCAATTAACGTATGCTTTGGTGGTAAAATTAGCGTTCACATAAACGGTAGTTTTGGATGCAATTTAGGGTTTCGTGCATGCAATTTTTACTAAACATTTGATAAAAGCGCACAAAAATATCTCCAAGTAAAAATATCAAATATCTCATGTGCAAATTATTTTGCTTGATAGTAATGTAGTTCATTTGAGTCATACGCTGGCGTGTTGAAAGCCTATAAATAGGAAACACCATTCTAGAGCTTCTCAAACCAAGTTGCTTATCTGTGCCTGTTTGAGAGTTAGTAATGGCGTCTCGTACGAAGATAATATGCTATATTTTGCTGGGCCTCATATTTGTATGTACCCTCATTGACGGCGCGGTGGGGGAAGAGAAGTATTATAATGATGGTCATGGTGGTGGTCGGTATGGTGGTGGAGGACATGGTGGTGGAGGCCACGGTGGGTATGGCGGTGGAGGACATGGTGGTGGAGGGCAAGATGGGTATGGTGGTGGTGGGCATGGTGGTGGGAGAGGTGGCCACGGTCCTCCTGGCCATGGACACTAGAATTAAGGGGTTCTAGTTTCATCTAGATCGACAGCAGAAGTAGCAAATATATGCTATGAATTATAAAATAAAGTTGGTTTCGATTGCTCACTTGCACCCTACTTCTACAATGTATTTTCTGCGAAAATGCTTAGTATGAAATGGGAAAAGAATTCCATGTAATATTGTAAAATTATGCTGTTGAATATATAATAGAGATAATAAGTTTGAAATACATATTAGAGTTTTTTTTGGCTTGCCTTTAATGTTATATATGCTTAGTTTGATACCAGCTGTATCATTCAAAGTATTTTTATATCGAAGATTTCATCACTTTTTAATTCTTTTCATTTTATTTATTTTTAAATGAGTACAAGAAAAAGTATTGTAATATGTAGAAATTTATAGTAAAAATGATATTTTTAATAAATGTGAAAATTTATTTTATATTAATTATATAGATTTGTTTTGTATCAATATATTTAATTATATTGACAATCTATATTAAAATTGGAAAAATTAATATAGGATTGCAAACTGTATTCAAATTAGGGAGTATGATGGTAAGAAATGAAAGAATGGAAAAAGAAAAAGTCAAGAAAGGAGACAAGTGACAAACTAATGTGAGATTCAAAATTTTTTTCAAAATAAAAAATAATTATGTAAAAAATGTTGAAAAATGTGTAGTGAAAATAATAAAAATAAAAACTAAAAAGACATAAATAAACTTCAAATAGAAAGAAAGCATTACATTATCACACTAATACTTGAAGATCACAGAAAAAAAGATCATAACAATATCAATCTTGAGAAAGAACTTGTGGAGAGTGAGGAGTTCTTTCAGAATTTTTTCTTGAATCCACTTGGTGCCATATTGCTTCTTTTGAAGTAGGATTTAGTCTATTTTTTGTTCATTTGTTTTTTTTCTTGTTTGGTTAGCTTTCCTACCAAGGCTTTCAACTTATTCTTTATGACTTCAAAGTATTTATAGGAGCTTAAGTTTTGATGATGCATTATAATGACACCCTTATTCAAGAGACCCAATAAATCGAGTTTTCTAACTATTGAAAAATATATGTTTATTAAAACACCCCAAGGTATTGTTCTTCATATTCACAAATTTGACAATCAATGTCAAGTATTGGATAACTTTCATAGGATATTTTGTGGGAGGGCTATCCTCTTGAAGCATGTCGAAATATTGAGACAGAAAGGTCTAGGTCCTACATGTGATTCACCTTGATGTCATCCAGAACCTTACCATTTTTACCTTTTTTATTTCACTAAGTCCAATCATCCTAAAGCAATCCTTGAGCATGATCTTTAATTTATAGTCTTAGAGTTTTATTATCTTGTTTTCTTAACCTAGACTATGAAATTAATCATCTCTAATAAGTAATCTCTATTTATCCTTGCATGATTGTTGTTTCTTGATTTATCTTTTTTGTGTTGGATGTTTTAATAGCAAACAACTACCTCTAGGACTTTTTTGTGTATGTTGAACTAGAAAAGTTTTTCTCTACTTGACTCCCAAACATTTTTTGTGTAGAACACATAAATTTTTTTAAAATGATACATATTCAATGTGTTCTCTAATAAATTTTAATAATTCTTACTATCCATGTCAATATTTTGACAATGATTTTTAGGATTTGTCTCTATATCTCTTTATTTTAAATGAAAAGTAACTTTGGTCAATATTTGTGAATAGAAAAGCCAATAACCCTTGTAAAACAACCCCATAACTAAGTCATCTTTAGGTTGTGGTGGCTAGTTATTAAAAACCCAAATTATAGATTCAACTATAGACAGAAGGAAATTTGTTTTAATTAGATTAGCATGGGAAGGGATCAAACCCTTTACATTTCAAACATTAAGAAAGATGAAATAAAATTCATAAGATGTGGGGATAAACAAAAAAAAACAACATGGAGAACATTAAATGAAAATAGAAAAAACAAAACAATTGATAGAGAACCAACCAATAGATAGATATTATTAATAGAACAACCAACATTGAACTATCATTAAGGGACTAAAATCCCTTTGTAGCTTGTCATTTTTACTGTACAAAATATCTAGACAGTGTTTGAAAGAAACTCATTTAGCCAAAATAGTGGAGCTAACATCACCTTTGACCTAATGAGGAAAATTGTGGAGCTCAATCAAATATTTAGGTATTTTCTAAGCTTGTTGTGGGAGGCTACCTTGGGATGAGAACATTTGAATCTATTCTCAACCATTTCTCTTTTCTTCATTCAATCTCTTGCTAAAATACATGGATAGTAAGAGATATGTTCTTGAATGAGTAGCTCTAATCATATATTAGCTCTAAACTATTCTACATGAGAAGTTACTAATTGTCCTTTAAATTTAATATAAGGTTATTTCTTGACTTTCCACATGGGGATACATTTGATGAGCAAAAAATTGTGCAATCATCATTTGATAACTCAATTTTGTTATCTCTAAAATCCACCATTACCTAAAATACTTTCTCACACTTATTAAATTGTTACTCCATAGCTTTTCATCCAAATAGTCACCTTCAATTTAAAGGAAACATTTTTATATAATAGTAACTAAAATCTGCATGAATTAGATATTATGGAGATGACACTCAATACTTAGTTATAAAATTTTTTGTTTCCTAGAATATTTAAGGTCTGAATGACCACCTGCAAAATTATTTTGTTTTTGACTCTCATCAATATTTTTTATGGCTGCATATTTTTCTTTCACTTGAGTTTAATTTTTTTCTTTATATAGCTTGATGCATTATTTCCCTGTCTAGATATTTTTGTGTAGTAATATTAAAGTAGGTAATGGTGACGTTGTCACTTTTCTCTATCCTATGTGTCATCATACTTAGCTGATAAATAATGTTATCTTACTAGCCAAGCATTATGGTTTGTTTATAACAGTAATAACCAATCCTTCTAATCTATTATAGTTGATGCCTCCAATAATGTTGTTGAGAGCTCAAAAATTAACTTTTTTCCACAAATTTATTTTCTTGTGATGATTTTAATATGATTAAGATGACTTTTGATAAATTTGGGGGATAACCTCAATACATTTGATATATGAGAAAAAGAAACATGGTATTTTATAAATAATAATTTCTTTTTTCTGATTTCAGTATTGGTCACTAACATAATAATATGGTGTGGTATAGATGAAGGAACGTCAAATCTAGAATTGATATGCTATTTTAAGTGGCTTGATAGGGAAACGTGATCTATTACATCATTCATTGATTTTTTGAGTTGTTATTCTTTGTCAGTTGATCCCTTGTTAGCTATCATCATTTTAGAACACGTTTGTAATGATGATAAAATAAGGGTTCTAGCAATTAAAATAAGAAAACCACTAATATTACCTAAGGGACCACTATATTAAAAGAGGGATAAATTAAATAGATCTAGCCACAATTCAATTAGGAAAAAGGCTAAAATACTAATTAAACTTACAATTCTTTTGTCTCCCACTTTTGAGTAAAAATTTGGATAGAGCGATAGACATGGATCTACGTAAAATAATAAGATCAAAACTTGTTACTGAAGGTTCAGGCTAAATTGTTGGGACTGGGATGGTAGGTCAACCTAGTTTTGTAACTCTAAGATAGATGAGTGGGATTTTTTCTATACAGGGAGATGCAATGGATCCACTATTGAAAGCTTGGGAAAAATTTTTAGGAACTGGATGGTAGGTTGTCATGGTCCCTTTCTTTTAACTCCATAAAAATATTAAACTATTTATTATTGTCAAATTTATTATAATCTCCAATCATAGCTCCTCAATCAATTTCTTGCACACAAAAAGATAAGAGAAAGGGTTGTGGATAAGTTTTTTCCTAGGGTCAAACCCTAGTTTAAGAATTAACATTTAAATTGAAATGATATTGTAATGAAAATAGAATTGAATTACAAGAAGATGATTTCCTTTTAAGGGAAAGGCTAGATCTAAAATTTAATTCTTGTAATTAAAATATATACCTTGATGAAGCTTTCTTGAATCCTCACACAATTATTTTAGGATGTCATGTAAAATTTCTTCATAGAAGGTTGATCATGCATGCCATCTTGAATGCTTTAATTTTACTTCACTTCTTCTTAAATTTTTGATGAATACTTGATTTCTTTCTCACTTGAATGAAATTTTATAGAGTGTAATTCAACTTAGATTAGATAGCTTAGGTTCCAAATGGGAAGGGTATGCCTCCTTTTATACCTAACTATCTTAAAACTATTTTAATTTTTGGAGTAGGCTAGCATAGGATCTAAATTCTTTCTCACTTGATGTGACTATTGTGAGGACCAAATTTGGGTCCTAATTAGATGACCAGGGCATTGTGAGGCCATGTTCCTAAGCTAGGACCTGGGAACCCTAACGCCTTGGTCTTGAGAATAAAGAGTCAACTTTGGGGAAAAGATGGGACAAAAGGTGAAAGTATAGGTTTCTAAAGGTGTGAGAAGAACCAAGGCGAACATCAAGCATCAAAAGACAAAACATCTAGGTGAGGTCTAGGCGAGGACCAAATTATATGCGAATACAATTTACAATACTACATTTTTCCCTCACTTAGTGAGAGTATGCAACTACACCCATACTCATGGTAAATTTTAAAGTCACATTAAAATACTTTCACCAAAATACCAAAGAGACAAGACACACAAAGCCTCCAGGGACTTTAGGATCTTACTACTCTAATATCGAGATAAAAGGGACAACACATGAAAGGTAAAGAAAGAGCATGACTATACTGGCCTACTAAGATTTTCTTAGTATGAGTCATGAAAAAGAAAAAACCAAATTACAAAGAAAAAGGCTTAGTTTGTAAAGTAACGTGAATATTGAAAACACGTCATGGTGTGTGCAAAAAGTGTAACAATGAGCATAGTGTATGCCCCCATATTAAAGCAATTACATATGCCTTATCAAGAGAAAAAAATTTAAGTTAGGAAGGATACAAAATACAAGCATGTTATCATAATAAATGTCCTTTTGATTCAACATGGAAGAGATCAAAAAGAGATCTTAACACTTTTAATTTTCCCCAAGTAGACAACATGATCATATTTATGAATAATATCACATGTACCACATATGAAAGAATTAAGATACAAATAGAGGAATGTCATAATGGATTCAACCTCTTTATTACCTTGTACTAATGGAGTAACAAGGGTCATCCAATTTAAAGAACCTAACATAACACAAAAACATATCAAGCAACACATCATGTGGTAAGCACATTGCAAATAAGTAATTACACAAAAGAGAATCCATGACATGAATAAAGCTTGTCAAGAAAATCATTTGCCTCCCAATCTTGCTTCACAAAATCTAGGCATCATGGATAAGATGAAAGAGGTGCCACATCAAGCATGATAGATGAAGTTACTGCAAATTCCAAATAAGGACCACACTATAATGATGAATCACTCTTTTTGTTACTAGGAGCTAGGGTTAATGCTTTTGAAAAATGTAAAGATAACTTGGGATTAATCTCAACAAGCTCATACATGTCATCAAAATCATTAGGATCAACATTGTTATCATAAACAACATTATCATTATCATCCATATCATCATCATCTAAATTTATAATAATAGGATCTTTAATTTACAAAATGAAGTTGAACCGTCATTTTTCTTGAGAATTTTTAATTTGAGTTGAACTTCCTCCCTAAGGTTAGGGGAAGGATAAACAAATGGGACCAAGTGAACATTTGGTGTCTTCGAGGAGGAAACGGTTTGGAAAGAAATATTACGAGCCTTATCTTGGTGTCTTTGTTGACATTCTCTTGCAAAATGATTCCTTTTAGTTTTAGTCAAGACTTTTAAAGGTTGAAGATCTATAGGATTATTTTGTTCTCTTAGAGGAGAGGAACAAAAGAAACCCCAATATGTTGAGAGATAGAAGATGATTCCAAGAACTTTCTTTTGTAGGATGTAAGAGGTAGGGTTATGGTATATATAGGAGGAATAAAAGGAGTAGGAATAATACCATGTCCATTATGAGGAGGAAGAGGAACATCCACGAGTGTAAGGTCTCTATGTCTACTCAAGGCCATTATCATCTCATTTTTTCTATTTTTGATAAGATAGGGAAAGGACATCATTTCGAGGATTTAAGGGCTCAAGTTGTTTAGGCCAAAAGTAATCAAAAGTAAAATTTCTATGCTTCACTATGGATTGGTAAAGGCTGTGCTTAATCAATATAATAGTGCCATAATGAGAGAATTTAAAATATTTATGGAATATAGAAGGGATAGATTTCGTGGAAGAGAGCCAAGCATGTCCCAAGCTCACATAAAATGTATCTAATGTAGTAATAATATCAAAGGTGACATCTAAGAACTTAAAACCAACCTCAATGAGAAGAGTAATGGAACCAATAATAGGACAAGAAAAACCATCATACACCTTAACCATTACATTAGATTTATCATATGTTACTTGATGCAATTGTTGAGTAAAAAGATGTTCTTTAGTAATTGTGCATTCACCATACATATTGGATCAATGAGAACCGCTCATGAGAGTTTGTCTATGATATTTGTAGTAATATATAATGGGCAATTAGGTGCAATAATAGTTTCACTAGGATCAAATGTAATGCACAAGTCTTTGGTAAGTTTATATTTGTCAATGAGGTTCACAATATTATCAAATTCTACACTAAGGTCATTAGGAGAAAAAGGAAGTGGCTCAGACTCAACAAAATTGGAAGAATGAGAAGGTAATATATTGGTGAAGATTTGGAGGTTTTGGTTAGGAGGAGCTAAAAAATTATTCCCCTTGTCATTAATAGTAGCTACAAATATAGTATTGTTATCAATAAATTCTTGAATCTTATTTCTCAACTGATAACATTTCTCAATATCATGACTAGGTTGACATTGATATTGACAAAAAGCTTTAGGATCATGTGACGCTGGCAATTGTTTAGAATGGTCAATTGGCTTGATGGGATGAAGTTGCAACAATTTAGCATTCATCAACCTCAACATTATACTATGAAAAGACTCATTAAGAGGAGTTAATTATTTTCTAAAGTATTTGGATAAAGGGGCTACACCTAGTGTCATGGCTTCCACTTGAGTATTGACATTGTCATTTATCTTGATGAAACCTTTCTTGTGTTTGAACTTCATAAATAATTTTTGGGTGCTCTCATTCTTATCAATTAGAGCCATTGAAGAGGATGAATCAAATTGACTCACTTGAAGCTAATAATTATGAAGCAACACACAAAATTAAGTAAAAGAAGTAAACTTCAAAAAAACAAACTTATCCCTTATATCCTATTGCAACCTACATATAATAAGATTCCCAAGAGATCATGATGTCTTGAACTATTTTCCCACTATTGTCCTAATGAAATTATATCCAAGAACAAATTGAGTCACATGTAAAATAATTCAATGTGTTTTCTAGCCTAAAATCCTATAACATAATATAAAAATCCCTCTACATAAATCAACCTTGAAATATAAACAGACATTATGCAAAAATTCATATTCTTAGTAAAAGCCTTATCCATCAACTAATACATTAATATCGTACTTTATTTCTCTAGAAATGCCCATCTATCATCTTAGAGATTCACCCTAAACCAAAGTCCTTAGTTATCTCCATTTCATGGGATCATGTCTTTGTTATACTGAGCATCCTACCAAACAATGAAAAGAGAAACAAAGTGAATTAAATTATTCTATTTCGCAAGCACTCAGCGAAACAATGAAAGGGACATGAAGCAAATTACATATCGTTGTTTTGCTAAATTCAAATCTCATTAATTTGAGCATCCTGCGAAATGGTGAAGAAGGAAACAAGGCCTATATGGATTATGCTATTTCATGAGAGTCACACCCCATCATGTTAGGTAACCCGTAAAATAATGATTAAGATTGTGACATCACTATTTCATAGTTCCCACAACCTATTGTATTTGGTAGTCTACGAAATGGCAATAAAGGTGACAAGTTTACAAAGTGTGTCACTATTTCGCTAAAAGGAATGCCAAGGATATTAGAAGGTCACGATACAATAATAACCCAATAATATATCTCTATATCATAGGAGGTACATGCATAACATAAAATTATATTGCGATATAGCGGTAATAGAGTAAAATGGTTTCAGAAGGAAAAGCAGGTTGACCATGCCAAAAGAATAGGATAGTGGGTTACAAAGGAATGGCAGTCTGATGAACCTAGTGATGGAAGCAACCAGAAGCCAAGGAAAGCAGGGGACCACGCCTAAAGAAGAGGATAGTGGGTTACAGATGAATGG
Source organism: Cryptomeria japonica (assembly GCF_030272615.1). NCBI lineage: Eukaryota > Viridiplantae > Streptophyta > Pinopsida > Cupressales > Cupressaceae > Cryptomeria > Cryptomeria japonica. The sequence goes on from NC_081407.1 coordinate 278,165,231, forward strand.
TACTTTAATGAACCTGGTGATGGGAAAAAAAAGTAGGGGACCATGCCTAAAGAAGAGGATAGTGGGTTACAGAGGAATGGTACTTTGATGAACTTGTGATGGAAGTGACCAGAAGACAAGAGAGCTACTAGAAGTGGGTGGAGAGAGAAATCAGTATCCTCAAAGTGGGGGTTAAGGATATAATAGATATCTTCACAGCTTCACTAGAGCCTAGCAAATATGAGAAGCTCATGATTATGACCCAAAAGCTCTGCCAAGATGTTGAGGTTATGAAATACAACCATGAACAAAGAATTGAAAAGGTGGAATAGTTTATGGAGGAGATAAAGAAAAACCTCAAGAACCTAGTTGACATAAGCAAGGAGGCGATGAATAATAGTATAGTGGTGCTCAAGCAGAAAAATGTCATGGTTGTGGAGTACAAATCCATTCACAGTGAACCTGATAAAGATCTTGGAGATGAAGACGTTGTTGTTGGAGGCAACAAAACCATAGGCCCTATTTACAGGACCAGAAGTAGGAGTAGCAATAAAGCACCTCCAGATTCATTATGGAGGAACTGGAGGAAATCAATAAGATTACCATCTAGAAGAACAAGGAGTCGGTGCACTCTCTTATTTGAGTGCTTGTGTTTTGTTGTATGTTTCTCTTTTCCTTTCGTGTATGTTTTGGGGTGCTCCCATATTTTGATGTTGGTTTCTATCTGTTTGGTTGATGGCCTGCTTTTGTAAAACTTTTGGTTTCGGGTCCATGTAAAACCCATTTAACTTTATCAAAAATAGAGTAACATGGTGTTTCTATATTACGAAAAACTAATATAAAAGAAAAGGAGGTGTAAAGACATAGTGATAAGTGTGTCACTATTTCGCAAATTTTAAAGTAAGATTAATAAAACTTGTTTGCGATATGGCAAAAACAGTGAGCCGATGCAAGTTTTTCATGAAGTCAATATTATTTTGAAAAGGGTGACTAAGCTATAAATGGCATGAAGGAATTAGATGCAGAAAAGACCCCAAAGGTCACCATTAATAGCCAATTTTTAACTCAATTTTTTCATTCCAAGTTGGAGAAATTGTGCAAGTTACACTTTGGAATGATAAGTAATGAGTAGGAAGGGCATGCAATAATAAGAAGTACCCAGTCACTTTCTCAAGCTACCATATTTACATAAGCATTTGAATTATCATTAAAATGCCTAAGAGAAAAGAAGATATTGGAGACAAAGAAAGATCTAAGAGGGAAGAGGGTACATAAAAGAAACCTAGGTTTTGAATCGATATTAGATGTGTTGCCTAGCTTGGTAGATATAGGAGCAAAAACCATGTTCAAGGATAAAATGGATGGCAGTAGAGGTTCTTTAATTTCTATTTTAGGCAAGGACTTATTTTGGTATTTCTATAGGAATAAGGATGGAAAAATTCCCCTATCAAATCCCAAGACTTATGATGTTGCAAAATTGATTGTACAAAATGTTTTCATGGATATTGAATTAATTCAGCTATTGGCAAACAATTACCACCCTATCACTATCTAACTGTTAGAATTCCAAATGGGAACCCTATGCTGGTAAGAAAAAAATCTACTATTATTGACTATTTTATGCTTAACAAACATGCCCTCACCAAAGTCGATCTTGAGTAGTTTGAGATGGACTATAATAGGTTGCATAAGACATTCAATAAGGATGAACTAGCATCCTATAGGAGAAGGGGAAATAACAATAAGCCTTTGATAATACAAAGCAATGAGCCCTTCTTGGTTGAGGATTTCCTTAAATACTTTCAAAAAACTTACTTTTCCTTATGTCAGATACTAAGAGAAGATGCCAAAAATAAGATGCTTGTATCAATATTGTACATGGAAATATGGAAACAAAATTCTGAGGTGAACCTAAAATTTTATTTTGCCTCTGAGATGAGAAGAAGATACATGCGTAGTTGATCTCCTAGAAGGAGAAAAAATGCACTGAATTCCTTAACTACTCATAATTGTGTTATCTGATATTGTTTCAAAATAAACAAGATTTTCTTCAAAGATTGAAATTCAGAGTAATAGATGAGAATGGAAATAGATTACTAGTATAGTTCTGGTGTACATATGGGATAAAAGGTCTAGAGATGCAAACTACAAGGTCTTCCATGACTCTTTTGTTGTCAGTATCTCTGGTGTGTTTAACCACTTGTTTGAGAGATTATCACCTAACATAAGGAGGGTTTTGAGGTCATTGGTCTATGATCGTAAAAAGGGTCATAATCATAATTTTGCATATTGGTTCTATATGGGTGAAAATACCATCATTTGGGTATATGGATGCCCTTAAACACCTCATTTATTTCCCATGTTTGTATGAGACATATTTTCTTCCTGAAATTTGTATCGAAAATGTTCTAGCTAAAGAAAGAAGTGATTGCACCAAGGAGAAAAGGAACGTTTATGCCTCACCTTGTTACATTTGTAGGTTTTTCCATTAGTTTTAATATGTTAGAAAGAGTGCAAAATTATTTTAAAAACTCATTATTTGTTAGAGTCTGGTAAAGAAAGAATGTGTTATCCTAAGAATTACATTGTTTCCATTGTTAAGTCAGTTTCATGTGAGCAACAGATAGAAGAGGATCTAGTTAGAAACTGTACCTCATTTGGCAAGATCATGAGAAGGAGGAAAAAATGACATATTGTAGAAAAGATAGAATAAGAAAAGAAGAAAAGGGATCCTACTTTTCCTAGACTCTATAATGAAGAAGTTGATGAATTGAAGAGAATTGAGTTGTGTTTAAATAACTTTGAGAAAATATAAGGTAATCAATAGATGGTGGATACCCACCAAACCGAGCCCTTGTTCTCCCAAAGAAACCCCAAGGGGATGCCATACATGATGTATCAAATAATGAGTCTACAGAGGAGGTTTCTCCTATCTCCCTTCCTGCTAGGAATCAAAGGGAAGGGGAGGTTAACACAGATAAAGTTGCTAGTGTTGGATATCACTGGCATTTGATGAACCGGCATGTTGATATGATGATAATATATGTTGTCATTGTTGTCAATAAGTGTAAGTGAACATGTATGCAAATTGAAAGAAGTTGGTGAACCGGTATGAAGAGGCATGAAGAGATGTAGTGAATAGGTGTCAGGGTTTCACTAAGTGTGACTATCGGTTGGTAGTCTCAGCTCTATAGTTATCGGTTTGGTGATCTAGCTTGTCCAATGCAACCGATGATACTCTGTGATGAGCTAGCTAAGAGATGTTAATGAGATTGAGGTGCCACGTTAGCCTTGTGTGCGTGAAGGATTGAGGTATGAGAAGATCAACTGCATTTGAAGTATACCTCAGGAATGATCATTCTTCTTAGTGGTATGAGAAGAAAGCATGATGGGTTACTGATTCCCATGTGCGATGAAGAATGAACGATGCAGATTGTCTGATGATCTGTTTGAAATTGTAATACTCTAAGCAATGCGTTTGGATAGTCAAGAATAGACTGCTTGTATTGTAAACCTAAGATGCTTAGGGTTTAGGGTTTATGCTACCGACCTGACTGTTGTTTATAAGTTTGATGATGTTTGTTATTGTAAGTTGTTGGAAAAATTTGTGTGTGTATCCGAGTGATAAGATACTTGCCAGAACAGTAAGAGGAAAACTGCAGAGTGTGATTGCAGAGTAGAGGAAATGAAAAGGATCTTCCTTGGCATGTAGTGTTCTAATCAGATTAGAATTTTTTCTTGTTGTCTTCTAATCATTTCAACATATGGAAAATCCCTTTACTGCTTTAATAGGCTTATTGTAAAACTTGTTACCAGGTGACTCAAGATCATTGAGTTCTTCAAATCCTCTAGCGAGGTAACCTCTAATAGGGTTTAAACCTTTAAAATCGTATATATACATCCCTTAATTGGGTGATCTCTAACAAGATCGGTTCCTAACAGAACCTTATTGTAAAGTCTTTAACCAGACTAGGCTCCTAACAAGGCGAGCTTCAAAAGAGTTCAAAAACAAGGTTGTGGGTATTCATCACCATCGTGGTTTTTCTCATTTGGGTTTCCACATGAAAAATCTGTGTTATGTGTTATGCATTTTTAATGTGATGTTTATGTATTATTTGGTTGAAAGGTTATGCATGCAGAGTTAATAGGTTATGTTATTTCTAGTATACCACATGCATATGTTTATGTGGGAAATGGATATCAAGTATTGATCTCATTTGAAGTGTTCAGACTTATCAATTTATGGTATCTGATGTCTTACTATGTTTAACCAGTATTGCCATGGTTAAGTTCAGTAATTGTGACAACCAGTTGGTATCACGTTAACTAGATAAGTTGTTGAGAAAGGTTTTGTTTTGTCTATATTGGTTCACCCCTCCCCTCTCAATATTGGTTGGGGTATTTGTTGTTCATCATTACTCATCAATTGGTATCAAAGTGCCTCCAGGTCCTCGATGATATAAGCTTAACTGCTTGAGGTAAAAGATCCTACTGTAATGATGAAGAGGGAAGGTCCTAAGTTAAATAGAGATAACTTTAAGAAATGGAAGGACAGAATGAAGATTTACATCAAGATTATCAATGCTCAACACTGGAGCTATGTTGAAAATGCCTATGTGACTCCCACTAGCACTCTGACTGATGATCAGAAGAGAGTTTTCTAGGAAAATGGGCAAGTCATGGAAGACCTTATCAGTAAACCAATTAGATATTGAGTTTATTGATGTACAAGACAAGGACACACCTAAGGATGTATGGGATGCATTGGAAAACATCTATGGAGGTGATGAGCATGTAAAGCAAGCTAAGGAAGAGAGCCTTAGAAGTAAATTTGAGGATATGAGGATGGTTGAAGGTGAGACCATTCAACAATATGGTATTAGTATTAAGACCATGGTTGGTGATATCAAGAGCGCTGGTGGAACTATTGATGATGGCACTATTGTTAGTAAAGTCCTTAGAGCATTGTTACCAGTCTATGCAATCAGAGTTGCTGTTGTCTAGGAACTAAGGTCTATTGATAAAAATAAGGTATCCTTAGATTCTATCATTGCAAAGTTAACTGCATATGAGTTGAATAGCTATGATAGCAGTGTTGAGAAGACTAAGTTAACCTTTAAAGAATCTAATATACCATCCAGAAAAGGAAAAGAAACTAGTACTAGTTATGAATCCAGACAATGCAGAGATATGGATGATGAAGAGATTCTAATGGAGTTTGAAGCTATTCTTGCTAAAAGACTTCCTAAGGGAACTAGAAAATATAGAGGTAAAATTTGTTTGAAATATTTTTCCTACAACAAGATATGACCTATAGCTGTTAATTGTCATAACAATGACAATAAGGATAAATCGGAGAGGTTTAGAAAGTATAAAGGAGGAAAAAATAGAAATTGTCTAGTTGATGTGGATGAAGGTGTCACTAATGAAGAATCATAGGATGAAGAAAATGAAGACATAGTTTTTGTAGCAGTAAAGGAAGAAGTGTCTGATAAGAAATCTCTTGTCTCTTGAATTGACAACTCTAATGAGTGGATAAGTGATAGTGGTTGTTGTCACCACGTGACTGGTGACTAGAGAAATTTTCTGTTTCTGGAGGAATATGATGGAGATGCTGTCAAATTTGGCAATAATGCACCATGCTTGGTGAAAGGTAAAGGATCTATCTCACTAAATGGAAAGAGTAGTGCAGATGAAGTCTATTGGGTAGAAGGTCTTAAGCATAACCCGTTGAGTGTTGCTCAGCTAAATGAAAAAGGATTAGTTTTGGAATTCAAAGGTGAAATTTTTAGTATAACTGGGAAGAGTGGTGAACTTATTGTGACCAATAATCAGACCAAAGGTAACCTATTTTAGTTGAATGCCAAGATAAGTCGATGTCTAATGGATACGTTTGATGATAGTTGGATATGGCATAGGAGACTCTGTCATATGAACTTTGACAATATTGTTTAAGCCGGTAAGATCAAGGCAGTAAGAGGATTACCTTTGCTGAACAAACCTAAGAATTATTTGTGTAGAGAATGTCAACTTGGGAAGATGTCTTCCTCAAATTTTAAAGGTAAGTCTTTCTCAGCAGAAAATTTGTTTGATCTTGTGCATACTAATTTATGTGGTCCTATGAAAACTAGAAGTGTTCAGGGAGATAGGTATTTTATGATTCTTACTAATGACTACTCAAGAATGATGTGGGTCACATTCTTGAAAGACAAGTCTGAAGCATTTGGAAAGATTAAAGCTTTCAGAGCATTAGTAGAGAAAGAAAGTGGTAAAAAGATAAAATGCCCTAGAACTGATCAAGGAGGAGAATTCACTTCTGATGAATTCAATAAGTACTATGAACATAACGGTATCAAGAGGCAGTTGTCTACCCCAAGGAAACCACAATAGAATGGCATAGCAAAAAGAAATAACAAGACTCTAGTTGAAGCGGCTAGAACAATGTTGATCCAAGGAAAGGTTGCTCACACCTTTTGGAGAGAAGTAGTGAGCATTGTAGTCTATACTATAAATTGGGTACTCATCAAGAAAGGGAAAGATCAAAATCCTTATGAGTATTGAACTGGGAAAACTCCCACTGTGAGTTACTTTAAAGTGTTTGGTATTAAGTGCTATATCAAGAGAGGTGAGCATTTGAGCAAATTTGATGCAAAATGTGATGAAGGAATATTTCTGGGATATTCCACTAAGAGAAAAGCTCTCAAGTGCTACAACAATAGAAATCAGAAAATCATTGAAAGTATCAACGTTAGGGTTGATGAATCCTTTGAAGAACCTGAGGAAACATGCAGTGAAGAAGTGGAAGATGAACCGAGTATAGCCTTCTCAGAACCGGTTAAGAAAGAAACTTGTAAAGATCTCAGTGTTCCTGTACTGGTAGAAGTTGTAGTTAGTGAAGAAGAAGAAGAAGAAGAAAAGCTAGCAGATTTGGCTATAATCATTCCTAGATGTGTGAAGTTGCATCATGATCTGAAGCAAATCATAGGAGATAAAGATGTAGGGATACTTACAAGAACAAAAGTGAAGGAGAACTCATGCATGATTTTTGAATTTGGACCCAAGACTTCAAGAGAAGCTCTTACAGATGAAGACTGGATTAAAGCAATGGAAGAAGAACTAGACCAGATAGAAAAGAGTGCGACATGGTCTTTGGTGCCCAGACCAGAACATAAAAATGTCATTGGTACCAAATGGGTCTTCAGGAATAAGTTGAATGAAGAAGGTATAGTTGTAAGAAACAAGGCTAGACTTGTATGCAAGGGATATGCTCAGAAGGAGGGAGAAGACTATGGAGAAACCTTTGCTCCTATGGCTAGACTAGAACATGTTTGAATGCTACTTGCATTTGTAGCATTTAAGGGATTTAAGGTTTATCAGATGGATGTGAAGTCTTCTTTTCTGAATGGAATCCTAGAAGAGGAAGTGTATATAGAGAAACCAGAAGGGTTTTCCTTATGAGAAGATAGTGACATGGTGTGCAGATTACACAAAGCCATGTATGGAGTGAAACAGGCACCTAGGGCATGGTATGAAAGCCTACACTCTCATCTTTTGAAGATTGGATTTTAGAGAACAAGTGAAGATAGCAACATCTACATGAAATTAGAAGGTGGTCAGATTCTGATTTGTGAAGTGTTTATGGATGACATAATCTTTGGAGGAGATGATAAAATGAGTCATTCATTTGCAGATGAAATGAAGAAAGAGTTTGAGATGTCTTTGATAGGAGAAATAAAGTTCTTCATTGGTTTACAAATTCAACAAATGAAAGAGGGTATTTTTATTACCCAGTCCAAGTATGTCAAAGAGGTATTGAAGACTTTTGGCTAGAGGAAAGAAAACCAGTTGGTACATCGATGGTGACTAGCTATAAACTAACTAAGGAAGATGATTCAGCACTAGTGAATGAAAAGGAGTACCGGTCAATGATCGATAAACTGTACTATGTGGTGCACAACAGACCAGATATTGCTCATGCAATAGGCATAGTAGCTCATTTTTAGAAATGTCTAAGAGAATCGCACTTGGTAGCTGTCAAAAGGATTCTTAGATATCTGAAAGAAATAGTTGATTATGGATTGTGGCATCCATATAATGGTGACTATAATCTCAAGGTATATACTGATGCCGATTGGGGAGGTAATTTGGATGACCGGAAGAGAAAAACCGGTGGAGCATTCTTTCTTGGAGGAAGATTAGTATCATGGACAAGTAAGAAGAAGAGTTGTATTTCTGAATCTATAGTTGAAGTAAAATATGTGGCAGCATTTATGAACTACACTCAAGCAATTTGGATGAAGCATGTATTGGAAGGTTTGAAAGTACCTGTATCTGAACCGGTGAATATATTTTGTTATAACACAAATGCAATAAATATTTCCAAGAATTTGGTATTGCATGCTAGAACTAAGCACATTGAGCTTAAATATCACTTCTTGAGAGAGAAAGTTCACAATAAGAAGGTTGTACTACAACATGTTTCTAGTAAGGAGTAGCTAGCAGACATATTCACTAAACTCTTACTGAAGACTACATTTACCTATTTTAGAGGTGAATTAGGGGTTCTGCCCCTTCATGAAATCAATTAAAGTTGTGTGCTCTGCATCAATCAAGTACTATAGTGACAAATTCTTTAGGATTGATGTGTTGAATGATGCTACTCTTTAGGGAGAGCAGCATAGAAGATTTTGGAAGCTTGTGCCTCCACTTTGGCATTGTTGTCAAAGGGGGAGAAGATATCTAATGTATGGAGGAGAAGATATCTGATGTATGGAGGAGAAGATATCTGATGTTAAAGATACACTAGTCTATGATCTCTATAGTTGCAATGCTACACTGATTATTTCCATCAATGCCAAAGGGGGAGATTGTTGGATATCATTGCCATTTGATGAACCGACATGTTGATATGATGATAATTTATATTGTCATTGATGTCAATAACTGTAATTTAACTGGTATGCAGATTGAAAAAAGTTGGTGAACCAGTATGAAGAGGCATTAAGAGATGTAGTGAACCGATGTCAAGGTTTCACGAAGTGTGACTACTGGTTGGTAATCTCAGCTCTATTGTTATCAGTTTGGTGATCTAGCTTGTGTGATGCAATCAATAATACTCTGTGATGAGTTAGCTAAGATATTTGAATGAGATCGAGGTTCCATGTAAGTCTTGTGCGCACAAAGGATTGAGGTATGAGAAGATCAACTGCATTTGAAGTCTACCTCAGGAATGATCATTCTTCTTAGTAGTATCAAAAGAAAGCATGATGGGTTACTGATTCCCATGTGCTATGAAGAATGAATGATGTTGATTGTCTTTTGATCTATTTGAAATTGTAATACTCTATGCAATGTGTTTGGACAGTCAGGAATGGATCGCCTATGTTGTAAACCTAAGATGCTTAGGGTTTAGGGTTTATGCTACCGACCTGACTGTTGTCTATAAGGTCGATGATGTTTGTTATTGTAAGTTGTTGGCAAAAGTTGTGTTTGTATCCAAGTGATGAGATACTTGCCAGATTAGTAAGAGGAAACTGTAGAGTGTGATTGCAGAATAGAGGAATTGAAAAGGATCTGCCTTGGCATGTAGTGCTATTATCAGATCAGAAGTTTTTCCTATTGTCTTCTAATCATTTCAACTGATGGAAAATCCCTTTACTGGGTAGCTTTAACAGGCTTATTGTAAAACTTGTAACCAGGTGACTCAAGATCATTGAGTTCTTCGAATCCTCTAGTGAGGTAACCTCTAACAGGGTTACAACCTTTAACAGGGTATATAGCCATCCCTTAACTAAGTGATCTCTAATAGGATCGGTTCCTAATAGAACCTTATTGTAAAGTCTTTAATCAGACTAAGCTCCTAACAAGGAGAGCTTCAAAAGAGTTCAAAAACAAGCTTGTGGGTATTCATCCCCACCATGGTTTTTCCCATTTGGGTTTCCACATGAAAAATCTATGTTATGTGTTATGCATTTTTCATGTGATGTTTATGTATTATTTGGTCGAAAGATTATGCATGCAAAGTTAATAGGTTATGGTATTTCTAGTATATCACATGCATATGTTTATGGGTGAAGTTGATATCAAGTATTGATCATATTTGAAGTGTTCAGACTTATTATTTTATGGTATCTGATGTCTTACTATGTTTAACTAGTATTGCCATGGTTAAGTTCAGTAATGGTGACAACCAATTGGTATTGCATTAACTAGATAAGTTATTGAGAAATTTTTTGTTTTGTCTGTACTGATTCACCCCCACTCTCAGTACTCATTGGGGTATCTATTGTTCATGATTACTCATCAGCTAGTGCATTGAGAGCTTTAAGAGGAGATGAGATGGTAGAACAGTCACAGGTTGGCCCACCAAATTATGAAGAAGAGATACATGGATATGAAGCTCAAGTAATGAAGGGAGATGAGCTTGTTAGCACTGTTGAGGAGAGGGTTGCAATGTATAGAAGGTTCTTGGAAGATGATGAATTCATCCATACTCCACAATTCAAAGATCTCTGGCTAAAGACAAAGATGAAGAAATTTGAGGAAAGAAAGAAAATAAACCTCATGGGCAGGGATGAGTCCAAGCATAAGGAAATCATTACTCAAACTTTTAAAGAAGTGAAATTTTATGATATACATGTTTTTGAATATGGGAAAACAGGTTTTCATGGGCCCCTGAAATCCATTACAGCCAACAAAGTATTTACATCAAAGCGTAGCAGAACCAAAAAGACATTAAACTAAGAAAAGACAACCAACGAACAAAATGCAAGCAAACAAGAGATAGTAGATCAAACACCAATAAGGACCATCAAAATCCTAGGTTTAGGTTAAGTTCTGAAGAATTTCTGCTGCTTCTAGCTCCAACTTGTAGCATCGTAAAATTGCAACACTTGCAATTTTGACTGCATTTGGGTCTTCACGATGGCGGTGCAATGTTGAACCTGAATGGAGACCCCGAAACCTATTTACGACATCAAAAACTGCATCTTTCTACACCTTGGCCTAAGCCTCCTTGCAACCTGCTATCCCGGGAGGTGGGACCATGGCACCCAGTGCCCTGGTCCTTCAGGACCATGGCGCCTAGGACCCTGGTCCCTTAGGACCATGTGGCCCAGCGCCCTGGTCCCTGGCCCTATTTTGCGCCTGGTCTCTTGTTTGGCATCAAGTCTTCAAGTTTGCAATTTGGAAAATAATGTTCCTAGGTTGGCCTAAGGTCAGAAAAATTAGTCTCCTAACCCTAATTGACAAGTATATAAACTACATTTCCCCTCCCAAAAAGGGGTAGTAGTAAGGGAGGAAAAAACATATGTGTGCAAGAGGCGGAAGTGATAGGCAAACATTCAAACATTCAAGCATTCAAGCATTCCTTCAAGCAATTGAGCATTCTAGGTCTCCATTCAGGCTATGTGTTGCATTCAAGACAAGGATTCATCCATTGAAGAGGATATCACCTACAACCTACAACCTACAACATACAACATCATTACACCTTCACATGTAAGAATACAAACATTCTTACAACAAGGTATCAGTACTTGATTACATTACAAACATTTGCATTTATAGCATTCTCATTTCTTAGTTAATTCCAAAACTGGGGTTTGACCTGAAGGAAAACCCCTAATCCCTAACCCCACAATCGTCCTCTCTTTTCTGTGTGTAGGTTGTAGGTACGCGGCTATAATTGAAGATCTGGAATCCTTGTGCAGAGATGAACATATCCCCCTTCATTTCGCAGATTTTTCGGAGGACCGTGTGCACTCCGGGCACCATCGTCCCATCAACTTTCACTCAAACTTGCAGGATAGCATCGTCTCAACATTTTACTGCTAATTTTAGGTCTGCAGCTTCATCCCATGTCCCTATCTCCATCTACAAGCGAATCTTTCTTACTTTACATACACTCCTAGTTCAATCCTTCTATTTACATTCTTTACAAAAGAGGGTATCCTTGCTTTCTCAACACTTGAAACTCATCTAGAATTCAATCTTGCATTGTGTGGGATTGGATCTTGTGAGTTTCAACCCCTCTTTTGAATGTAAAGTCTCTCCTAAGTGAAAACCATCAATCCTAGTGACCTCCTTTCTCTCTCCTTAGAGTGGGGGAACACCTAGGGTTCGATTTTCTGCTTTACACAACTACTCCATATTATCAGTTTCCTACTCGATATCCTCAATTTTCTTACTATGGCTTTGCATCTTTTTCATGCTCTCCCTCATTCTTCTCTCAAACCCTATATCCTTATCATCTAGGTTGTCATCCTTAGCATCAATAATGCCCTCTTAGGACCTAGGAGGCAACTGAGAGGGGGGGGTGAATTAGTTGACTGTGAATTTCAACAAAAATACAACTTAATCAAACCTGATACTTAATACCAATAAACCAAAGTTAATGTCATTTGATAATTATCTATTAATATTAATACTACTAAAACTTAATGCATAAAAAAGAAAGAGAAACAACATCCACAACACATAACACACAGATTTGTACATGGAAACCTTGTAAGGGGAAAAACCATGATGGGAAACCTTACCCACAATCAGATGATACTATTGTAGATAGTATGTGTATAAAAATGGGATCTCCAAATACAGAAACGCCAACCACCTAGAGCTCACTGCTCAATCACAAAATAGGAGTCACACTGACTACAATTGGATGGTTAAATCCAATGATAATGTATTGCTCAAAGTAGCATCTCCAATGCTGGATTTAGTATTGGTTAAGGTCTAATAATCACCTTCAAACATTCCTTGAGCCTTCTCTATGGTTTTCTCATATGATCTTCAATATTCGTACATACCATGTTACAATACCATTACCTTACATACCATATACCATCTCCTCACATCTCATCAATTGAGATCTTACATATATACCAAAGCCTAAGACCAAATGTGTAGGTCGACTCACTAAGAATATTACAATAAAATCAATTACAAATAACTCAAGATGCGATGCATTATGTTGGCTCAATACATGTACAATAATATCCAATTAATAAATCATCTCCATAATATGTCATGCTGATCTGAAATAGATAATGCATACCGGTCCATAACCTAGACCAATTTGCTGGTGACAACAAATATGTCAACCCAATTAGACCATTAACCAAAACACCAAAACCAAGTATTCAAACCATGTCTTAGACATAACCAACTGATCTCCAGATGATAACAAGTCATCCTCAGTGCTGGTGAACAATATAACCTATCGGTGAACAATATACTGGTGACTGTGCATAAGTCACTGAACATGCTGGTGAACACAATGTGTCAGTTCAACATAACCAAAGATCTCTAGAAGGATAAGTGTTGACAACAATGACAAAACTAATGCAAGACATCCATAATACCAACAATATCCCCCTTTGGCATTGATGGCAACACAAGATGGAAAAAAATTGAAGTGCCAAAATAGAATGCCAAAAACCAAAAACCAACAATCTCCAGAATATATCAATACCAGAAATCAAAATCAAAATCACTCTCTACATTTTGATTAATCTCTCCCCCTAGGGTAATGTTTCCTACATACAAAGTTTTTCCATAGCTATCTCTCCCCCTTTAAAGTCAAATGCCAAAGAAATACAAATACCAAAACATACAATTAGCTCATATAACCAATTACAATAACCAATTGATATAACCAACTACTCCCCTTGAGAAGTACCTCTCCTCCATCAAAGCCGAAAAAATATTTCTCTATTATTTTATGTCGGTTTGATGTCAATCTTCAACTGTCTAAGTCTCTACCGGTGAGGGTATTACCCAAAGCTGCTCTCTAAGATATTCAAAATTTTACTTAGGCAAAGGTTTAGTAAAGCTATCTACAATATGTTCTTTAGTATTCACATAAACCATTCTTACTTGTTTTGCTTCTACATTCTCTTTCGTAAAACTATATTTGATGTCCTTTAGAGTGAAATACCGGATTCTTTGATAAATTGTTGTTGAATTATCATAATAAATGATTATAGGTTCTTTGCATTTTACCTTGATGTCCTTCAACATTTACTTGATACATAATACCTGAGTACAATTAGTTGTTGCTGCAACATATTGTAATTTTGTTGTTGATAATCATGTACAACTCTACTTCTTGCTCAACCATGAAATCAATCTTCTACCAAGAAAGAATGCTCTGCCACTGGTTCTTTTTCTATCATCTACATCTCCTACCCAATTTGCATTAGTGTATGCACATAAATCAAAATTTATCTTTAGGATATCATAAACTAGGATTTGTTGTGCCTTGTAGATACCAAAAAGTCCTTTTTACTGCTGATTCATGATTTTATTTAGGATTACTCTGAAATCTTGAAATAATACATACTACATTCATTATATAAGGTCTTGTTTGTGTCAAAATATAGTAAACCTCCAACCATAGATTTGTAACTTTTCAGATTAACAGGAGCTGAATTATCCTTCAATGTCAATTTGTTAGTTGTAGTCATAGGAGTACTTACTAGTTTGGAGTTTTCCATACCAAATTTCTTCAATAATTCCTTCAAGTATTTTGTTTGACATATGAATATACCTTTATTAGTCTGTGAAATCTGCAATCCTAAAAAGAATTTTATCTCCCCAATCATAGATATTTCAAATTCTTCCTGCATCATATTTGCAAAGTCTTTACATAATCCATCTTCTCCTCCAAAAATGATATCATCAACAAAAACTTCAATAACCAAGATGTCATCATTAGTCACTTTGAAATATAAGTTGTTGTCAACATTACTTTTAGTGTATCCAAGCTTCAATAGATATTTGTCTAATCTAGCATACCAAACTCTAAGAGCTTGCTTCAATCTATACAAAGCTTTCCTTAGTCTGCAAACCATATCTTCATCATTTATCAATGAAAATCCATCAGTTTGTTCAATGTAAACTTCCACTTCAAGGTCACCATTGAGAAATGCACATGTTACATCTATCTGATATACTTTATAGTTCTTGTGAGCTGCAAATGCAAGAAATAATCTGATTGCCTCAATTCTAGCTACTCGTGCAAAGGTTTCATTATAATCAATTCCTTCTTTCTATGAATATCCTTTACACACTAATATTTATTTGTTTCTAATTACCTTACCATCTTCATTAAGTTTTGATGCTCTGCAAAATGGACAAGGTTAGTCTAAGATAAATAACACACACACAAGAAACCGTTAGTGTTAGTCAATCAAAAACTAATCTAAATAGGCATATCAAAAGAGATACTAAAAACATGAAATTATATCTAACTAAAGAAGAAAATATGATGAGGCATCTCCAAATACCTCCTAACATGCTCTTAGCTTCTTCTCTTTTGTTCCTCTCCTCTCTAGGTTCCAAAATAGTGTAGCTCTCAGCAGCGTTTTGCACTATGGATGCTTATGGAGGATTGAGATTTGGGTATTTTGCTCAAAATGTAAAATGAAAAGATAAAATACTAGACGCTATTTAAAAATGATTGATTTTAACCAAAATAACAAGATTTTAGTTTTCTATGCTAAATACTCTCTAAAATGCCTATACGTTAAATGCATACAAGATTTTAGGATCTGGATTATGAAGAAATGGGCTCTATTTATAGGGAAAATGGAGCAATGCATGGTTGAGAGTGAGCAATCTCAACAAGGGTCGGGATTGAATGATTTCAAATCCATGTGAGGGCTTTCAATCCAATCCCAAGATGACAAGTGTCAATGTGAGATAGGTTTAGAGGGGAGGGAATAAGCATTAAATGCTTGATATGACCTTGGGAGTTAAAGTCAAGGTTAGTTTGAATGAATAAACTCTTTATTCAAATAATAAAGCTTTTATCCAATGGATAAACTCTTGTACAAATGTGAAAAGGATGAATATGGTCAAAACAATAAATGTTTGGGGAGACAAGTTTGAAATAACCATAAATGGTTATGTAAGAGCCATAAATGGTCATGTAAGAGCCATTAGTGGTCTTAGAAGACTTTGGGGGTTAATTTGTTGAACACACAAAGCATTTAAATGCTTTTCGAAGACTTTTGAAGTCTTTGAGAAGTGACTCTATTTTGCTTAGGAATGTGACAATAATTAGGGGATGGATTAGGCTAATTAGGAAGGGGTTAGAAGAATCTAGAAGGGGATTAGATTTTGCAAGTGGATTTGGTGGGTGAGGGAAAATAGGATTTTATTAAAATAAAAATTCGTTTATTTCAATAAATGTGTGCAAGTTGCATTTGTAGCAAAATGCAAGCGGGGGGGGGGGGGTTAATGATTTAAATAAATGTTTTTATTTAATTTATTTAAAAGAGGAAAAAAGAATTTTAATTAAATAAATAGATTTTATTTATTTAATTGATTGTGAATTTGATTTAATGAATTAATTAAAATAAGTTGAATAATTTATTTAATTAATAGAAGAATGTTTGGGAATAAATTAATTAAATATTAATTTAATTAACTGATAGCTAGTGGATTTTTAATCAAATAAATAGCGAATATTTATATAATTAAGCTGGACAGATTTGTGTGACTACATTTGCCCCTCTTTGAGACGGTGCGGTTTAACGCGTCGTTTCAAAGAAAGAAAAACTGGTGGGAAGAAATGCCCCATAAAATCTAAATTTAATGGGTGGTATGCCCCTTCAAGAGATGGGCCAAAAAATTTCAAAAAATTGGGTGATCTCTCGAGAAAGAATGAGAATTGGCAGGGTTGTAGAAGAGAAGAAGTGAGCAAGACAGGTGAAAAATAGAATAAAATGGGGGTAAAATGGAGAAATGGGGGGCTCGAAAAGTTCACGGGGACCACGGCGGTGAGCGGGGGGAAGTTACAATGATGGCGATTGGTATAAATGGGGTGAAAGAGGTGAAAATAGGATCATTTGTGACCACGCCAATGTGAAACTAGAGCTCTGATAGTGACCTTTTGGAGGAGCGAGCAATAGTTAGGATGCTAATACTGATTACTGAGCACAGATTTAAGTGAGTCCGACAGTTCCAGCGGCAGCGGTACGCAAATTGGAATTTTGAATTTTTATGCATTTTTGATAGGTGTTTTACTGAGTCCAAGTTGAGTTGGAGGAAGATCACTGAAACTATGGCTTTGGTGCTTTTTCTGCATGAATTAGTGCTACTATGTCGCAATGCCACTATTGCCCCATTGTTTGAGTGCTTTTGAAATGTTTTAGCGCTATTGTATGCAAGTTTAGGCGCTATTGATTAATAAGCGCTATTGAGGGCTTGTTTGAGCACTATTGATCTTGATTAGTGCTGCTGTGTAGTTGTTTTAGTGCATTTGTAGTTTGAGCATTATTGGATAGCTGATTGAGTGCTTTTGTTAGGGTTGTAGCGCTATTGTGGAGAAACTAGCGCTTTTGTTGGTAAAATAGCGCTGTTGTTTTAGGTTAAAGAGATGCCCCAGTTTGGATGAAGAAAATCTCCCGATGCCAATGATGGATGGAGGGCAATGTGGAGTGGGAGTTGTTTTGAACCATAGTAGCTTGATGAGACTTAGGTCATTGGGATAAATGCCTGCTGAAGTCTAGGTTGCCATGATTGCTTACCTCTTGAGACCCGAAGATACTAGATCAAAGTATCTATTGATAGTCTAGGTTGAAACTTTAAGAAAGTTTGAAAATAAAACAACTGATGATGATTGATGAATGTCCATGTGCAGGAGGAGCCAGGCATGTTGCAGTTACGCGATTGACATCCTGCGACACAGAGGTTGCGGGATTGATTGATAGAGGCAGAGATTGATTGCATTGCCGTGACCGGATTGTATGAGGTGATGCACATGCCCGTGATTCGTATGAATCACGGATTGATCATAGCATTAGCAGAGCGATGGCATAGCGAGATGTAAACCTTCCATTTGGCATAGGGGGAGATGATAGTGACCCTAGAGGATGTGTGGCGCATCCTGCAGATTCCAATTTGGGGGGAGCTTGTCACATATGACAGATCCTAGGGGACCCTTGCAGTTCAGAGGATTTTTGATGAGGACGTGTTTATTGATGATGGCTCGATTGCCTGGGAGGAGATAACAGTGTTATATGAGCCTCTTCTAGCAGTCTTATCAGGTATCGTGGGAGGACTTCTTTGTCCAGACAGGAGATCACATGGTTTGGCCGTGGGGTGGGGATAGGTGATCGAGATGATGATTACCGAGGGGACTCGATTTGTGTGGGGGCCGTGCATGCTAGAACACCTGTACCAGGAGCTCCATGAGGTGGTTTACTGGGGGAGGGGTTCTTTAGTAGTGGGAGTGACACTGCTACATATTTGGGCCTGGGAGCACCTACCAATGACTCAACTAGTGAGTCTGAGATTTCGTGCAGTAGATAAGCTGTATATGTTCATGTATAGTGGCATGATAAGTTAGCCCCACCTGGGGAAGTTAGAGTGGTGGCGGCGGGCATTGGACAATCTGGATGCAGTGATATGGCAACCATACCTGGAGTGCGAGCCATGGGATGATGATGCAGAGGCACTGCCTTATGTTTTTATGACCCGATTCCTCATTGGGAGGACCTCATATCATGTGGAGAGACAGGTGCCCAGGAGAGTGCTGAGACAGATTGGACGGCAGTAGGGACTGCCTAGTGGATCAGGGGAGTATGCTCAGGTGATTCGTGAGAGGTATGCATGGGGGCCAATGCTATTGTATGATCAGGCACTGGCAGAGTTTCAGATGCTGCATGGGAGACCATGGGATATATGACCGAGGGTCATGGATGTAGGAGTGTCAGATGAGTACACGCAGTACTAGGTAGCACACCCAATCTTACGGATATCTTATCCAGTAGAGCCGATCTCGAATTTTGAGGATGAGAGGGGACAGAGATGGAGGAGGGCAGGAGGTTCATTACCGAGGGCAAGGGGAGGAGGAGAGGTTGGAGGAGGAGGAGGTGGAGGAGGAGGAAGAGGAGGTGGTGGGTTGGGGATGCGGGTTCAGCAGAGAGGGAGAGGTGGACTACCTCTACAAATAGCACAAGGACCATTGATACAGGGAGGAGTTCGGCTAGGTGGGAGGGGGATGGAGAGGGAGATCCTGATGGACAGAGGGGAGGGAGCCACTGGAGAGGGTGGTACAGGTGAGGTGGCTATGGATACCGGGGAGGGAGCCACTGGAGATCTTCGAGATCACATGATAGCACATTTGCAGACCCGATTAGAGGATTTGGAGGCGGAGGTGGCAACTAGGGATGAGCAGCTATTTGCACGGGAGTCAGAGCTAGTGGTAGTACTGTGGGAGAGGGATAGTGCAATGGAGAGATTAGCAGAGCTGTAGGAGAGAGTCCAGATGGGAGTAGGAGTATAGGGGCCTACGGGGGAGGTGATGAGGGAGATGCGATGAGCTACGACAAAGATAGACTACTGGCGGGGTTTATATGACCAAGTGGTGCTAGTTAGTCAGTGAGCTCTTAGCTATTCTCAGATGTGGCAGGCCAAATTAGAGCGATCATAGAGGGTGCAGAGCAGTGGGGGTGTGATGGGTCCTCTACGAAGGGAGAGATTAGGGGATGCAGGAGTGAGTGGTGATTTGATGAGGCCTCCATAGAGAGATGGATCAGGTGGTGTAAGCACCAGTGGTGGAGCAGGTGGAGGTGGAGGAGGTTGTGGGACAGCATCTAGCCAGAGTGGCATTTGAAATAGCATTTTTGCATATATGTATTGTATCATTGTTTATTTTTTGGACTGTATCTTGGATGGCTCTTGGTAGCTGATTGTGTAGACTTCTTTGTACTCTGATATATGAGATGATATATATGAGGAGATCCCATATTTTGATGATATGCAGTTGATTATGTATGGATGTTTATGCAGGATGATGAGTTATTGATTAGATGGATTTGTGTATATGTATGCATTTGATGAGATGTTTCTTTTATGCATGTGTTTTTATGATGATGTATGATGTGGGATACTGACATATGAATGCAGGTTTATATATGTATGATTTGTTTGATTTTTGATGTAATGCTTTATGTATGTGATGCCATGATAATGATGTATGTTTATGATGATTTATGAATAGGATTTTGGTGTTTCCTATTGTAATATAATGATGAGATGATTTATGTGATGATGTTAATGCAATGGTTGAATGAATGATTTTTATGTATGGATATGCATCTAGATGTTTTTATATGAATGTAATATGGATAAACAAAATGTGAAGTACAAATGGTTATATGATAATGTTTAAATGAATGCATATGTATAATGGATATATATAAAATGGTATGAACCAATGTTTGGAAACAAATGGATTTATGATTCTAAATGCTTTAAATATGATTTTAAGTAAAAATGATAATGTGAGGATATTATAACTTATGGTTTTAATAACTGCACCTTAATGCAATTTTAAAAGAGGATAATGAATGCAATGTGAATGAATCCTAAAATGAGCATAATGAGATACTTAATAATGAATGAATGCACCTTTTAACTATAAATGAATGTATGCAATAATAAATGAGAAATGGATAATGAAATGAGGATGGATAATTGATACTAAATGAATGTCTAGTAAATGATTTAAAACAATCAAAGACAATTTGATCCCACGAATGAATCTAATTATTTATGATTGATGTAATGATGCAAATGTTTAATGAAAACTAATGTCAAAACTGAACTATATGCAATGTGAAGTTAAAAATGACATGAATGTACTTAATGCAAGATGCAACTAAATGCGATGATTATATGACTATGAGGAATGCAAGGTTTTTAAGACTTTGCATGATGTATTGATGATGTATCAGAGTTCTCGGTCGTGATTGTATCCAAGACCAGCTTTAATGGTCACTTTTGCATATAAAGCCTACATATGAATAAATGAATGGATGGATGATATGCAACAAAATGCAAGATATAAATAGATGAGATGAAATGACGATCCATAGTGCTCTATTTTCATCATTGAGCTTTAAAATGTTGGAAGAGAATACAAGCATCTTTACATAATGATTCAAGATGACCTAAGTATTCCTTACATGGATTTTATATAGCAAGTCAATACCAATGACTTGATATAAGGGTCAAGTTGACCAGAGTATTGCTTGTGGAACAGACAAGGATTATCTCCATTCATGCATGACTTGGATCATCCTCCTTGATCTTAGGCTGATCATATCTTGAGACAAGTGCATACCATACTAAGAGATAAAAACCTTTATCCAGTTTGGATGAGGTAGGAGGAACCAAAGGAAGAGCATTGTACCTGCAAACAAACGCTATATACATAAAGAATAAAGAATAAGGATCCTTAGTAATGGTTCATGCCCATATGGTCAAGGTATACGCTGTAGTCAGCAAGTTGTAATGATCCATGACTGCATTTGGCATAAGATCACATAGCTTGGTGAACTTCCCACGTAGACACCATTAGTACATGCCCTAGAACTTCATCAGAAATAATGCGCAAACGATAAAAAACAATGCTGAAAGATCCCAATACAGATAAACGAATGATTGTACTCACAAATCGACCAAGTATTTGATAGCTTAACATAATTTTCTTGTCAAAGAAAACGTCACTTTTGTCTTTGTTTTGGTAAGGAAGGATGCATCCTTGTTTGAAAGACAATTTCCAATTTGTTGATGTTGATTGTGTGGTTTGATTGGTAAATGGTCATTGTGTGAGTATTATTTCAATGTTTGTTATGTATATGTGCGGATGAGTATGTACAAGGTGTTGCCGTGTTTTTGTTTGATTTTTGATGTTTTCTGGTTTTTTTGGATTTTGAATTGTTTTGAATGTTTTTGGATTTTGTGAAATAGTTTTGAATGTTTTACCCAATGAATCACCAGTAATGTAGAATCCACTTCCACCAACTAGATTTAAGGGCATTTCCCCCAAGTGTAGACATGACTATGACAAAGCGGGATGCAAGACGCATGAAGTACTTTCTTTGATTATAGATCAAATAACAAGCCATGGTTTAGATGGATGGATGTGTGGATGCATGAATGTGATCGCAATGAGCCTGAAAGATATTGGAGCCATAGTTTTTACAAGTGGCACCTATTTACCAAGTTTTCACCATCGCACTTACCCAAGGTAACACCGGAGTGGTTGTTCACTGTTTGGATGCATGATTTTTCTTTTCTTTTTGAATGTTTTTGTATTTCTTCAAGACATTTTTCTGAATGTTTTTGGTATTTTTTGGTATGTAGGGGAGCCTGATGCTCTGTACAGCTTAGGTATAAAATTGTTTGAGGTGCATGCTATTGATTGGATCTGCAAGCAGGTCTCCTTCTGATGTAGCCAACTGATATGCCCCGGACCCGAATATAGTAGTGACAACATATGGGCCCATCTAGTTTAATTCAAACTTTCCCTGATGTTCTCTATTTGGTTGGTTGCGAGGATTCTCTCGAAGAACAAGATCACCTACCTCAAATGTATGAGATCTAACTCGGTGATTGTAGCTTCTACTCATGCGCTGCTGATAGGCTTTGAGGTGATTGTATGCAGCTTGTCACTTCTCATCGAGTAACTCTAAGTCTTGGAGGCATGAGACTTTGTACGCTTCATCATCTATTAGATTGTGCAAGGAAACCCATAGTGATGGGATCTCAACTTCAATAGGTAAGATAGCTTCTGCACCATAGACCAATGAGTAGGGAGTTGCACCTATAGGGGTTTGGATGCTAGTTCGATATGCCCATAGTGCTGGATTCAATTGAACATGCCAATCACGACTGGCATCATTGACTATCTTCTTTAGGATCATCAATATGTTTTTATTGGATGCTTTGGCCTGACCATTGCCTTGTGGGTAGTAGGGAGTGGAAAAGCGGTGTTGGATATGAAATTTCTCACAAAGTTCACAGACATCCTGATTTTTGAAAGGAAGACCATTATCTGTGATGATGGACATGGGCAAACCATACTGATAGATGATGTAGTTGAGGATGAATGAGGAAATCTTCTTGCCGATGACTTGGGTAAGTGGAACAGCTTCGATCCACTTTGTGAAATATTCGGTGGCAGTAATAATGAATTTATGGCCATTGGATGAAGATGTATGGATCTTACCCACAAGGTCAAGACCCCATTGATAGAAAGGCCATGGTGCTGTGATTGGTTGCAGTTCCTGGGCTAGTGCATGTATCAGGTCGCCATGAACTTGACATTTCTTGCATTTTCTAACAAAGTAGTAGGAGTCTTTTTCCATAGATGGCCAATAGTATCCATTGCATAGGAGTTTCTTGGCTAGTAACAGACCACTCGAGTGAGTCCCACAAATTCCTTCATGGACTTCTTCCAAAGCCTTTGTTATCTCACCTTGTTCCAGACATCGAAGGAGAGTACCATCAAGACCGCGTCGGTATAGGGTTTTGGCAATAATGGTATATCGAGCAGTTTGGCGAATGAAGGTTTTACATTGGTTATTCGATTGGTTGGGAGGAAGGGTGTGATCATGGAGATAGGTGTAGAATTCACTGTACCATGGGGATTCAAAACCGACAAGGTGACATATCATTTCAAATTTGGGGATATCATAAGTGGGAATCCAAAGTTGTTCTACCAAGAACTCATAGCGTGTTGAATTCTGTGGAAGATCTAGGAGAGATGCGATGGTAGCCATAGTGTCAGCAGCTCGATTCTGATCTCTTGGTATCTGCTCAAAAGTGATAGTGGTAAATGATGTCTTTAGATTGTCCACCATTTGCTTATATGGCATGAGTTTATCATCCTTGGTCTGATATTCATCTGTTGCTTGTCAAATGACTAGTTGGGAGTTGCCATATACTTGCAGTTCTTGTAATTTCCATTGTATGGCTAGCCTAAGTCCTGTGATCAAGGCCTCATACTCTGCGATGTTGTTGGTGCATGGAAATGTGAGCCTATAAGACTTCGAGATACTATCACCCTGAGGTGTGATAAATAGAATGCCTGCCCCCAAGCCGTGCCTAGTGTATGAACCATCAAAGTATAGTTTCCATGGTTGTGTTGTTGTAATCATGAATATCTCTTCATCAAGAAATTGGAAATGAGAGGATGATCGCCTATGAGAGGTGCGTCGGCCAACTGATCTGTAGTAACTTGACCTTTGATAGCTTTATGATCGACATACTCGATGTCAAATTCACTTAGAATCATCACCCATTTGGCCAAGCGACCTGTCAATGCTGCTTTGCTGAGTAAATACTTGAGTGGATCAATCTTTGCAATGAGTTGTACTTTGTGTGTTAACATAGTGCCTCAGTTTAATGGCTGCTAAGATTACTGCTAGGCAAGCTTGGTCAATAGGCATGTAATTGAGTTCATAGTCCACCAGTGTGCGAGAGATGTAGTAAACAACACACTCTTTTCCTTCTGCATTATGTTGTGCCAGTAGTACACCCAATGCTATACTTGTTGCTGATATATAGAGTAACAACAGTCTAATTGGATCCGATGGCATCAGCAATGGTGGATTCATGAGATAGTCTTTAAGCATCTGAAATGCTTGCTAGCATTGGGCATCCCACTGAAAGCGGATGTTCTTATGTAGCAGGTGTGTAAATGGGTGACACTTATCAGCCAATTGTGCAATGAATCTTCGAATGGATTGAAGTCACCCTTGTAATGTCCATAGCTGACTGATATTCTTTGGTGGTGGCATGTCCATGATTGCTTTTACCTTTGTTGGGTCAACCTCAATACCTTTGCTTGAGACAATGTATCCTAGAAGCTTCCCGGAGCTTACTCCAAAGACACATTTCTTTGGGTTGAGTTGAACATGGTATTGTTTTAGTTTACCAAATATTTTATCTAAGACGTGGAGATTCCCTTCTCTAGTGAGTGATTTTGCTAGTAAGTCATCCCCATAATCTTCCATCATAGTATGCATCATGTCATGGAATATGGTGGTCATTGCTCTTTGATAGGTCACTCCTGCATTCTTGAGACCAAAAGGCATTACATTCCAGCAATATGTGCCCCATGGACATGTGAAGGTTGTCTTATGTTGATCTTTTGGTGCGATCTTTATCTGATTGTATCCAAAAAACCCATCCATGAGTGAAAGCATGGCATGTCCTGCTGTTAGATCCACTATGATGTCGATATTTGGAAGGGAGAAGTCATCCTTAGGACAGGCTTTATTCAGATCTCTAAAGTTAGTACAAATGTGGATGCCCCCTTTTGGTTTTCCAACAAGAACAATGTTGGAGATCCATTCTGCATAATCAATTGGTCTAATGAAACCAACATCTACGATTTTCTTGAGTTTTGTTTTGACTAGCACTGCAATTTGAGGATGCATCTTATGAAGCTTCTGCTTGATAGGTTTCGCTCCTTCTGCTACGGTTAGGTGATGCATGACTAAATCAGGTTCAAGCCCAGGCATGTCTGCATATGACCATGCAAAGTTGATTTAGACCTTCTGGAAGAATTCTATAAATTTAGGTTGTTCCTCTGGAGTGAGAAGAGATGCCAGATGTATGAGATGAGGATTTTTAGGAGTCCCCACATTATATTCTTTGGTTTCCTCAATGAGATTCGTTGATTGTTCTTGTTGTGTACTAGCAGCAAGGATGTCAAACCCTTCATCCTCAGGCACCTCAGAGAGGTTTTTATCATTGGATATGCTCTTTCTTTTTACTTTTGTCAGATCAAACAGTGCCATAATGTGGTTTTCACTAGAAGATCCATGTTTTATTGTTATATTTTTGCAGCTGAAAGGTTTGGCATCCACCCCGAAGTATGCTACGCCATTAAGTTCAATGGCGAATCCTGCTTTGTGATCCCCACTTGGTAGGTTATCCCTTATTTCTAAAAAGTCAATGATGGCCTCATCATTTTGGAAGAAGTCAAGACATGGGGGACTTGGTTGGTTCCATTCGATGAGTTCAGGGTGGATAATGGGCATTACTTCATTGATTAGGTTAAGTGTGTTAGATGTATCAGTGAGGGTTAAGACGTTATGGTGAAGGTCGTTGATGGTACTCTCCCTGTCAGAATCAGGCGTAGGATGAGACGTAGGGTCTATGGAAGATGTTTCTAGCTCAGGAACCCAAGAAGTCTTTATCTGTGCTTCTCCGTAAACAGGGATGTCTTTTTGTGGTGGAGGTAGTGATGTGTCATCCTCATCTGAAGTATTAAGCTGAATGGAATCAAATTCCCATTCATGTGAGTTGGTCTCTGAGTCACTTTCTAGCATTTGATTATTATACCATACTGAGATGTCTTTTGAGTTAAATACTATAGGTGTGATTGGTTGATGTACCTTTGTAGTGATTAGTGCTGTAGGAAGGTTGATGGGGATTAAAGAATATGGTACAGGGAGTACCGATAGTTTGACTCAGTTGCTTTTGCTGGTACTACTGGTGCCATAGATGCTAGTGTGGGTTCTGATACAGTTGCTGCTGCGAATGGTTTTGCTGATGGGACTGCTGGTTCGCTTGGTGGGATGAATGGTATTGGTGATGGTTGTGTTGGGGTTTTGAGCCTCGTTGGGGCAGTTGGGATGGTGCTTCATGCTGCTTTAATAATGAAAGGTGTCCTTTTTGTAGTAGGCTTACATAATGGTTTGTTGGGTTTTCCTTTGAATTTGAGTTTAGGAAAGATCTCTTTTTCAAAGCCTAGGCCTATATTACCTTTGGGTTTCAAATCTCGCAGCAGAGGTTCATGTCATCCTTGTTTGCAATATCCCAAAGCACTCTGACCATCATACCCCATTCTTTGCATAATGAGGAGACCTTTGCCATACTGATCCATAGGAAGTTTAACTTGCGGTATATTAGTGGTGATGGGATCTTTATAGATCCATTCCGCTAAGTCCTCATCTTGGGTTTCTTATTCTTGACTTTTTCTAAAGATGAAAGGCATCAAAGCACACATTGGCATGATTAGGGGTTGCTGGAGTACCTGCTATGGTTTACCATGTGTTCTAGGAGAAGTGGGCATTTGTCCCACACAAAAGAGTTGACTCAAGTTGTATTCCCTAGGACCTTCCTCTGCTATCTTCATCTTAAGCTTTTCTTGCTTGGGTATAGTGGTGTTTTAACTGGCAAGAGAGGCATGACTTATATATGATGTGGAGGAAATGGCTTCTCTATTATTAGGAACAGTAATCTCTAGTTGATGGCTGATATTATGACAGTATGCAAAGGGATTTGCATCACCCAAGATTGTGATCTCTGCACCATTATGTGGGAACTTGATACATTGATGGTAGGTAGATGGAACGGCTTGCATGGCATGTATCCAAGGTCTCCCTAACAATAGATTGTATGGTAGAGGAAGGTCCAGAACCTAATAGATGATGTGCTTTACCATAGGGCCTACTTGGATTGGTAGTACCGCAACTCCTTTGGATAAACGCTCCACATCATCATAGGCTTTGATTGTGATCTTTTTACGGGGATCCACTAATTCTATTGCATATCCCAATGCTGTGACCAACTATAGTGTACAAATATTTAAGCTTGCTCCATTATCGATCAAGACTCACTTGATCCTATGCTGATTGATAAATCCTTCAATGTGTAGCGAAGCGTTATGAGGTTGTTGGAAGGAAGAGTTGTCACTTTCGAAAAAAGTGAGACAAGGTGATGACTTTAGACTTCCAACCATGGCTTGAAATTGGTCTGTATTCAGGTTGGCAAGGAATGACACCTCTTGGAGTGCTTGATCCAAGATAGTTTTATGGGATGGCGATAGGCGCAATAGTTCTAAAATGGATATAAGCATAGGCATTTTTTCTAATTGTTCCACAAGATTGTACTACTTTGGGATGGAGGTGGTGCCTTGTGGAGCTGCCTTTATGGTGACCTTGCCACGATGTGTAACAACATTGCAATTTGAGTTGGGATTTTTGAAGGTTATAGTTGCAACTTGTTCACTGGCATCATACAAATGATTTACAGTGTAATTATACGCAACTTGTGTATAATCAGTGGTATCAGTGCCTCGCCTGGAAGTGGAAGGACCCCTTTGATCTCGTGATGGAAGTGGATTTTTGAACATCAGATGATCATTATTTATTGTTTTTGGGTCATGTCCTTCTATTTCAATTTCTCCACAGTCAATAAGATCCTGAATAAGATCTTTCAATCGATGATAATTACTTGTCTTGTGTCCTCTACCTTGGTGGAAATCATAGTGTTTAGTATCTCACCACCATGCGGGTTTGACCTAAGGTTCATAGTTTGATGTTTTAGGGAGAGTGACCAAATTTTGAGAAATGAGTTGTCGCAATACTGTTTCAATGGGTTCCCCTAAGGGAGTGTATGTGCATTTTTGTTTTTGCTGACGAGGTCTTCGTTCATCATGAGATGTGATGTGACCTTGATTGGAAGGAACATTTGTGTTATTCTAAGGTTGAGGATTTTGTCCTGCAAACCGAACCACAGGTTGTGCACTTTTTATAGTCCTGGCATCCACAACCCCATCATTGACGATATTCTTGTTTTTGTTCCAGAACCTTGGTTTATCGCTATTGAAGCGTGGGTGAGGACCATCCTTTGGTTCATTATAGATTTTGATGATTCCTTTCATGATAAGGGCCCACTCACATTTCAAACCCTTGGTGACCATATCATTAAAAGAGTCTATGTCTTTGACATCCAGGTGAAATTCCATTTCTTCCTTTAAGTTGGAAATGAGTATTTCCACAAGTTCTCATTCAGGTAACTGAAGAGAACGTTTGCTAGACATTTGGCACCATCGTTGAAAGAATACTAAGAATAGTTCACTTGGTTTTTGTTTGTTGTTGCACAGATCAGCCATGGCGATGTCGCGTTCAATGTTATGAGAGTAATGAGCGAGGAATTTCTGGATAAGTTCCTCAAATGTTCTAATGCCACCTGATAGTCGGGAAAACCATGATGTGGTTGTTCCTCCCAAGCTTTGGGGAAAAATGTGCATTAGGTATGTGTCTTCATATGCCACTTCGAGGCAAGCGGAATTAAATTCTCTGACATGATCGTAGGGATCTCCCTTTCCTCTATATTTTTTGAATTTGGGTGTTTCGAATCCTCATGGAAAGGGTGGCATATAAAGATTTCTATCAAAAGGATAGGGACAAATGTCATTGAGTGATAATTGGTTAGTTTTGACACCACTATGAAGTTGTTGGGCGAGATTCTCAACTTGTTGTGGCAACATCTCCATTTCAGTTGGAGGAGGAGGTGGTGGGTTACCTCGAGGAATGTTATATCTGATGGGATCTCTACCTCTTTCCTCTTCATGGAAACTTTGTCTTTCTGATGCTTGTCTTAATTGGGCAAGATCAAAGTTAGAGGGGAGTTTTGCTCCTTCTTGAGCAAGTTTTAAGAAGTGAGCATTCGCATTGCTCCTGAGTATTTCATCAAATAGTCTGTTAAAGAGAGGGTTATGTTGAGCCCTTTCTATTATTGTAGGAGTAGGAGTACTTGGGTTTTCGTCATTTGTATTTCCTCCAAGTGCTTCTTCAAACTCATTGATATTTTCCTCTTCTTCTTCTTCCATTTCTATTTCTTGTTGCCTTGATTGTGATCGGGTTTGGGCCATTTTGTTTTACAAGCTTTTGTTGAAGTTGTGTGAAAATGATGATGAGTTGTTTGATGAAATGAAAGTTTGATGGTTGGTGAATTGCATTGTATGTGGATCTCTAGCACTTTTAAGGTAGATGTAACTAAAATTCCTTCTTTGAATTGCTTGCTTGTTTGATAAGATTTGATGTGATAAGGTGTAGAGAAATCTGAGATGTGTTACAGATTGAACTACCTAGTAATGAGAGGATTCACTCATGAACTAGTTTTAACCTGCATAGATGTGTCTCTTAGGATGAGCTTATCCTAGATGTAGAAACAATCTAAAAAGTGATGTGATGTTTTTTTGATTTCAAGCAATATCTAAAAGAGAACTTGGGACAAGAACCTTTTAATATTTTGAGAGTTGGAATGGATTGATGATGAAGTGATGATGGATGAAATGGATGAAAAAAATGTTTTCAACTTCAATAAAAACTTTGTGTTACAAATGGGACAAACTCTACCTCTTCCCTTTCAGGTGTTGGTGGTATTTCTCGAGCTGTGTTGTAGGTGATACAGATGTTTGGGAAAAAGTTGGGATTAATCTTACCTCCTTGGTTTTTGTGATAACTCAGAGCTCTATATTTCATAAAAGCTTTGCGGTTCAATGATTCTGAATCAAATTCGTTTGTTTTGCCTTAAAGGTAGAGGCGCATGTGATGCAGAAAGACTCTATGTGAGACAAAGATTTGTCTATTTATATAGAAGAATCTCCTCCTTTTGATCAAAGCCTTTGAGCTTAATGGTCTTCTTTTCAACTTGATATTCTGATGACACTTCTTCTTTCGCAAGATGTGAAGAATGGTCATAAAATTTGACTCTTTTGTTGTTTGCACTTTGTTTTTGATATGTTTGGTTGGATGAATACTTTGTTTTTGGAATTGATTTTCTCATTTTTCTTTGACAAGAAAACAAAGCAAGCACACAAACACAAGAATGTTGCCTAAAAGGCACAAATGAGTATGGGTCTAGATCAACCCAATCCTTGGACTTGTATATGACCCTTCCTTTAGATGTATTTTTAAGGTGTATTTCCAAAGCCTGAAGTCGGCTCAATTTGCACTTGGTCTTTAAAGCGAACACACTTCAAACACTTTTTATCCCTAAGGTCAAATGGCTAGTTGTGATAAATTTAGCCCACATCTTGATATTTTTTTCGACTTTGGTACTACATACCTTATGAATCCCACCGTGGTAGGTAAGGATGTGATATACTAAATCTTGCATGAGCATAACAAATAGATGATCCCTATGATGGGGGAGTCACCACTTTTATCAAGTCACAAGTGACTTTTCAAAAAGCTATGTTTCTACTCAAGGAAATATGTATGGTGAGTATCTTGGGAGCAAAACCATCTATGCTCTTGCATTAAATTATATCACAAATATCCTCAATCAATAGAATAGGTGGGCTACTACTTAAAGGTGTTTAGTCATGTTCGATGTTTTTGGACATAAGTTCATTCTACAGTGACTCACTTAAGAGCCTTGTAACTAGTGGTGGGGCCCATTTGTCCTTTCAGCTAGTTATAGTATAGGAACAGTTATACCCAAGGCTACAACTTTTTCTCTCACTTGATTTCTATAGCAGCTCGAAGGATTTACCGCGCGAGGTCATTTCCAAGAGTGATGTGTCTCTTGGCAGGCCTCTCTTAAAAAGATAAAAATTTTGAGTGTTACTAACACTTTTCTCTTGCACCTAGGACCACAAAAGCCAAGGGAGAGGATAGTGTGTGTTAGAAGTAGGACCACTCGATCGACTTTTTGCACAAGTGTGCCAACCACAAAAGACACTTGTTCTTTTTAATCTGCCATTGCAATGTGATCTAGCTATTCGGAGATGTTGCTCCAATAGTCATGGCATTCTTTTTAACTTCAAAGGCAATATGTTTAAGTAACTAGGAAAATGAAATCATGGTCAACTTAATAAAAAACACGTTTGCTTGAAGTAAATCGCTTGCAAGAATTGAAACAAGTGGATTGTAGGTTTTAATTGCACCAAAATTTGAAGTGTGGCTTGTAAATTCTTTTGATGCAAGAAAAATAGAATTATTGATTTTAATCTCCAAATGAAGTGTGTTTCCTAACTTGAAAGAAAACAAATGTTTGTTTTGTTCAGTTTTAATGCACCAAAAGATGAGTGATCCTAATTAGAAAGCAAGGAAATTTTTTTTCTTCAAGTTTTAAAGCACCAAACGAAAGTTTGTGATTTTTAATGGTGAGTTTTAACCCTGCACAAACAACGACTGGTTAGTAAAATTCATATCTAGGGGGGGCTTCCACAAGCCTAAAAACTTTCATTTTTTTTGGTTACAAGGCCCTTTATACAACATTCTGTTACAATAGCGCTAGTCTGTGTTTGAACAGAGGTGCTATTTAACACAAACGCACTAAAAGAAAGGGAAAGACAGGGAGGCAAAAGTGTTGAAATAGGGTGAATAGCGCCAAAATAATGTCAAACGCGCCAAAACAGTGTCAAAATCGCTGAACTTGATACAATAGCACTATTGTAAGAAAAATAGCGCTAGAACAACAAGTATCAATAGCGTTGGAATGAGTTCAATAGTGCCAAAGCGCAACCTGTGTGACATTTTCAACATTCAAACATGTTATTGGTTTAAAAAAAATGATCTTTTTGGTGTTTGGATTCACGTCGGGTTCACCAAATGATGCTCTGCAAAATGGACAAGGTTAGTCTGAGATAAATAACACACACACAAGAAACCATTATTGTTAGTCAATCAAAAATTAATCTAAACAGGCATATCAAAAGAGATACTAAAAACATGAAAGAATATTTAACTAAAGAAGCAAATATGATGAGGCATCTCCAAATACCTCCTAACATGCTCTTAGCTTCTTCTCCTTTGTTCCTCTCCTCTCCAAGTTCCAAAATAGTGTAGCTCTCAGCAGCTTTTTGCACTATGGATGCTTATGGAGGATTGAGATTTGGGTATTTTGCTCAAAATGTAAAATGAAAAGCTAAAATACTAGATGTTATTTAAAAATGATTGATTTTAACCAAAATAACAAGATTTTAGTTTGCTATGCTAAATGCTCTCTAAAATGCCTATAGGTTAAATGCATACAAGTTTTTCAGGATCTGGATTATGAAGAAATGGGCTCTATTTATAGGGAAAATGGAGCAATGGATGGTTGAGATTGAGCAATCTCAACAAGGGTTAGGGTTGAATGATTTCAAATCCATGTGAGGGCTTTCAACCCAATCCCAGGATGACAATTGTCAATGTGAGATAGGTTGAGAGGGGAGGGAATAAGCATTAAATGCTTGATATGACCTTGGGAGTTAAAGTCAAGGTTAATTTGAATGAATAAACTCTTTATTCAAAGAATAAAGCTTTTATCCAATGGATAAACTCTTGTGCAAATGTGAAAAGGATGAATATGGTCAAAACAATAAATGTTTGGGGAGACAAGTTTGAAATAACCATAAATGGTAATGTAAGAGCCATAAATGGTCATGTAAGAGCCATTAGTGGCCTTGGAAGACTTTGGGGGTTAATTTGTTGAACACACAAAGCATTTAAATGCTTTTCAAAGACTTTTGAAGTCTTTGAGAAGTGACTCCATTTTGCTTAGGAATGTGACAATAATTAGGGGATGGATTAGGCTAATTAGGAATGGGTTAGAAGAATCTAGAAGGGGATTAGATTTTGCAAGTGGATTTGGTGGGTGAGGGAAAATAGGATTTTATTAAAATAAAAATTCGTTTATTTCAATAAATGTGTGCAAGTTGCATTTGTAGCAAAATGCAAGCGGGGGGGGGTTAATGATTTAAATAAATGTTTTTATTTAATTTATTTAAAAGAGGAAAAGGGGATTTTAATTAAATAAATAGATTTTATTTATTTAATTGATTGTGAATTTGATTTAATGAATTAATTAAAATAAATTGAATAACTTATTTAATTAATAAAAGAATGTTTGGGAATAAACTAATTAAATATTAATTTAATTAACTAATGGCTAGTGGATTTTTAATCAAATAAATAGCAAATATTTATTTAATTAAGCTGGACAGATTTGTGTGACTACAAGTTTATTTCTGAATACCCATTTAGTTCCAATTACATTTTTGTCTTTAGGCCGGGGAACTAATGTCCATGTATTATTCTTTTCAATTTGTTCTAGTTCATCTTCCATTGCTTTAATCCAATGTTCATCTTCATATGCCTCAATAACAGATGTCGGTTCAATTTGAGAAATTACACATACCTCTTTATTTTCTAGTCTTCCTCTTGTCATAACTCCTTGATACTTATTCCCAATTATCTGATTTTCTGAGAGATTTAGTCTTACATGCTTGGGTTTATTCACATGTTGTTGTTCTTTAGTCACTGTGGAATTCTCTGATGATGCCGGTGTGACTGGATCCACACTCTGTACTGGTGCACTTTCTATAGGTTCATTTATGATCATCTCAACTACTGGTTCAAAATCTACAGACCTTGAATTTCTTCTAAATTGTTCATCTATCTTCACATTAGCACTTTGAATGATTTTTTGTAATCTTTTATTAAAACATCTATATGCCTTGCTCTTAGATGAATAGCCAAGAAATATTCCTTCATCATTTCTAGGATCAATTTTACCAATATACTCATCTCTCTTAATATAACATTTGCTTCCAAATATTCTGAAGTATTTAAGAGTAGGAGTATTAACAAACCATAGTTCATGAGGGGTCTTACCGATTTCACCTTTGATGTGAACTCTGTTAAAACTGTAAACCACTATATTCAATGCTTCTCTCCAATACACATGAGGTACATTTGCTTCCAATATCATGCTTCTAGCTACATCCAGAATATTTTTGTTCTTCCTTTCCACAATTCCATTTTGCTGAGGTGTCTAAGGTGCTCATAGTTGTCTTTTGATTCCATTCACTTCACAAAATGTATTAAAATCCTTAGATGTAAATTCTCCTCTTTGATCTGATCTCAAACATTTGATTTTCTTACTTGTTTTATTCTGTACCATTGCCTTGAATAGTTTGAATTTTCCAAAAGCTTTTGATTTCTCCCTAAGAAAAGTAACCCAACACATTCTAGAATAATCATCAATGATTAGCATAAAGTATCTATCTCCCTATATACTTCTTGTTCTTAATGGACCACACAAGTTAGTATGGATTAAATCAAGAACATTATTGGATTTCTCATAAATACTCTTAAAAGTTGTTCTAGCTTGCTTTCCCATTTGACATTCCTTACATAGCAGATTATGAGGTTTCAAAATCTTAGGTAAATCCCTTACTACCTCAGTTAAACCAATCTTTACAATTTAATAAAAAATTACATGACAAATTCTCTTATGCCATAACCAATTTTCATCAATATGTGCAATCAAGCATGTCTTTTCATTGTTATTCAAATGAAAGATGTTACCTTTAGCTTGATTACCAATTGCAATCTCCAATCCATTTTTGTTCATGATTTTGCATTTACCATTCTTGAACTATAACTAAAAACCCTTTTCAACTAATCGACCAACATTCAAAATATTATGCTTCAAACCTTCAACATAATAAACATTGTTAGTATTATGCTTACCATCTAAAGATATAGTGCCTTTCCTTTGATCAAACCAGCTTTATCATCCCCAAATCTTACTAGACCTCCACTATATTCCTGAAAAGATAAGAATTTACTTTTATCACTAGTCATATGATGTGAACATCTGGAATCTATGATCAATTCATCTTTTTCTTGAATTTTAGCTGTCAGGGCCTGCTCTACCGATGGAATAGTAGCTGTTAGTTGATCTTCTTTTATTGCAAGAAAATCCCATCCATTGTCTATCGGTTCTTCATCAAAATCATTAGTAACTCCTTCATCAACATAGTAACATGATTTGTCTCTATTCTTCTTAGATTTGTATCTCCGATATTCAAGGTTAGGCTTATATGTTCTTTTATCTTCCTCTCTCAATATTTCATGTCTGTCAGGACATCTAGATGCCATATGACCAATTTAATTGTAGTTAAAACATTTAAATGGTTCTTTACCTTCATACTTACTTCCAACTGGACCATTAGTCATTTTCCTTGCAAATAGTGCTTCAAGTTCTTCCAGTTCTTCATTTTCCCTTCTAATATCTTCAAGTTCTCTTACATAAAGTACTTTCCAATCAAATTTGTCAGATGATGATGATGATGCTGCAGATAGTGATGCTTTGAAGGCCAAAACTATTTTAATTGTAGCAACAGGGCCAAATTCCTCAAGCCCAAATGTTGAAAGTTTTCCAACTAAGGTATCTCTAGATACTGATGTATTAGGCATTGTTCTCAACTCATTAATAACAGTTACTTTTATTTTGTATGCAGGTGACAATGCTTTTTAAACTTTAGAAATAATTTCATCTTCACTTAAGGATCCTCCACAACATTGTATTCCCAAAACAATTTCATTAACTCTTTCAATAAAAGAAGAAATTCTTTCATCTTCTTCCATTTTCAAATTTTCATACCTGATTCAGAAGCATTCCATTTTTGCAATTTTGACAGTGGTATCACCTTCATTCAGTGTCTCTAATATATCCCAAATAGCTTTAGCAGTAGATCAGTTTGATAATCTCATGATTTGTTGATCTGATAATGTGCTCAAAAGTGTTTCTCTTGCTTTGCAATCATTTTCTTGATCTTTACCCAATGTTGGTGGATTAGGTTGATTTGGTGTAGGACCAACATAGCCATTCTTTGTAACTTCCCATATGTCTCTTCCAATGCAATTCATATATGTCTCCATTCTGATATTCCATATACCATAGTTGGTTCCATCAACTTTTGGACTATCCTTCCTGAAAATGTTAGCCTCCATAGGATCTCCTCAAGTTGTTAGGCTTCTACAAAAAGAGGACTTGGATCTGATACCAATTGTTAGGACCCGAGAGGTAATTGATAGGGGGGGTGAATTAGTTGACTATGAGTTTCAACCCAAATACAACTTAATCAAACTTGATACTTAATACCAGTAAACCAAACTTAATGTTGGTTGATAGATTAGCAGTTAATATTAATACCAGTGAAACTTAATGCATAAAATAGAAAGAGAAACAACATCCACAGCACATAACACAAATATTTGTACATGGGAAAAAACCATGATGGGAAACCTTATCCACAATCAGATGATACTACTACAGATAGTATGTGCATATAAATTGGGTCTGTACATGTAGAAAAGCACACCGCCTAGAGCTCACTGCTCAATCACAAAATAGGAGTCACACTGACTACAATTGGATGGTTAAACCCAATGATAATGTACTACTCAAAGTAGCATCTCAAATGCTGGATTTAATACTAGTTAATTCCTGATAATCACCTTCAAACCTTCCAAGAACCTTCTCTCTGGTCTACTCATATGATCTTCAATATTTGGACATACCATGTTACAATACTATAACCTTACATACCATATACCATCTCCTTACATCTCATCAATTGAGATCTTACATATATACCAAATCCTAAGACCAAATGTGTAGGTCGGATCACTAAGAATATTACAATAAAATCAATTATAAATAAGTCAAGATGCGATGCATCATGTCAGCTCAATACATTTACAATAATATCCAATTAATAAATCATCTCCATAATGTGTTGTGCTGATCTGGAATAGATAATGCATACTAGTCCATAACCTAGACCAATTTGTCAGTAACTACAAATATGTCAACCTAATTAGACCATTAACCAAAACACCAGAACCAAGTATTCAAACCATGTTTTTGACATAACCAAGTGATCTCCAGATGATAACAAGTCATGCTCAGTGTCGGTGAACAATATAACCTGCCAGTGAACAATATATTAGTGACTATGCATAAGTCAATGAACATGTCAGTGAACACAATGTGTCGGTTCAACATAACCAAAGATCTCCAGAAAGATGAGTGTTGACATCAATGAAAAAACAAATGCAACACATCCATAATACCAACATGCTCATTGTTTCCTTATCACCACGGTAGTTCTCCAACTTACTGATGAGGGCCCTCTTGCTAGTCGAGGAAGCCTTAAGAATATTATGGTTTCACTCACCTATTTTTTTGAGCATTTTCTCAACTCTGTCAAGTCTCTTTTCAATGGCACCTGCTCTATTCTATGGGATAAGAAATCTATTGCAATTATCTTTGATAATCTCCTCTACATTACCAATAAGTTTGGTAAGCTTACTGAGACAATCACAGAGGAAATTGAAGTTTCTTGAACCTAAAGCTTGTAAATTTTTTATTGTCCTTGCTTCATATGCTTGCTTGGTTTTAATGTCTGCAATTCCTTATGCATCCAGAGGAGCACCTCTTTGAAGCTATTCATTCCATTATTAATGCAAATATCAATATCCAGGTGATGCTCTTCTTGGGTCTTATCATCAGCGGTTTCAAGATTCACTTCTAGTCCGACCTCCCTGACATCAAAGCTCTAAGGTTATTTCATGTCCATGTCATCCCCCATCAGGCCCTTATCCTTAGACTCAGTCATGATAGGCAACGAGTCCTTCGTGCCCACCTCCTTATTTTTAGGAGTCTTATTTTTCTGCTTCTAGCTCATGAGGGTTTGGACTTCCTCTCTTCCATTCTTCATGTCATTTTTAGTCTCATAATCCTCCTCATACCAACTATCCTCGTCCTCCCCTCTCTGCTTCTTTTTGGCTGACCCTTTGTTATGTTTCCCCTACTTTATTTTTTATATTTTTTTGCTTGACCCACCAATTTGGGGGTCGTCCTCTGTCTCAGCTTCCATTTCATAGCCTTCACCTTCCTCATCATCAAAGTCTTTAAAATCCTCTTCTGATTCAGAGACCTCGGCTATATTTAACTGGACAGTTGTGTTCTTGATGTGATTATACAAAATCACCATCAAACCTTCATGGATTGCAAGGTTGATACTTGGGTTGGATATAGCATCCTTGATCCCAGCATTAAGGGCATAGAAAAGATAATATGGGAAAGAAATTCTATCTTTATACCTAAAATGATTAAGTAAGACAAAGTGGTAGCTATAAACCCTAGTGTATCTACCATCGAGCATGATAAATTCTATTATAGCAAGAAAAACCCTTCACTAAAATTATTTACCTTTGGCGAGAAGCAGGTATGGCTTCCCTTCACCAGTCTAGCCTTCTCCTCCTCATCTTTCGGAAAGTTCTTCATGATTGTGTCTGAAATCTTTTTGTCTTTGTAAAACTTGATGCCCTCCATCAAAAGGCATGTTGCCTCCGCAATCATAGTTTTAGTCACCTTGACCTTCTTGTTTCCAATGGTTAAAGTGCCTTTGCTCCAGCCCTTCTTGAATATTCTCATAATTTCGGGTTGTTTCTCCTGCATGTGTTGCATGAAATCTGTCATCTTGGTAGCTTGAAGAATTTCCCAGACCTATAGATGACTCTTCCATTTATCAATTGTGGTAGCCTCTATTCTCTTTCATTTTCCACCAATAATCCTATTGATGTCAATAGTCTATAATTCCCACTTGATTCCTTTCGTCATGATAGACTTTCTATGATAACCCGTTCAAAATCGGTAGGAGATTATGATGCTATTGTTCAAGGAGAATAAAAATGGCCATAAAGCATGCAAAGTGAACCTGCAATGATTACTGTACTTCCTTCTCAGCTGCCTACAAAAATAGCTCCTTCTGCCATGACATCTCCTTACACCTTGGGAAATGATTTCAAATCTGACCCTTCTTACCAAGTAATCTTTCATAAGTTAAGA
This sequence comes from Cryptomeria japonica, assembly GCF_030272615.1. NCBI lineage: Eukaryota > Viridiplantae > Streptophyta > Pinopsida > Cupressales > Cupressaceae > Cryptomeria > Cryptomeria japonica. Next base: position 278,204,450 of record NC_081407.1, read on the forward strand.
TATCACATGCCACACACAGTAGCTCTCCTTCACCATTCCAGGGAATAATTATCTCACTCCATACTACCTCATTGGTAGCCCAGTTAGTGCTCCGATTAACCTCTCTATAAACATGGGAAATGTGGCATTTTTTAAACCCTTGAAGCAACTCCCTGGTGAACTCAATGATGTTTTTGATAGTCCATGATGGGTAATGTTTACCTAGAAGGCAGTTAATAATGTTTTTAGAGTCATCTTCCAACCATAGAATTTTGACCCCTAATTTATAAGCTAATTTAATTGATTGAAGGGCGCCCATAGCTTCTACCATATGATTGGTCTGAATTCGTAAGGGTTAGGAAACTGCCCTAGTGCAAAAGCCAGCTCCATTTTGGACAACACCACCACAACTAGTAGGTCTTGGGTTTCCTTTCTCTGCCACATCAAAGTTGGCCTTAAACCAATCATTTGGGGGAAAGGACCAACAACATAGTCCTCTATTGATTTGGTTGATATTAGAGCCCAAAAAGGCTAGGATATTCCATCTTTTGAGAACTTAAAAGTCCTCCTTATTGCTACAACAATGCACCCCCCTGGCCATCACATTCCAAACATGGTTATTTTTTATCTTGACCCACACCACTTCAGAGGTGTTAATATCATTCTGGAATATTCTATTATTTCTCTCTTTCCATATCCCCAAGAGGATATGGGAAAAAGAGAACTTCCACAAATTTCTTATGGAGATATTATTAGTTGAATAATGCCATCTTCTAAAACAATCCTCCATATCCTCTAGCAAAACCCAATTCAACCCCCAGATTTGAAGAAACATCCCCCAAATAGGAGTGGTAAAAGGACAATATAAAAAGATGTGGTTCACAGATTCCTCATTATTAAGATAGAGATAGCATATGTTTGGGAAACAAAAGCCCCTCTCTCTCAAATTATCAGTAATTAGAATATTATTTTGCAAAAAGAGCCACAAAAAAATATTAATTTTAGGAATCAAACCTAGATACCAAGCCTTAGCCCAGCCAGAAGTAGGATCTTGGGATTGAGCCAGTAAAAGGAAAACTGAAGAGACTGAATAAGCCCCTAAGGAAGTCCCACACCACACCATGTGGTCTTCCCTTCTAGTATTTAAAAGAACATGGTTGATCATTAAATTTACCTTCTTGAGTTTGGGATCAATAGATGTGAGGTCCATCCACTTTTATACCTATCTTCTCCTTGAAATTCTGGATGAGCATCTGAGAGGTCTTCTTATTAAGAAGTGCTCCACCAATCCAAGCATCATCGCAAAATTCCACCTTTCTTCCATCACCTATGGCCCAGACATTGTTGAGAGTAGCAATACCTTTAGCCTGAATAACACTAGTCCAAATGAAAGAACCGCTTGGTATCTGATCTAAGACTAGGAAATCCTCCTTTTCCCTGATAATTTCTATAAATTTGTTTGGAAAGAAGAGTTTTGTTCAAGGTTCTGATATTCCTTAAGCCCAAACCCCCCTTCTTTTTGGATTTACACACATTTTCCTAGGATATGAGAGCCATTTTCTTCTTCTCCTCAACCCTAGAATAAAGGAAGGCTTTTTGGATTTTATCAATGGTGTCAATAAATTTGCCATGGATTTCAAGAAGGCTTAAAGCATATATAGGAAGACTCTAGATGGAAGATTGTAAGAGCTAGACTTTTCCACCTTGACTAAGAAGGGTCCCTTTCCAACTAAACAACTTTCTACTAGATCTATCAACAAGACTATTCTAGAACAGCTCTGAGGGTTTCAATCCCAAGGGGAGGCCAAGGTAGATAGCAGGAGGCTTACAAATTTGGCATCCAAGGATCTAGGCAATTATGATTTGTTTGTCCTCCGGGGTGTTGAAGAAGAAAACATATCTTTTCTCCCAATTGATGGTCTAACCCGAAGCCATACTCTAAGTATTGAGAAGGTTCTTTATATTGGATGCTTCTTTGATAATGGAAGATCCCATTAAGATGGTATAATCAATAAATTGTTGATGAGTACATGCTCTAATGGGGAGGGATACTCAAAGAGAGTCAATCTTTTCTCAATAGGAAGTTGAGTGATGTCTTAGTGGGATCCCTTCACTCTACAATTGTCTTTCAACAATCAAAACATTCAAACTCTCTAGGAGTGTTCCAAATCAAGATGTGCTCAATGACTTGCTTAGGCATGGTTGAGATTCACAACGGTAAATCCAACCTCAATCTATCAAAATTCTAACATATGCTTGCAGGGGTTGTAGTAGGTGTCCTTAAGGTTTTTCCAAGCCAATCAACTAGTTTTGTGATTGGGTTTCATTCATTTCTCCATTGCTCATTCTTTCTCCTATTCTCTAGTCCTAGTAGCCCTAGAGCCCCAATTAGCCCTACCTAACCAGTTTTTGTGGAATTTCTACAAATTGTCTCAAAGAACTAGGAAAACTCCTTTATGATCTGATTACCCTTTTGGATGAACTTTGAGATTCATCAAGTGAGGAAACCAGGTCTGTCTGTACAGGTACGGAGCCCAAAAATGGCATTTTTGAAGGGTTTTTGAGTCTTTTGGGTCTTCTTTCAAGGGTTTAATGTCTTTGACAGTCTTCCAAACCTCCAAACTTCCATATTGGCTTTGCCACACCTCATTTTCTCATGCCAAACACTTGGCATCTTCAAATTTATTCATCCCTGCAAGCACTTGCAAATTTTCAATCATTTCTAAACTGGGCTATGATTGAGCTCACTTAGGAAATGATGTCAAATATACTTTTAATTTCTTATAATTAATAATAATCTTGTATACACTATAAAAATGGTCCATGGCTTGAGTCTCAAGGATTATTGAGAGAAACTCAAAGGACTTCAAGCTGGAACCATGTTTGGGCTTTAAAACCCTTGCTTTGGCCAAGAGCAATATAAAATCAGAAACTCCATTCAAACCTGAAACAAAGACTAAATCAAATTCTTCCTGAGCACTACAAATACATGTATAAATAAATCATGAAACAACTGTAATGAAATCAATCCCTGAAGTATGGACTGCTACTCACAATTTGAGAAAAATGCAAGGTAAAATTGGAAAACAGTCTTCAAAATGTATTACAATTTGCTCAAGGTGTTCACCAACCTATTTACATTCATTCACATAGAATTTTATATTCCATTTAGATCCTAACCAGCTATCCATTGGTTGCCTAACCACTGATATGCTCAGAAATTTCAAAAAGTTGCTCAAAAGTTGCAAAATGTTTTTTGCCAAAAGGTGCATTTTTGCATTTTATGCATTATCACTCATCCTAAACCCCCTAGAATGACTTAAAACCACTAACATGACATGTCTCAATTCAAACAAGTCTTTTCAAGATGTTTGACACCAAAATGCACGTTTATGCAATTTTAGGCTTACAAAGGCTCATAAGCCAAAATTAAGTAAACACATGATCCAATTGACATTCATTCTCCAAATTCATATCAAACATAGATGTGGACCTATGAGTAGTCCATTATTCACAAACCAAAACAAAACTAAACACTAACACACTAAAATCTAGAAAATACACTCAAAACTAGGTGCTCCTGCACCATACTCCCCCAATGAGAAAGAAGTCAAGTGACTCCTTTAGGAAACAAAGAAAGGGGAATTACAAGCTTAGAGAAGTCTGCCTCAAGTACCCAAGTAGCCTTCGATGCTGGAAGGTGCTTCCATTTGATCAAGTTCTCCATATAAACGGTATGCCTTGTTTTCTTGAAAGCTCTAGAGTCTAACACCTTCTCGGCATTGTGGCATGGGTGTAGGTGGTAAGGGAAGGTCTAAAAGTGCTTGAGAGACCTCTAAGACTCTACTATCTTCTTTTGGAAGTGTTCCCTTATACTACACCAAATCTACAATATTGAAGATGGGAGATAAAGCCATATCACTGGGTAGGTCTAGCTTGTAAGAATTGTTGCCATACTCAGCCAAGATTTTGCAACGACCAATCCTCCTCATCTGAAGCTTACTAGGGACACCTTTTTGAATCCTTTCTTTGTGCAAGTGAACCATGACCATGTCCCCAACTACAAATTATATATCCTTTCTTTTCTCATCCACTTTTTCCTTGATTCTTTGAGAGGTGTTTAGTAGGGTTGTCTTAACCTACTCATGAACCTCTTGCATGGATTGAGGCATATCTAAAGCATATCCACTCTATTGTCCCATCTTTCCAACATCTCTAAGCTCCAAAACACCTCTAGGATGAAGGCCATACACAATGTCAAAAGGCCTTTTACCAGTTGACCTATTCACATTGTCATTGTAGGGAAACTCAGCTTGATGGATGATTTGATCCTAAGCTTGTCCATACTCCTTTGTTAGGCATATAAGAAGGTTTCCAAGTGTTTTATTGACCACTTTTTTTTGGCCATCCATATGGGGATGATAGGCTGAACTGAAAGACAAGTTAGTACCCAATCTCTACCACAAAGTCTTCCAAAAATGACCAATAAACTTTGCATCTCTATATGATACAATAATGCTAGGTAAACCATGAATCCTAATAACCTCCTTGAAAAACAAATGAGCAATGTGACTAGCATCATGAGTGACTTTACATGGAACAAAATGGGCCATCTTGCTAAACCTATCTACCACAACATAAATGCTATCAAAACCTGATTTGGTTTTAGGCAAACCAACAACAAAATGTATACTTACACACTCCCATGGCCGGTTTGGGATAGGTAAAGGCTAATAAAGTCTAGCATTGGAAGAGGTACCTTTAGCTCTTTGACAAACCACACATTGTTCCACATATTTCCTAATATCCCTTTGCATCTTAGGCCAATAGTAGAATCTTTGGACAAGTTCCAAAGTCTTGTTCAAACAAAAATGTCCACTTCATCCATTGTGCTTCTCTTGCATCAAATTTTCTCTCATCAACCCTTTAGGTACACATAGTTATCCTTCTTTAAACAAAAGTCAATCTTGTAAGGTGTAATCTGCATATTCACTATGAAAATGGTTTCCAAACTCTTGACAAACCTTGTAGGCAGCAACAAAGTCTTCATCATCTTGATACAAATCTTTGAAACTATCCACTCCAATACTTTTGAGTTGAACTTCTTGCACTGTTAGCAACCTTTTACTCAATGCATCAGCTACTTTATTACATTGTCCTATCTTGTGTTTAATGGTAAAAGTATGTGACTGCAAATACTCTACCCATTTAATATGCCTAAGATTCAACTTTTCTTGAGAATTGAGAAAGCTAAGAGCTTGATTATCAGTGTACACCATAAATTTCTTAGGTAGAAAATAATGCCTCCATTTCCTAAGAGATTGAACAAGTGCATATAACTCCAAATCATAAGATGAATACCTTTTCTTTGCATCATTGAGCTTCTCACTGAAAAATGCAACCGGTCTATTGTCTTGGCTTAAGACTGCTCCAACCGCTATGTTTCTTGCATCACATTCAATGGTGAAGAGTTTGTCAAAGCTTGGAAGAATGAGTACCAGTTGAGTAGCCACCTTTGTCTTCAAGAGATCAAATCCTTTTTGTGCTTCCTTTGTCCATTGAAACTTGGTTTTCATACCTCCTTTGATTGTATCAAGAATGGATGCACATATCTCACTACATCCTCTGATGAACTTCCTATATAATTGTCCCAAGCTATGTAAAATTCTTACTTCACTTGTTGTCTTAGGTGTAGGCCAACTGATTATGGATTCCACTTTAGAGTTATCCATCTTCAAGTCACCTCTTGAGATGACAAACCCAGGATATATCAATTCATGTGTCATAAACTCACATTTCTCCAAAATGATGGTTAGTCGCTCAGCACTTAGTTTCCTCAATACAATATCTATATGCTTAAGATGTTCATCTTTAAGCTTGCTAAAATTCAAGATGTCATCTAAGTAAACAACAAAAAAATTACCAATATAGTCCTTGAGTACTTCAATCATGAGTCTCATGAATGTGCTAGAAGCATTTGTGAGTCCAAATGGCATAACAAACCATTCATAAAGTCCTTTTGTGGTCTTGAAGGATGTCTTCCATTCATCACCCTCCTTGATTTTGATTTGGTGGTAACCACTCTTGAGGTCTATCTTGGTGAAGTATTCAGCACCTCCTAAACAATCCATCAAATCTTCAATTCTTGGAATGGAAAATCTATACCTAATGGTAATCCGATTTATGGCTCTAGAATCAGTGCAAAGTCTCCAAGTACCTCCCTTCTTTGGGGCCAAAATAGTGGGTATTGCACATGGACTAACACTCTTTCTTATTAGTCCATTGTCCAAGAGCTTTTGTATTTGCTTAGCTACCTCCTTGTTTTGATCCGATGTCATTTTGTAGGCTGCATTATTAGGCAATGAAGCTCCAGGTATGAAATCAATTTTGTGACTTATGGCACATTGAGGAGGCAAAGTTGCTGGTGTTCCATCATTTATAATATCCTTAAACTTATTTAGGACCTTCTGCACTTCTTTGGGAATGCATACTTTCTTCTCTTTGTTGTCTTCTTATGGTTTTATAACAATTGCAAACCCCACTCATTCTCCTTCCTTGAGTGTGTTAGTGAACTCCTTCTCACCAACTACCAGCACGTTAAAACCTTTTGATCTACCCTCTACTTGGTCTCCTATGGACTGAATTTTATTGTTTTTTTGTCAAACTTCCATGGCTTACCTAGGAGTAGGTGGGAAGCATCCATTGGCAAGATGTCACACAATATTTTTTCCTTGTAGCCTCCTATAGTGAACTCCACCCAAGTTTTTTCATTCACAAGAACATGTTGCCCCTTATTGAGCCATGTAACCCTATAAGGATCACTACACGGTATTCTTTGTAGGTTGAGCTTACTCACTACTTCCTCTGACATTATGTTATCTATGGATCCTGAATCCGCTACCACTCTACATAACTTTCCCATAATCTTACATTTTATCCTAAACAAGGATCTCCTTTGGGTAGGTTCCTCCTTAACTAGTTCTTTAATCAAGACTCTTATGATCATAATATTCTCTGCAACCTCATAATCTAAACTTACTTCCTATTCCTTCATGTTTGCTGCGTCTTCTTGAGCATAATTTACTCTCCTCTGACCTCCTTGGGATGAAGAAGACTTCTTAGGGCATCTATAGGTTGGATGTTCAAGTTGATGGCAATTATAGCACTTCATTGTGGTGAAATAGGACCCTCTTCCTGATCCACTAGACCTTCCTCTATTAGAGTTTGTAGATCCCCTTCCTCTATAGCTGTTCTTGCTATTGGAATCCCCACTATGCTCAGCCAACTTGGATTCCCCTTGGGATATTTCATCTACACTTCTTCCACCAAAGCTACCTCTCTAACCTCTGCCATCTCTTACCCTACATCTACCTCTATTGCTTTTTTCTTATTTCTTTTTTCTCTTCTCTTACACCTTGAGTGTCAGTTGATAGAACTTATGGAGAATACTAGGAGATAACAACCTCAATTCTTCTTGAATATTCCATCTCAGGACATTAAAGTATCTGGCTACCTTGATGCTTTCATCTTCCACCACCTTGGATCTTAGACACAACTTCTCAAATTCCTTAGTGTAGCTTCTCACATCTAAGTCTCCTTGTCTCAAGTTTTGTCTCCTCTTGTGTAATTGGATCTCATAATCTTCAGGGATATATGCTTCTTTCACCTTGGCTAGCATTCCTCTCCAAGTGGCTATTGGGTTCTTACCCTCCCTTTACCTCTCTTTTTGGATGAATTTCCACAAAGTTAAGGTTGCTCCTCTCAATCTCGATTTGGCTACCTTCAGCTTTTGTGCCTCACTGATCCCATCATATTCAAAGTGATTCTCCAATCCTTCAATCCATTCCATGACTACTTATGGTTCCATTTTTCCACAAAAAAGTGGCACTCCTTCCAAGGATTTCCCTCCTAAGGCTTTGATGACTCTATGGAAAGGTTCTTCAGGTAGAATAGGATCTGGTTCATGTGTGCTATCCTCTTATACTAGTTATTTACCCTTCCCTTCATTGACCTTAATTGTCACTTTCTTAGTCTTGTCTTCAACTGTGTCTAGTTTTCTCTCCAACTATTGTAATCTTTCCCTCAGGAGTGTATTCTCTTCCTCTTTATCTTATACCTTCTTGGATAACTCTTCATTGGTCACCATCCTTAGACTATTTTCTCCTACTGACTCAGTGTTTGACATGTACTGGCTTCTTCCCAAATCTTGGTTGCTTTGATACCACTATGATGGGGCGGGGTACTCAAAGAGAATCAATCCCTTCACTCTACACTTGTCTTTCAACAATAAAAACATTTAAATTCTCTAGGAGTACTCCCAATGAAGATGTTCTCAATGACTTGCTCAGGCATGGTTGAGATTCATAAGGGTAAATCCAACCTTAGTCTATCAAACTTCTAACATATGCTTGCAAGGGTTGTAGTAGGTGTCCTTAAGGTTTGTCCAAGCCAATCAACTAGTTTTGTAATTGGATTTCATTCATTTCTCCATCGCTCCATGTTTCTCCTATTTTCTAGGCCTAGTAACCCTAGAGCCCCAATTAGCCCTACCTAACCGTATTTTGTGGAATTTCTCAAAATTGTCTCAAAGAACTAGTAAAAATCCTTTATGATATGAGTACCCTTTTTGATGAAATTTGAGATTCATCAGGTGAGGAAACCAGGACTATCTGTACACATACAAAGCCCGAAAATGGCATTTTTGAAGGCTTTTTGAGTCTTTTGGGTCTTCTTCCAAAGGTTTAGTTTCTTCCCTATTCTCCCACACCTCCAAACTTCCACATTGGCTCTGCCACACCTCATTTACTCATGCCAAACACTTGGCATCTTCAAATCTAATTATCCCTGCAAGAACTTGCAAATTTTCAATCATTTCCTAACTGGGCTATGTCTGAGCTCACCTAGGAAATGATGTCAAATGGCCTTTTAATGCCTTCCAATTCAAAAAAAATATTATATACAATTTACAAAGGTTCCATGGCTCAAGTCCTAAGGATTATTGAGAGAAACTCAAAGGACTTCAAGCTAAAACCATGTTTGGGCTTTAAAACCCTTACTCTAGCTGAGAGAAGTATAAAATCATAAACTCAATTCAAACTTGCAACAAAGAATAACTCAAATGCCTCCTAAGAACTACAAATACATGCATAAATAAATCATGAAATAACAATAATGAAATCAATCCATGAAGTACGGACTACTGCTCACAATTTGAGAAAAATGCAAGGTAAAACTGGAAAAAGGTCTTGAAAATGTATTACAATTTTCTCAAGGCGTTCACCAACCTGTTTACATTCATTCATAGATAATTTTATATCCATTTAGATCCTAACCACCAATATGCTCAAAACTTTCAAAAAGTTGCTCAAAAGTTGTAAAATATTATCGAGCAACATTGACAACTTTTGCCAAAAAGTGCATTTTTGCATTTTATGCATTATCACTCATCCTAAACCCCCTAGAATGACTTAAAACCACTAACATGAAATGTCACAATGCTAAATGAGGCTTTTCAAGATGTTTGACACCAAAATGCACGTTTATGCCATTTTAGGCTTATAAGGGCTCATAAGCCAAAATTGAGTAAACACATGATCCAATTGACATTCATCCTCCAAATACATATCAAACACACATGTGGACCTATGATTACTCCATTATTCACAAACCAAAAGCAAACTAAAGACTGATACTTGAAAATCTAGAAAATGCACTCAAAACTAGATGCCCCTGCATGACGCTCTAAAGCCAGAAGAGGGTGATATACCATAGAGTAGTCCCAAAGAAATAATGGTGTTGATAAATCTACCCAGAAATTTAGCCAAAATGATGAAGAGTATAGGGGATATGGGATCCCCCTTCCTAATACCCCTAGAAGTTTTGAAAAATGAGGAAGGCACCTCATTGGCAATGATAGAAAAAGAAAGGGTCAAGATAAGTTGATGAATCAACTTAATAAACCTCACTCTGAAACCAAAAGCTATAAGCACCTTACCCAAGAAACTCTAGTCCACACGGTCATAGGATTTAGACAAATCCAGCTTCATGAAAAATCCTTTCTTTTTTGAATCCACCAACGAATGAATGTTTTCATGGATAGCAATGATAGAGTCAAGAATTTCTCTTCTAGGAACAAGTCCACTTTGTTGGGGCAAAATGATCAAAGGAAGAATCCTTAGCAGCTTGCTAATTACCACCTTAGAAACAATTTTATAGAATGAGTTGTGATGCTCTGCAAAAAGGGGTTAGAAAAACCTATGGTATGGCAACATACATAAGAAACACAAGAAACAAGAGTCGGCGTTAACAACCAAAGATTATTCTAAACAGGCATATCAAGAGAGACAGTAAAAAAAATAGAGCATTTGACAAAGAAAACAAATGCAACAAGGCATCTCCAAATGTCTTCCACCATGCTTGTAGCTCCTCCTCCCTTGTTCCTCTCCTCTCCAAGTTCCCAAATGAGTGTAGCTCTTGGCAACTTTTTGCACTATGGATGTCTCATGGAGATTTAAGATTGAAATGCTTTAAAATATGGTATGCAATTGTAAAACAAACTAAATATGAGATATTATAAAATGAACTAAGATTAATTTTAGTCCAAAATGAGAATATGACTGATTATACTAAAATTCTCTTCTCTAAAATTGACTATAAGTTAAATGCATACAAGTTTTTAGGATCTGGATTATGAATAAATGAGCTCTATTTATAGGTAAAATGGAGCAATGGAGGGTTGAGATTGAGTAATCTCAACAAGGATCAGGATTGAAGGGTTTTACATCCTTGTGAGGGCTTTCAACCCAATCCGAGGATGACAAATGTCAATAAGAGATGGGTTGAAAGGAGAGGGAATAAGCATTAAATGCTTGACATGACTGGAGGGTTAACTTGGGAAGCAAGGTTAATGTTGAGTTTGAAATAATAAAGCCATTATCCAATAAATAATATCTTTATCCAATGGATAAACTCTTGTGCAAGAGTTAGTGAGAATAACCATGGTCAACACAATAAATTCTTGAAGAGACACATGGGTTAAATGATGGTTGAGTTAGAGGTAAAGTTTATAACCATGGGAGCAAGTGGATTTAACCATAAATGGTTATGTAAGAGCCATTAATGGTCATGTAAGAGACATTAGTTGTTTGGAAGACTTTAGAGGTTAGCTTGTTTGACACATAAAGCATTTAATGCTTTTCAAAGACTTTGAAGGCTTTGAGAAGTGACTTCAAGTTGCTTAGGAATGTGACAATATTTAGGAGATGGATTAGGTTAATTAGGAATGGTTAGAAAGTGGTTAGAAGGGTCTAGAAGGGGATTTAGGATTGCAAGTGGATTTGGTGGGTGAGAGAAAATAAGGTTTTCAATTAAAATAAAATTTATTTATTTCAACTTGTGGTTACAACTTGTATTTGTAGGAGAATGCAAGTGGGGGTTTTTTAAATGATTTAAATAAATGTTTTAATTATTTATTTAAAAGAGGAAAGGGGATTAAATTAAATAAATAGGATTTATTCATTTAATTCATTGTGAATTTGGTTTAATGAATTAATTAAAATAAATTGAATAATTTATTTAATTAATAGGAGAATGTTTGAAGATGAATGAATTAATTGTTAATTTAATTAACTGATGGCTAGTGGGTTTTTAATCAAATAAATAGCAAATATTCATTTAATTAAAATGGATAGATTTATGTGACTACATTTGCCCCTCTTTGAGACGGTGTGATTTATCGCATTGTTTCGAAGAAAGAAAAATAGGTGCAAAGAAATATGCCCCATAAATGTTAATTTAGTGGGTGCTATGCCCCCTCAAGAGATGGGCTGAAAAATTTCAAAAAATCAAGCGATCTCTCGAAAAAGAACGAGAATTGGTAGGGAGGTAGAAGAGAAGAATTTAGCAATAACGGTGAAATAATAGAAGAAATTGGAGATAAAATGGAGAAATGGAAGGCACTGGAAGTTCACGGGGACCATGGCGATGAGCGGGTTAAAATTAGGGTTAGGAGGAAGGGTATATATGGGGGTGAAAGGGTAAAAATAGGGTCATTTGCATTCATCTCCACAATGATTTAGAGCTCTGATAGTGACTTTTTTGAAAGAGCGAGCATCAACAAGGATGTTAGTACCGATAGTAGATTATTGGCTAGAGTGGGTTCGTCGATTCCAGTGGCCAGATGACTTCAGATGAGTGGTACATAAATTTGAAATTTTCCTTTTACGCATTTTTGATGTCTTTTTTTCAAGCATCCAAATTGAGTCAAGACAATAGTGCTAAAAGTGTGTTTTGGCGCTATTGTCAGTTTAATTAGTGCTATTGTGCTGCTATAACACTATTGTATAGTAGTTTTAGCACTTTTGTAGTTGTAGCGTAGTTGAGTAGTTGTTTTGGTGCTAATGTAGGCTTAGCGCTATTGAGTCCTTCTTGTAGCACTATTTCTTTTAAATGGCACTATTGCGTAGTTGTTTTAGCACTATTGGTTTTTTAGCGCTAGTGTGTAGTTGTTGTAACGTGATTGTTAGCAGAGTAGCGCTATTGTTTGAAAAATAGATGCCCTAGTGTGTTTAGAAAAAGAATCTCCAGATGCCGATATTGGGTGGATGGATGGGTTTAGTTGTTTTGAACCATATATAGCAGCCCCAATGAGACTAGATCATTAGGATAAATGCCTGTTGTAGTCTAGGTTTGCCATGATTATTTACCTATTGAGATCCGAAGATACTTGATCAAAGTATCTTTTGATAGTCTAGGTTTAAAAGTTAAGAAAGTTTGAAATAAAACAACTAATGATGATAGTTGATGTGCGTGTCTAGGAGGATCTTCCCATCTTATTGATGCAGGAGAGGCATCCAACCACACAATAGTTAAGAGATTGGCTGACAGAGGCCGAGATTGATTGCATTACAACGATAGGCCTATATGATGTGATGCATATGCCAATGATTCAGATGAATTGTGGCCTGATGAAAACATTGGCAGAGCGATGGCACAGTGAGACTTGTAAGTTTTACCTAGCTATGGGGAGATGACTATGACACTGGAGGATGTGTGGTGGATCTTACACATCCCTATCCAAGGGGATTTGGTGACATATGACTGAGCATGGGGGATAGCAGCCGTGTAACAATTTTTTGATGAGGATGTGTTCATTCACAATGGCTCAGTAGCATGGGAGGATATAGATTCATTATATGAGCCACCGCCAGCTGTACTATCAGGGACTGTTGGGGGCCTGCTATGCCTGGATCGAGGATCACATGGACTAGCCATGGGTTTGGGTCAGGTTATAGAGTATATGATGACTTAGGGGACACACTTTGCATGGGGACCATTCTTTCTGTTGCACCTATATCACGAGCTACATGAGGTGGTGTACCAAGAGATGAGCTCACTAAGAGTTGGGATCACTCTACTGCATCTCTAGGCATGGGATCACCTACCTGTGACATGACCTATGAGTCTAAGATATAGGGCAGTGGATCATCCCTATGTGTATATGTATGGCGGTATGATGAGTCAGCCCCACCTAGGGAAGTTAGAGTGGTGGCGACGGACATTAGATGATTTGGATGCAGTGATCTGGAGGCCCTATATTGAGTGTGAGCCCTAGGATGATGATGCAGAGGCCTTGCCATATGTATTTATGACACGGTACTTGATTGGTAGGACAACCTACAATGTTGAGAGACAAGTACCTGATAGAGTGTTGAGGCAGTTCAGACAGAGACAGGGATTGCCGAGTGGGTCAGGAGAGTATGCACGGGTGGTACGGGAGAGGTTCCAGTGGGGGCTAGTGTTACCATATGATCAGGCTTTAGTAGAGTTTTGGACTTTACAAGCGAGACCATGGCATATGAGGTCAGGATTGTAGATGCAAGGGTGTCAGATGAGTATACATAGTATATTACGGTACATCCTATTCCATGTATATCAGATCTGGGAGAGCCGATTCCAACTTTTGATGAGGATAGGAGATAGAGATGGAGGAAGAGAGGGGTTCAAGGATTTGCAGTAGGCGGATGAGGGAGAGGTGATGGATGAGGGGATGGAGAAGGAGGTGGGGTGGTGGAGGAGGGGATAGAGGAGGAGGTGATGGAGGAGGAAGAGGTGGGGGTGGTGGATTTGGAGGTGGGGGTGGATTTGGAGGTGGAGGTGGATTATTACAGTAGAGAGGGAGAGGCGGGCAGCCATTGTGACTATCACAAGAGCTATTGATATAGGGAGGAGTGATATTAGGTGACAGGGATATGGGGGAGGGAGAGGCACCTATGGATATGGGAGAGGGAGCCACTAGAGGAGGAGAGGGAGCTACAGGTGGAGGAGGAGATCTTCGGGATTAGATGATATTTTTTTTGTAGACTTGGTTGGAGGATATGGAGGTAGAGGTTGCAGCTAGAGATGTTCAGTTGTTTGCATGAGAGTCAAGTTGACTATAGTGCTGTCGGAGAGAGATGATGTAGTGGAGAGATTCACGGAGCTGCAGGAGAGAGTACGAGTTGGGATAGGAGCATAGGGTCCTACTGGGGAGGTGATGAGGGAGATACGGTGAGCTCAGGTAGAGATAGAGTATTTGCAGGGGTTATATGAGCAGGCGGTGCCAGCTAGTCAATGGGCACTAAGCTATTCACAGATGTGTTAGGAGAGATCAGAGCATTCTTAGAGGATATAGAGAAGTGGTGGTGTGATGGGTCCTCCATGATAAGGTAGTTCAGGTGGTGTAGGGGGTAGTGGAAGAGAAAGTGGTGATGGTGGTGCAGCATCTAGCTAGAGTGCCATTTGAGAGAGTTATATGTATTTTATTACATTGTCATTTTGGACTATGACTTGGATGGCTCTTGGTAGCTGATATTTTTGGACATCTTTTTACTCTGATACATGTATGTTTTTGCAAGATGATGTATGATGTTATATATGAGGAGATCCCATATTTTGTGATGGTATGAATGTTGATGATATGTATGGATTTATGCAGCATGATGATCTATGATTTATCTTAGATGGATGTTTTACTTGCTTAGATGTATATGTTTATGAGATGATTTCTATATGCATGTTATGATGATGATTTCTATATGTATGCTTTTATGAATATGATGCTAACATGTTGATTAAGGTTAATATATGTATGATACGTTGGTTGTAATGCTTTATGTATCGAATGCCATGATGATGATGTATGCAAAATGAAATGAGGCTAACTATGAAATAGATAGCACTTAGTGTTTATGTTGATGAAATAATGATATGCAGTTGTGTTTAATATGCTGAAATGCAATGAATCTAATGGTTTATGTAAATGTATATAGAGGGTTAAATGTAAGATGAATAAATAAATGTAAAGTACAAATGTTTATGAGATGATTTCTAAATGAATGTACATGAAAAATGAATAAATAGATGTTGAGACAAATGTTTTTTGTTATAATTATAAATGTGTTAAAATATGACGAAGTGAAATGATAATGTAATGATAAGGCAATTAAAGGATAATGAATGCATTTTAATGAATCCTAAATGAAATCTTTTTAAGATAAAATGAATGAGTATAAGAATATACTAGATGGATAGATGAATGCACTTAAGTAATGGATAGATAAATAAATGTGTGCAACTAAAGGAATCTATATGAATGTATTGTAGACAAACTTTAAATGATGATAAATGACGTTGAATAATTTTAATGATGTGAATCTAAGTACATAATAATGAATGCAACTAAAGGATATTAAATGCACTTTAATGAATAGTGAAAATGAATGTAATGAACCTATATGTAAGTAAATGATAATGAACTAGAGGCATGGAAATACAACTAATGTAATAAAATGATGATGCCATGTATGCATGATAGATAAATGCAAGGTTGGTGAGAATGTGCATGTTGAATTGATGATGTATCAGAGAACTTCATCGTGATTGTATCCAAGATCAATTCTTTTTTAAATAATTTCTCATATTTAAACTTGTTCATAATTGCATAAAAAACCACAAATATGAATAAATAATGATCAAATATATGGGTGTTATGCAACAAAATGCAATATAAATAGATGAGATGAAATGATGATCCATAGTGCTTTATTTTTCATCATTGAGCAAGGGTAGTATCAATCTTGGATGAAGCAGTAGGAACCAAGTTTGGAGAATTTGTACCTGCAAGAAAGTAGCATAAATAAAGAATATGGACCCTCCATAATGGTTCATGCTCATATGGTCAAGGTATATGTTGTAGTCAAAAAGTCATAGTGATCCATGACTATTGTTTGCATAAGATCACAGAGCTTAGTGAGCTTCCCACGTAGATACCATTAGTACATAGCTCGGAACTTCATTGGAATAATTCGCTGAAGATACACAAACAATGCTTAGGAACCATCCTGGCTATTCTAATCACTTGTGGATATCCCGAAGTAGCATAGGAACCTAATATAAATGAATAAAGAACGTATCAAATTGACCAAGTACTTGATAGCTTAAACATAATTTTCTTGTCAAAGAAAATGTTATTATGACTTTGGTTTGGTAAGGAAGGATGCATCCTTGTTAAGACAGTTGGGTGTACCTATTGTTGATTGTTTGGTTGATTTGATAGGTGGTCGTCGTTTGAGTAGCTCAAAAATATTTGGTTGGTGTCTATGTCAATGCATATATACAAGGGATTTTATATACATTCCATGTTTTTGGTTGGTTTTTGATGTTTTATCATGTTTTTGGATTTTGTGAGTGTTTTCAAATGTTTTTGGATTTTGTGAGACAATTTTGAATATTTTTGGTATTTTGTGAGATAGTTTTCAAATGAAGAACTCAATGAATCACAAGTAATGCAGAAATCCACATCATCAATAGGTTAAGGGAATTGCCCCTAGTCTAGACATGACTATGAAAAGTAGGATGCAAGATGCATGAAGTACTATCCTTGATTGCAAATCAATAACAAGGCATGGTTGTATTGATGAATGATTGTATGCAATGAATGTGATCACAACAAGTCTAAAAGACAATGGAGTTATAGCCTTTATGAGTGGCACTTGTTTGCCAGGTTTTCACCATTGCACTTACCCAAGGTGCCACTGGAGTGGTTGTTCACCGTTTGGATGCATGATTTTTCTTTACTATTTTGATTTTTTTGTATTTTCTTCAGGACATTTATCTGAATATTTTTGGCATTTTTCTCATATGAATGGGAGCCTGATGCTCTATATAGCTTATGTATAAAAATGTTTGAGGTGCATGTTGTTGATCGAATCTACTAGCGGTTCTCCTTCTGAAGTAGCCAACTGATATACCCTAGACCCAAATATAGCAGTGATAACATATGGACCCGGCTAGTTAGATTTAAACTTTCCGTAATGTTCTTTATTTGGTTGGTTATGAGGATTATCTCTGAGAACAAGATCACCCACCTCAAACATACGAGGTCTAACTTGATGATTATAGCTCTTGCTCATGTGATACTGATAGTCCTTGAGGTGGTTGTATGCAGCTTGCCATCTTTCATCAAGTAGCTCCAAGTCTTGAAGATGTGATACCCTGTATGCTTCATCATCTATGAGATTATGCAAGGAAACCCATAGAGATGGTATCTCAACCTCAATAGTTAAGATAGCTTCTGCACCATAGACCAATGAGTAGGGAGTGGCACCACTAGGGGTCCAAATGCTAATTCGATACACCCATAGCATTGGATTTAATTAAATGTGCCAATCATGGCCGACATCATTGACTATCTTCTTGAGGATTATCAATAAGTTCTTGTTTGATGCTTTAGCCTGACCATTGCCTTGTGGGTAATAGGGAGTGGAAAAGTGGTGTTGGATGTGAAACTTCTCACAGAGCTCACAAATGTCCTGATTCTTGAATGGGAGTCTATTATCTATGATGATGGACATGGGTACACCATACCAACAGATGATGTAATTAAGGATGAATGAGGTGATCTACTTGCTGGTGACTTGGGTAAGTGGAACAACTTCGATCCACTTTGTGAAGTATTCGGTGGCGGTAATAATAAATTTGTGGTTGTTGGATGAAGATGGATGAACTTTACCCACAAGGTCAAGTCTGCATTGACAAAAGGGCCATGGTGTTGTGATTGGTTGCAATTATTGTGTTGGTGCATGTATTAGGTCTCCATGAACTTAGCATTTCTTGCATTTTCTAACAAAATAGTAGGAGTCTTTTTCCATGGATGGCTAATAGTATCCAGTGCACATGATCTTCTTTGCTAAGGAAGGACTGCTTGAGTGAGTCCCACAAATTCCTTAATGTACCTCTTCCAAGGTGCTTGTTATCTCATCTTGTTCCAAACATTGAAGGAGGGTACCATCAAGACTACACCAGTAGAGGGTTTCAACAATGATGGTGTATCGAGCAATTTGGCAAATGGAGGTTTTGTGTTGGTTATTCAATTGGTTATGAGGAAGTATGTGATTGCGAAGGTAGGTGTATAACTCACCATACCATGGGGATTTAGAACTGACAAGGTGACATATCATCTCGGATTCGAGGATATCATAAGAGGGAATCCAAAGCTGTTCTACCAAGAACTTGTAGCGTGTTGAATTTTGTGGAAGATCTAGGAGATATGCAATTGTAGCCATAGCATCAGTAGCTTGATTCTGATCTCTCAGTATCTGCTCAAAGGTGATAATGGTAAATGATGCCTTTAAATTGTCCACCTTTTGTTTATATGGCACGAGTTTATCATCCTTGGTCTAATATTCATCGGTGACTTATTGGATGACTAGTTGGGAGTCACCATATACTTTTAGCTCTTTTAACTTCCATTGTATGACTGGTCGAAGTCCTCTGCTCAAGGCCTCAGTCTCAGCTAAGTTGTTTGTGCATGAAAAAGTGAGCCTCTAGGACTTTGGAATGCTATCACCTAGAGGTGTGATAAATAAAATGCCTACGCCTGAGCCTTGTCTAGTATAGGCACCATCAAAGTATAGTTTCCATGGTTGTGTTGTTGTGATAATGAAGATCTCTTCATCTGGAAAATTGGAAATGAGAGGATGATCGCCTACGAGAGGTACATTGGCCAACTAATCTGCAATAACTTGGCCCTTGATAGCCTTACAATCCACATACTCGATATCAAATTAACTTAGAATCATCACCCATTTAGCCAAGTGGCATGTCAATGTTGCTTTGTTGAGTAAGTACTTTAGTGGATCGATCTTAGGAATGCGTTGTACTTTATGTGTTAATAGGTAGTGCCTTAGTTTAGTGGCTGCCAAGAATACTACTAGGCAAGCTTGCTCAATAGGTGTGTAATTGAGTTCATAGCCGACCAGTGTGTGAGAGATGTACTAAACAACACACGCTTTCTCTTCTGCATTATATTGTGCCAGTAGTACACCCAATTCTATATTTGTTGCTGAAATATAGAGCAAGTGGGGTCTACTTGGATCTAGTGGAATCAACAATGGTGTATTTATGAGATAATATTTGAGTGTCTAGAATTCTTGCTGGCATTTGGCATGCCATTGAAAGAAGATGTTTTTATGTAACAGGTGTGTAAAGGGGTGACACTTATTTGCCTATTGTGCAATGAATCTTTGGATGGATTGTAGCTGCCCTTGTAATGTCCTTAGCTGACTAATGTTCTTTGGAGGTGGCATGTCCATGATTGCTTTAACCTTTGCTGGGTTGACCTCAATGCCTTTGCTTGAGACAATGTATCCTAGAAGCCTCCCTGAGGTTACTCCAAAGACACATTTCTTTGGGTTGAGTTGAACATGATATTGTTCCAGTATGTCAAATATTTTCTCTAATATTGCAAGACGACCTTCTCTTGTTAATGATTTTGCCAATAAGTCATCGACATAATCCTCGATTATGGTATGCATCATATCATGAAAGATGGTGGTCATTTCTCTTTGATAGGCCACCCTTGCATTCTTTAGACCAAAAGGCATTACATTCCAACAACATGTTCCCCATGGACATGTGAAGGTCATTTTATGATGATCCTCTAGTGCGATCTTGATGAAGTTGTAACCTAAAAATCAATCCATGAGAGAAAGCATGGCGTGTCCTGTTGTTAGGTCCACGATCATGTCAATGTTGGTAGGGGGAAGTCATCCTTAGGACATGCCTTGTTTAGATCTCTAAAGTCAGTATAGATACAGATGCCCCCATTTGGTTTGCCAATAGGTACAATATTAGATATCTAATATGCATAAACAATTGGTCTAATAAAACCAACATCGAGGAGTTTCTTGAGTTCTGCTTTGATGAGTACCGCAATCTGAGGGTGCATTTTGTGAAGCTTGTGTTTGATAGGTTTATCTCCTTCTACTACGATGAGGTGATGCATGACCAGATCAGGATCAACCCCAATCATGTCTTCATATGACCATGCAAAGTTGATCTGATGCTTCTGGAAGAACTCTACAAATTTAGGTTTTTCCTCTGGAGTCAAAAGAGATGCCAGATGTATGTGGTAAGGAGTCTCAGGGATCCCCACATTGAATTATTTTGTCTCCTTGATGAGGATTGTTGATCATTCCTCATTTGCACTAGAAGGGAGGATGTCAAATCTTTCATCTGGAGGTGCCTCAAAGAGGTTTTCACCATTTGATATACTCTTTCTTTTTACCTTTTTGGGATCAAACAGTGCCATAGTGTGGTTTTCACTGGAAGATCCATGTTTTATCATTATATTTTTGTAGCCAAAATGTTTCACATCCGCCCCAAAGTATGTTGCGCTATTAAGTTCAATGGCGAATCCATCTTTGTGATCCCTACTTGGTATGCTATCCTGTAGTTCCAAAAAGTCAATGATTGCCTCATGTTTTTGGAATTGGTCAAGGCATGGGGGATTAGGTTGGTTCCATTTGATGAGTTCAGGATGGATAATGGGCATTACCTCATCAATTAGATTAAGTTTGTAAGATGTGTCAGTGAGGGTCAAGATATTGTGGTGAAGGTCATTGATGGTACTCTCCCTATCAGAATCGAGCGTAGGATGTGACATAGGGTCTATGGAAGGTGTTTCCAATTCAGGAACCCAAGAGGTTTTATCTGTGCTTCTCTGTAAATAGAGATTTTTTTGTGGGGTGGAGGTAGTGATGCATCTTCCTCATCTAAAGTATTGAGCTGGATGAAATCAAATTCCCACTCATGTGAGTCAGTCTCTGAGTCACTTTCCAATATCTGATTACTATACCAAACCGGGATATCTTTTGAGTTAAATACTTCTAGTGTAATCAACTTATGTACCTTTGGAGATGGAATGGTTGGTGCTGCAAGAAGGATTATTGGGATCAGTGAATCCAATATTGGGAGTATCAGTATTGTTGGATCTACTACTTTTGATGGAATTGTTAGTATTGTCGATACTACTGGGGGTTCTGATACTGTTAATGGTGTTGTTGATGTAGTTGTTGTTGTTGATGGAGTAGTTGGTTTGATTGGTGGGGTGATTGGTGCTATGAATGGTATTGCTAGGATTCTTAGCCACATTAGTGCAGCTGGTGCGGTTTTTGGTGTTGCTGATATAATCAAAGGTGACCTCTTTAAAGTTTTAGGCTTATATAGAGGTTTGTTGGGTTTCCTTTTGAATCAAAGCTTAGGAAGAGTCTCCTTTCGAAAGCCTAATCCACCGTTATCTTTAGGCTTTAATTAAGGCTACAACGGTTCATGGCGGCCTTGCTTGCAAGGTCCCAAAGCACTTTGATCATCATAGCCCATTATTTGCATAATGAGAAGGCCTTTGCCATATTGATATGTGGGAAGCTTATCTTGTGGGATTTCTGTGGTGATAGGATCTTGATAGATCCATTCAGCTAAGTCCTCATCTCTGGTCTCTTCTTCTTGACTCTTTCCAAGGATAGAAGGCATCAAAGTGCATGTCAGCTTGAACAGTGGCATTTGAAGTAGCCTTTGTGGTTTACCATGAGTTCTAGAGGAGGTGGGTAGTTGCCCAACACAAAATACTTGGCCTAGATTGTACTCCCTAGGACCTTCCTCTGCCATTTTCATTTTTGGCTTCTCTTGCTTAGGTATAGTGGTGTTTGAATTGGAAAGAGAGTCTAGACATACATATGATGTGGATGGGATAGCTTCTCAATTGTCGGGAAAGGTAATCTCTGGTTGATGATTGATATTGTTACAATATGCAAATGGGTTTGCATCACCCAGGATTGTAATTTATACAATGTTGTGAGGGAACTTGATACACTGGTGATAGGTGGATGGAACAAATTGCATGGCATGTATCCAAGGTCTTCCTAACAACAAATTATATGGTAGAGGAAGGTCCAAAACTTGACATATGATGTGCTTCACCACTGGGCCCACTTGGATTGATAACACAACTACTCCATTGGATGAACACTGTGCATCATCATAGGCTTTATGGTTATATTTTTGCGGGGATCCACTGATTCAACTGCATATTCCAATGTTGTGACCAATTGTAATGTAAAGATATTTAGGTCAGCTCCATTGTCGATCAAGACTCTCTTGATCCTATGTTAGTTGATAAATCCTTCAATATGGAGTGAGACATTATGAGGTTGCTGGAAGGATGTATTGTCACTTTCCAAGAAAGTGAGACATGGTGATGATGTCAGACTACCAACCATAGCTTGAAATTTATCTTTATTTAGATTGGTAGGGACTGATGCCTCTTGGAGAGCTTGATCCAAGATTGCTTTATGAGATGGCGATAGGTGTAACAACTCTAAAATGGATATAAGTGTAGGTGTTTTATCTAATTGTTCCACAAGGTTATACTACTTTGGAATGGAGGTGGTGCCTTGTGGAGCTACTTTAATGGTGATCTTGCTATGACGTGTAACAATATTGCAAGTAGAGCTTGGATTTTTTATGGTAATGGTTGCAATTTGTTCATCAACATCATATACGTGATTCATAGTGTAATTATAAGTGGCTCGCGTATAATCATTGGTATCTATGTTTCATCCTGAAGTGGAAGGATCCCTTTGATCTTGTGAAGGAAGTGGATTTTTAAACATAAGATGATCATTGTTTGTAGTTTTCAGGTCATGTCCTTCAATTTCAATCTCTCCTTGGTCAATAAGATCCTGTTGCCCCCATATTTGGCCTACCTGAAATTTGAACTTCACATCAGTCTCAGTGTCGAGTAAAGGTCCAATGGGTGTTATGCGTAAGTAATGAGCATGTTGTCCAAGGTCATTACTAGTCCAAATATGAAAAATGGAAGATTTTTGAGAATTATCACAAATTGAGGAAAATTAGTTGACAATCAGGATCTAAGCATCCTTTTTTATCACGTGGCCAACTTTCACTTGAACCCAATCCATAATTTGTCATATTTTAAACTTTCAATTTTTGGTGTATATTGCCCCAAAATGATTAAAATATCTCATCCTAGGATTCTTCATGAGGTGTAAATAATTGTGTGGGTCTATTTCCCTTCCATTAATGTGTAGTTTGAATTTCAAGACCTAACTCCCTACTATTTGAAAGTTATGTCATTTTCTCTAGCCAAAGTGATAAATTTAAATATTTTAAATTATTTCTCAAATAATAATTTAATATTTTAAATTATTTCAATATGTCTGGTCAATTGCGATAAAAAAATTATCTTAAAACATCAGTTGCATTCTTCCTTGATTCCTCTCTAAGATCATTGGTATCCAGGGTCTAAAGGATAGTTCGTTGAAGTAGAAGGTTAGAAATGCTCACTTTTTGAGCATTCTTAACCTCGTTTCTCAACCTTTTGTCATAAAGGTTAGAAATGCTCACTTTTTGAGCATTTCTAACCCGTATTTCTAACCTTAAATAGCTGTTGCCCCCATATTTTGCCTACCTAAAATTTGAACTTCAAATCAGTCTCAATGTCAAGTAAAGGTCCAATGGGTGTTATGCGTAGGCAATGAGCATGTTGTCCAAGTTCATTACAAGTTAAAATATGAAAAATGGAAGATTTTTTAAAATTATCACAAATTGAGGGAAATCAATTGAGAGTCAGGATCTAAGCGTCATTTTGTATCACATGGCCAACTTTCACTTGAACCCAGTTCATACTTTGTCATATTTTCAACTTTCAATTTTTGGTGTCTGTTGCCCCAAAATGATTAAAAAATCTCATCCTAGGCTTTTTCATTAGGTGTAAATAATCATATGGACCTATTTCCCTTCCATTGACGCACAGTTTGAATTTTAGAACCTAACTTCCTACCATTTGAAAGCTATGTCATTTTCTCCAGCCAAAGTAACAAATTTAAAATATTTAAATTATTTCTCAAATAATAATTTAATATTTTAAATTATTTCAATATGTCTGGTCAATAGCAGTAAAAAGTTGTCTTAAAACACTGGTTGCATTCTTCCTTAATTCCTCTCTGAGATCAATGGTTTCCAGGGTCTAAAGGATAGTTCGTTGAAGCAGAAGGTTAGAAATGCTCACTTTTTTAGCATTCTTAACCTCGTTTCTCAACCTTTTGTCATAAAGGTTAGAAATGCTCACTTTTTGAGCATTTCTAACCTCATTTCATAACCTTGCAGGTCCCACTTTGCTAGGAAGGTCAGAAATGCTCAAAAAATGAGCATTCTTAACCCTTTTTCATAAGAGTTTTTTAAAAAAAGGAAAAGAAAGCTTCAAGTAGCAGGGTTATGAACATTCATCAATGCACTAAAGGGAGCATGGACATACTTGAAATGTGAATATGGATGTGAAATGTGGAAGGCATAGATAAACTGCAAACCATTTGTCAGAATGTCTGAATGAATGCGTCTAGCTGAGGTTCACTAAATCTACCACGACATTCATCATACCACAAAGGATCAAATAACTTTGTTAGGCATGGGGTTACAACTGCTTGGAATGATTGGTATATAGAATATGGAGGCATAGCTGCTACTTTGAGGAAATGTACATAAATTGTTTTGGCAGATCACCATGTTTCATGTAGTAATGCAAGCATAAACAAGGCATTTACTATTTGACAAGTCGCCACCAAGGAGTATTTCACCTGACAGATGCAAACCATGGAAGCCTTGATGTGGCACGTGAACTGTTTGATGGAATATTGTGGTAGAAATGAATGCATCATGGGAGCATAGGGAATGCATAGGCACGCGAACAATTTGACTTAATTCTTCAAAGAAACATTATCTCCTGGCATTTTTTGATCATAGAAATGTGGTCTCATGAAACATGATGATTGCAGGATATCCAAAAAATGGATTTTGAAATGGGTTATTACATCCATCAAAGCATAGTGAAGCACATGAAAATTGTTTGATTGAATGCCTCAAATTGATGTCATCTCACAGCATGACATGTTTGACAAAATGTCATATGCTACAGATCATGGAGGAAACATTATTTCTTTGTAGCTATTTAAAAGAATCACCATAGACATATGTAATGCCTCGCTAGGAAGCCTAAAGGAAAACAACACAACTAGGCAACTAAAGGGTGAAATAATTTTTTTTTTAAAGATTAGGTGCCTTAATTATAACAATAGCACGTTTAATAACACAGCGGAAGTCTAACACATGATTTCCTAAGGGTTACCAAAGAAGATTAATTTGTAGATTATATTAACACCATGGTTAATCCAGTTACCCATTTAATTAGATAAATTAAATGCTTAAGTTTAAAACTACATATACATCTAAATTCCAAAAT
Organism: Cryptomeria japonica; assembly: GCF_030272615.1. Lineage (NCBI taxonomy): Eukaryota > Viridiplantae > Streptophyta > Pinopsida > Cupressales > Cupressaceae > Cryptomeria > Cryptomeria japonica. The sequence continues at coordinate 278,230,062 of NC_081407.1, forward strand.
GAAAGAACCAAAGTATTCCAAAGCGTTTATTTATCCATAAACCATTTTTACATAAAATCAAAGCAAATGAATTAACATACATTCAACTGACATAATATTACAGTATCCATAAATACATGACTTCCAATAATACCATGGATTACAAAGTTACAATATCAAGGTTACATAAAAGTTTGATACAATGACCACAAGGTATCAACTGAACAATGATCACGAACATGAGCTTGTACATGAACCATGAACCAAGAAACACCAGTGAACCCTTTCCTCTCCTGAAGATACAATCTAGAACATCCGATGGGAAGTGGCACTACCACCCAACCATGTGATCCCAAAATCGAACCACCCCACCGTGCTAGGTGTAGACACCTAAATATGGTCAACGCTTGCGGGATCATACTTTAACATTTGGGCATTGCCTCATTTTAGGTTTTTGTGTCGCATTAACATTTCTCCTATCTCACGCATTTGGTATTTATCATTTGCAAGCATCAAGTCATTCTTCTACATTCTTCATTCATCTCGCTCTCAAATTTGGTCTTGTCGACAACACTTTCTAGTCATGATTTTGATCAATCTTATCCTATTGCATCAATGTGCGTGCTCATTTGTCATCATTTTGGACATCGTCAATCCTAATTAGGGTTTTTTCCTCTTATCAATCTTGTCATTTTGTGATCGATTTGTCATTGATCGTGGTCATTTTCAATCCTGTCATCTTGTAATCTAATTTGTCATCGATACTTGTCCTCTTGTCAAATTTGTCATTTTGCGATTAATTTGCCATCGAACGTTGTCTGTCTCAATTATGTCAATTTGGATCAATTTGTCATTGTTCCTCATCAATTGGCGCATTTATCAATCACATCATTCATTAGCATTAATCATTTATCAAGTCAGAATCATGATTAAATCGAATCTACATCAATTATCTTTTGTCAAGACTTAATGTTCTAAGGTTTTATGATTTATTCATTTAACCTTGTCTGTCATTTCTCCCTCTAGGTTAAATAATTTATTTATTTATCCTAAGTCTTCTTGTCGCAATTAAATGTTCATTTAATTGGCTAATTAATTCCTTCTTCTTTGTGAATTAATTAATAAATGAAAAATTGTTAATTAATTCACTTAATTCCTAATTTCTTCATTTCTAATTTTCTAATTTCCTAATTCCTAATTTCCACCTATTTTCTAATTTGTCAAATTCAATTTCCACCTAATTAATTTCTCTCTAGTTCTCCCTATTTTTGTGCTTCGGTGGAAGCATGAATTTCTCATGCATCATACTTTTGGCATAGCAAGGTGTCATAAGCCTCTAGTCCTCTAACCTTTGCATTGGCAATATGTCATAATTCATGACATATAAGGTGTCATAACCTTCTTCTTTCCACTAAATTTTGCCATTTTGAAATCAATTGCCTCTAATATCAATTTCATAGTAATCTTGTCTTTTCTCCAATTTATCTATAAATTGGATGAATTTCTTCAATCAAGACTAATCACATTATCGAATGAATCACTTTTCCGAATCACTTTGTCAAATCAATCACACTTTGAGTACTCTTGCGCTAATTGTCAATCTTGCTTTCACATTAGGTTTATGCACTTGAAGGTGAGATCCACAAACAAAAGCTATTTGAAGAAGAAAGAAGGACAATGGAGCCACATGAAGGAGATATTCAGATCTGCATTTTGTTTGCTTAGCTTTTAATCTTGAATGTTTTGCTTTCATGTCTTTATTGGATGTAATTAGGATTGATCATTGCATTTGTGCTTTCATGATTGAGCTAGATTAGTATGTTGATTTGCTTGTGATGATTTCTGATTTCCTATGCCCTTGACAATATCTTCCTTGACCCTGATAGTTTGCCTATGGAAGACAAACATGAAATAACTCCTCTTCCTAAAACATGTCCTAATGCTTGGATAGAGTCATTCTGGGACCCAAGCTCTGAATTAGATATAAGCAGTTCAGATAGTGATACCACAGATGTTTACATCTTTACCATATCAGCCCTCTCTCTCCTTACAACCGATGATGACATGCCCCTCATCTATCCCCAGCTTATCCAACATGACCAACAAGAACCACTCACATTGGACTATTTTCAAAATGATGAAGCAATTGTAGAATTCCTTGGACTACGGGAAGGCATACCACAAGGTGATCATAAGGCAGGATTTGCTATTGACCTGGATTCCACAACATATTTTGGGGAGTCAACTCCATCTTCTAGTCATCAAAATAAAAAAAGAAAAGAAAAAGTAAAAAACCAAAAGAATAGGTCTTTGAGTCAAAACCATAAGGCACTCTCTGACCATGAAAAAGTAAAAATAAAAGACGTACCTGCGGGTGAAAACCTCTCTGAGGCACTCAAAGGTGGAAGAGTGGACATACCCCTATCATGTTAGGACAAATCAACATTGCTTGTGGAAATGACCGAGGAAATAAATTTGGGTACACCTGACAACCCTAAGGTCGTTCACTTTGCTACTTCTTTGTCAAAATAGTAAAAGATAGATTTTGTCAATTTCTTTCTTGAGAAGAAGATCAGCTTTGCATGGTCCTATGCAGACATGCCTAGCCTCGATCTAGGATTAGTCCTTCATCACTTGCCATTGAAAGTAGATTCCAAGCCTGTCAAAAATAAACTTAGAAAGATGCATCCCCAGGTGGCTCTTTTGGTCAAGGTGGAACTGAAGAAATTACTAGATGTGGGCTTTATCAGACCCATTGATTATGCAGACTGGATTTCAAATTTAGTACTAGTTAGCAAGGTAACTGGGGGCATTAGAATCTATACAGATTTTAGGGATCTCAATAAAGAATTCCCTAAGGATGATTTTCCCCTGGCAAACATAGACATCATAGTGGAAATGACTACTAGATATGAGATGCTTTCATTGATGGATGGTTTCTCTGGCTATAACCAAATTCGCATTGCTCCTGAAGATCAACATAAGACAACATTCACCTGTGCTTGGGGTACCTATTGCTGGAATGTGATGCCCTTTGGTCTTAAAAATGCAGGCGCTACATATCAAAGAGCAATGACGACAATTTTTCATGATTTCATGCATACTTTGATGGAGGACTATGTTGATGACTTGTTATGCAAATCTCTCACAAGAGATAGTCATTTAGCTATCTTGGGCCCAATCTTTGACCAAATGGAGACCTACAAGCTCAGACTTAATCCAAAGAAGAGTGTCTTTGGTGTCACAACCGACAAATTACTAGGGTACATTATTTCTCACTGAGGCATCGAAGTCGACTCGGCCAAGGTTAAAGCAATAATGGATATGCCTCCTTCTAATCTCGATCAACTACGCAGTCTACAAGGAAAGCTCTAGTCCATCCATCGCTTCATAGCTCAGTTGGCCGACAAATGTCATCCATTCCAGCATCTATTGCATAAAGGTGTCACTTTTAAATGGACTGAGCAATGTCAATCAGCCTTTCAAGTTCTCAAAGACTATTTGCTGTCGCCGCCTATTCTAATGCCTCCTATAGAAGGAAAGCCATTCATATTTTATATTTCTGCAACTGAAACAACATTAGGAGTTCTCTTGGCCCAACAAGATGAGAATGACAAAGAGTGAGCTATTTATTATATCAGCCGGACACTAGTAGGCTATGAGCTGAATTATTCAACTATTGAAAGGGCATGCTTAGCAGTGGTATTTGCAACACAGAAGCTCCGACACTATATGTTAAATCACCAAACATTGCTGGTTGCAAAAATTGATCCCTTAAAATACTTGCTTAGCCGAGCAACTTTGACGAGTCACCTAGAAAAATAGGTTATGATCCTCAGTGAATTTGATATTGAGTATATGGAGTGAAAGGCGATAAAAGGACGAGTCATAGCAGATCAGCTTGCAGAGGCTCCTATTTATGATGATCATCCCATGTTGACCGATTTTCCAGATGAATCAGTCTTTTCTCTCACATCTTCTAATGAATGGAAGTTATACTTTGATGGATCCCATACCAAGTTCAGGTCTGGAGCCAGCATCTTGTTTGTCACCCCTTAAGGTGATGCTATTCCCAAGTCCTACAGTATAACTTTTCATTGTACCAATAACATTGCAGAGTATGAAGCACTGGTTACAGGACTCTGAGTAGCAGTCCACTAAAACATCACACATTTACAAGTCTATGGAGATTCTCAATTAGTCATCCGTCAAGTCAATGATGACTATGAAACAAAAGATGAAAAACTTATTCCCTATAAGCACATGGTAGATTTCTTCAAGATAAAATTCACAGCTATCCATTTTAGTCAAGTTCCAAGAATGCAAAACAAGTCGGCAGATGCGATGGCTATGATTACTTCCATGTTGAATATGCCCCACAATATGGACAAATGTGAATTTTTAGTCGAACAATTGCTGGTTCCTTCTTTTGACATTCTGACAGTGGATGTGATGTGTGTTCTTGTTGGTCCCAACTCCCCATGGTACAATGACGTATATCAATATTTGAAGTCCCAAACCTTACCACCTAACCTTTCCGCTAATCAACGCCGAGCCTTTATCTGACAGACAACCAAATATGTCATCATCGTCGACAGCCTTTACCGTCGTTCCTTTGACCATACCCTCCTTAGGTGTTTGGATTTTGATGAAGCAAAAATGGCTTTACATGATGTTCACGATGGTATATGTGGGGGCCATTTCAATGGTCTAAGCTTAGCCAAAAAGTTGATTCGTGCTGGGTATTATTGGCCCACTCTGGAAAAGATGTTCATGATTTTGTTAAGAAGTGCTACAAGTGCCAGATCCATGGAAATTACATTCATGCACCAGCCCAAGAGCTTCATTCTGTCATATCTCCGTGGCCCTTTTCTCAATGGGGATTGGATCTTATTGGCAAGATTCACCCGACATCTGCAAATGGACACAAGTTCATCATTAAAGCCATAGAGTATTTTACAAAATGGATCGAGGCTATCCCCATAACCTATATCACTAGTGTGCAAATTTCAAAATTTCTATTGAATTATATCATTTGCCGGTATGGGGTTCCCCTTGCCATAGTCACAGATAATGGTCGTCCCTTCAAGAATAAATATGTCAAGGAACTCTATGAAAAGTTTCATATCTAACACCGTTTCTCCAGTCCATACTATCCACAAGGGAATGGTCAAGCTGAAGCATCAAATAAAATTATTATCAAGATCCTGAAGAAGGTTGTCAATGACGCTGGTCAAGATTGGCATGTACAGTTGAATCCAGCACTATGGGCCTATCGCACTTCTATCCGCACACCTACTGGTGCAACACCTTATTCCTTGGTGTATGGTGCTGAAGCCATTTTACCTTTGGAGGTGGAGATTCATTCCTTGCGTGTTTCCTTGCAACATCTAATTGATGATGAGACACACATAGTTTCTCGGTTGCATCAGCTTGAGATGTTAGATGACAAACGTCAAACAACCTTGACACATTTGTAAGCATATCAAAATCGTCTCCATCACTCTTATATTAAGAAGGTCAAAGGGTGACACTTCGAAGCGGGAGATCTGGTTTTAAAGGCAAATCCCAAGAATGCACAATCTACTGACATCATCAAAGGCAAGTTTGAACCTAACTGGGTTGGGCCTTTCATAGTGACTATAGCCTATGGCTCGGGGGCATATTAGCTTGCCACTCCAGAAGGTGAACCTTTGTCTAATCCTATAAATAGCATGCACCTTTGCAAGTACTGGGTATAATTTTCTATCAGCATTTCTTCAAGTATGATCCTAAAAAAATACAAAAAAAAGTCAAAAAAGAAAAAAATGCAAAAAAATCAAAAAAACAAATACAAAAAAAAAAAAATAGTGAACAAAGAAAGCAAAAGAGAAAAAGAGCAAAAACAAAAAGTAAAGAAAAATGATTCACCCTCTAGTAAAAACCTGGCAAACAGGCACTTTGGGCAAGTACCATGGTGAAAACCTAGCAAACAGGCACCATGAGTAATGAGATCATTGCTCTGTCATCTTTCATGACCTCTCGCTATGCTTTCTCTTGGCCGCTTTATCATGTCTATCTTTGTCTTGACCCAATGTTCTATTCCAGGCCTGTTATTGGTCAACATCATTGTCTTGCATACTCTGATTTCTTGTACATATGTTTTGGTCCCGATCTATGTATGTCTTTTAGATGCACATTGGGTGTGTTCCCCTTGTCATGATCAATCACTGGAACTTTTGCATCTAAAAAAGTCCTGAAATAATCCAAAAAAATTAAAAAATGTCCTGAAATAATTCAAAAAAATTGAAAAATGTCCTGAAATAATTCCAAAAAAATTGAAAAATGTCCTGAAATAATTCCAAAAAATTGAAAAATGTCCTAAAAAAATCTACAAAAAAAATCAAATAAAGTCTTGAAAAAATGAAAAAAAAAAAATGTAAAAACAAAAATCGAAAAGCAAAAAACAAAAAACCATAAATAACCCCTCCGTGCATAGACAGCTCACTGAGTATACATCCAATGACTCACAATCCAATGCTGTGCTTTAATGAAATCATGCATAAACAGATGAACTCTTTCAATCAAACCAGACATTCAAACTAATAAGAATTGTCATATCAATCAACCTCAAAATCCTTTGACTTTGTCACTACTATCATGGGTCTTATACAGGGTGTGGTATACTAGAAACCAGACTATGTCCTATCTTAGATGGGGTACCGCATGTCCTGAAACTAGACAACATGATCATCCTATCAGCACTTTCAACTTTTGACAACGAAGATCAAGGTGTTTGTTTGATTTATTGGAATTTGTGCATCTTATCTTTTTACTGATTTATCTTTGGCTTAGATCATGTTCCTATGTTGCTCGATGATGTCACTGAGTGATTTAGAGTGACTGGGATGGATCATGATCCTTTTCTTTTTAGTTGTGATTGTTGTTTGTCTGTGATGTGTCTGTCTTTTGCAAAAGGGGTTGCATTTTAGCTCTGGCCTTCCATGCCATGATGCTACGCATCCATTTTGCTACATTAAAATAAAGGTTCTCACCTACAAAGTGCATTACTGAAAGCAAGTTTTTCTTTGTCTCTAACTGTCCTCTGTTTCATTTTCCTCTTACTAACATTTCTTCCGTCTGGTCGGATAGTCAGTTCAGTCTAGTGCTCTGATTTCCCCAAACACATATGTTGCATCCTGCATCCATTTGGTTAGTACATTTGCATTACATCGAGCATCACATCAAGCATTTTATCCATTTCATATTATAAATGCATCAAAAAACACATAAAAAAATACATCCATACATGTTCCACAATAAACAGTGCATAAATCATTCATACATGGAAAATAACATAAGTCATAACACATTGCATCCCATCATATCGATGCATATCATATCATATGTCACAATAATATCGGAGTACAAAATTGGACTGTCTATCCTAAGTATGGCCCGCAGGGTGACTACATAATATCAAACTACATATGCATCTATCCATCATAAGGAGCATGTGCCTCTGTCACTAGGTGCTCCCTCTGTCCTCCTCATCCCTGCCATGTCTCATGGATGATGTCCCTCCTAGTCCTGGCTGTGGTGGTCTCATAGGTCCACTCACCCCCATGCTACTCAATGACCTCTAAGAGCGTGCCCTGCTCTCTGTCCTCGATCGTGCCTGATATGATGCTGCTCTCTACTCTGGTGGGACTACACTCTCATATAGTGTCCTCCAATGGCATATGTCCTCTTCGGTCTCTACCAACATCTGTGCCATCTCCCGTGCACTGGCATCCTGAATCGACCCAATACACTCAGTGGCTCTCTATTCTTCTCGCTGTGCCTTAGCTATTGCTGTATCTCAAGCCACTGTAAGCCTAGCTATCTCCACTCTGAACTTCTCATTCTCTCTCTCTAATGTCGCAATATGATCTTGCTGACTCGCTATGGTAGCCCTGCATATCTCCATCTCCTCTATGTTAACTGTCTCCTGCTCTATGGGTATATCTTGCAATGCCTCTTGATCGCCTGAATCTAGCTCATCCTTGTCATCCCCATCCTCATCTCCATTCTCATCCTCCTCCTCATCCTCATCACCATCCTCATCCTCCTCATCCTCATCATCTCCCTCCTCCTCTCTTGTGAGTGGGAAGTCCTCCTGTCTCCTCATTACTGGAATCTCAGGATCTGTCAATGGCAATGGCTGCCATCATGCAAACCATCTCTCATACTCCTCTGTCATCCCAGCATCCGCCACATCCGATCTCCAATCCCACTGTCTCTGTTGTAGTTGTGTGAAGTCAGTATATGCTATGTGTGGCTAAATCCAACTCCCCCACTGACTCATCTCTCTATGAGATCGGGCAAAGTGTGCAGTCCTCCTAGGTACATCCTGCCTCTCTCCAAACTGTCATCTGACTCTCTCTGGCAGGTACATCTCAATCACTCTTTGGTGATTCACTGGTCGCCTAATTAGGTACCTCTCCTGTCTACAATACAGTAGCTCATCACTATCATCTGACCATCCTGGGCAATCATGATATGGCCTCCATGTGAACTCCCTTAGTCTGTCTAGTTCATGTCACCAATACAATATGTATCCAAAAGGACCCTGTCTCAGTGCTCCCCCATAACATTACACATATGGTCAGTGTGGTACTACCTATCTCTCTGAAATTGGTCGACATATGGCTATGTGCTCAAATGCCCATACCTGTAGCAATGTGACTCCATAGCTCAAAGTCTGCACTCCCTGATATGCTATCTGATGCAACTGAAAATATAGCATAGCCAGTACGTATGGTCCCCATGCATACACCGTACCCTCTGTCACCATCCACTCTAGCACTCTTCCCCATCCAATAGGGAATCCATGTCCTCGTCTATCTCCTGCTAGTAGGCATGCTATCACCACATATCGCCGATCATACTCTGATGTCATGGTCTCCCAGCCAATCTCCCTCTCTACGATATCCAGATCATCTGCGTTGCACTCAAATAATCTGCACAACACATCTCTCCTTGTCACTGGGTTGTACTCTACCATCTCTCCATGAATCAGAATGCGGAGGATACGCCATACATCCTCCAATGTCACTGTCACCTCTCCAGTCGCCAGATGGAATGAGGAGGTCTCTGAATGCCATCGCTCTGCTAATGCGGTAAGCAGTCTTGTGTTTTCCCTAATCTTGGGCATGAATGTGACATAGTATATCCCAAGTCCTGCTAATGTATCTCTGTCCGTGCTTCTGAGTCTATGTCATAACATGAAGCAGTCTGGTCAGTTCTCCCGCGTGATCAATGGATACTGTCGACTCTGCATCACAATTGGGGCACATTTTGTCAGTTTTAAGGTTTGCTCCTATGGGTTGCATTTCCTCATTTTCATTTCCACATCAAGGTATTTTTCATCTATTCTAACCTATCCTACCCTTATCACCCCTTTCCGGATCATTTGCATGTTGTTTTTGACCTAAATTGAGTTCCCAGAGCACAACTGCGCTTGTGTGATGAGTCCTACGCTTGTGTCCCCCTACACAAGTGCAGAAGACCCTACACAAGCATAGGATTCACCCTACACAAGCGCAGAAGTCAGTTTTTGTCTTTTCTGTGGGCCTCGCAATGTCTAGCAAGCAAGTCAAATTCATGAAATTGAAAACATGGGTTTTTGAGATATATACCGCTGCTCCCGCATCATCTAGTCATCTGTATGTTCGTACATGTTTTTTGAGGTGATCTGCGCTTGGAATGTTCACCATCTCTCTGCAAGTGTCCTTTTCCAGAGCAACAAATCCTCATCTTTGTCTAGTGCAAATGAGCAATTTTCACTCTCTTGGTCTCATTTATAGATCTTTGTCAATGCATAGATGGACGTGCACCCTCTCCATCTTATGTTGGTCGTGGTCTTTTGCATCTTTAATTGCTTGTCCTTCATGCATCCGATCTCTGATTGTCAGTCCATTCGATCCTATCATTTTTTTCGATCAATTGGCCTCTTTTTTGCATGTTTCTGGCCAATTCCTCGAGGGGGCATGCATATGTCATCGTTAGTGTCTGGGGCATTTTTCATTATTAATCTTTGAAACAACACTTAAAATCACATTGTCTCAAAGAGGGGCAAAATGTAGACACCTAAATATAGTCAACGCTTGCGGAATCATACTTTAACATTTGCACATTGCCTCATTTTAGGTTTTTGCATCGCATTAACATTTCTCCTATCTCACGCATTTGGTCTTTATCATTTGCGAGCATTGAGTCATTCTTCTACATTCTTCATTCGTCTCACTCTCAAATTTGGTCTTGTCGACAACACTCTCCAGTCATGATTTTGAGCGACCTTATCCTATTGCATCAATGTGCGTGCTCATTTGTCATCATTTTGGACATCATCAATCCTAATTAGGCTTTTTTCCTCTTATTAATCTTGTCATTTTGCAATCGATTTGTCATTGATCATGGTCATTTTCAATCCTGTCGTCTTGTAATCTATTTTGTCATCGATACTTGTCCTCTTGTCAATTTTGTCATTTTGCAATTAATTTGCCATCGAACGTTGTCTGTCTCAATTATGTCAATTTGGATCAATTTGGCATTGTTCCTCGTTAATTGGCGCATTTATCAATCACATCATTCATCAGCATTAATCATTTATCAAGTCAGAATCATGATTAAATCGAATCTACATTATTATCTATTCTCAGGACTTAATCTTCTAAGGTTTTATGATTTATTCATTTAACCTTGTTTGTCATTTCTCCCTCTAGGTTAAATAATTTATTTATTTATCCTAAGTCTTCTTGTCGCAATTAAATGTTCATTTAATTGGCTAATTAATTCCTCCTTCTTTGTGAATTAATTAATAAATGAAAAATTATTAATTAATTCACTTAATTCCTAATTTCTTCATTTCTACTTTTCTAATTTCCTAATTCCTAATTTCCACCTATTTTCTAATTTGTCAAATTCAATTTCCACCTAATTAATTTCTCTCTAGTTCTCCCTATTTTTGTGCTTCGGTGGAAGCATGAATTTCTCATGTGTCATACTTTTGGCATAGCAAGATGTCATAAGCCTCTAGTCCTCTAACCTTTGCATTGGCAATATGTCATAATTCATGACATAGAAGGTGTCATAATCTTCTTCTTTCCACTCAATTTTGCCATTTTGAAATCAATTGCATCTAATATCAATTTCATTGTAATCTTGTCTTTTCTCCAATTTATCTATAAATTGGATGAATTTCCTCAATCAAGACTAATCACATTATCGAACGAATCACTTTTCCGAATCACTTTGTCGAATCAATCATGCGTTGAGTACTCTTGCGCTAATTGTCAATCTTTCTTTCACATTAGGTTTATGCACTTGAAGGTGAGATCCACAAACAAAAGCTATTTGAAGAAGAAAGAAGGACAATGGAGCCACATGAAGGAGATGTTCAGATCTGCATTTGGTTTTCTTAGCTTTTAATCTTGAATGTTTTGCTTCCATTTCTTTATTGGATGTAATTAGGATTGATCATTTCATTTGTGCTTTCGTGATTGAGCTAGATTAGTATGTTGATTTGCTTGTGATGATTTCTGATTTCCTATCATACACTAGGAGATAGTAGAAAACCATCAAGCAAGCAGAATAAGACAAGTATGAAAGAATTACATGACTCCGCAAATATCCATGTGACTCAACTCACAAACACTAGTGACTCTAAGGAGAGAGTGTCATCACATGGCTTATGGTGGTTACCATGGTAGGCTTCCATAGGTCTCGACCCCCGTCCTGGGTTATCCTGGTAACCTCTCACGAACCTCCAGCTCCATCTAAGTCTCATGTGGACCCTACCAATCCTTTTGTGAAGACAAGGTGGTAATTTTTCCATTCTAGGCCTTCTCGCAACATTATGAGCCCTATACTAGCACTCACCTATGCATGAGGTATATTATCTTAATTAATATTTATTCCACCCAACCCCAAATCAATTATTAGGTTATCAATTTTTAACTGACTTTCAAGGGGTTATCCTATCATCCACTTCGGGCATGGCCCCTGCTCGAAAGCCACTCTCTCTCATAAGACACTAGCAGGAAAGGTCTCTCTACAAAAACTCTATGGTGAAACAGATAGCCATATCTAATCCTGACAAACCACAGGTGAAGGATACAGAATCCCTAACCCAAGATTGACCATTTGGACAAAACACACAATGGATCACATCAACGGGGTTATAAAACAACACCTGATGAAGGAGATATAATAACATATGAAATAATGACAACTCAACCAGAATTGCAATGAAATTAAGCTTGGTTGCAAATACCATTTACACAAGATCCTAAAAGAGGCAATCATTTCTTAAAACAGCCAAAAGCATAAATAACTTGCAATTAAAGATTTTCCAGACAATAAGAAAATACAACTATATTAATACAAAGAATTCAATTTTGTCATTTGTCTCATAAGGTTTAAACAATCACATAAAAATTAATCTCCTAATGTGTTTCCAAGCATAAATATAAAATCTAAAAATTACAAGCTTTTCTGAAAACACCCAAACTCTATATTAATTATATATATATATAATATAATTATATGAATACTTATATATACATCGTATATATATATATAATAGACTTATAATTATATTACAAAATATATATGTCAACTCATGAATTAATTTTCATGGTATTAAAATAATATAATACCCATAATAAAAAACAACATATATATATATATAAATATATAAATAAATACATATATATAAATATAATAAATTAATTAACAAATAACCAAATTACACATCCCTGGCATGAAACCCAAAACTGCCCATGTTACAAAGTACGCACAGGGAAAAGAAAAAACAATAAATTCCCTTCTACCCTGCATGGTAGCACGTCCTACCATCTACGGTAGCAGGTGCTACCGTAGGTAGCACTGCTACCTTATGGTAGGAGATGCTACCGCCGATAGCATACTACTATCGGTAGTACTGCTACCGTATGGTAGCCATACTACTGCAAGTAGTGGCTACCGAGGTTTTTTTTTTTATATATATTATTTTTTATATTAATGCCTTTTTTTTTTACTATTATTTTTCTTTTTTTAATACAATAATCTAAAACAAGTAAATTCTATTTTCACCCAAAATTTATTTCCAATCAAATTTATTTACAGGGAAATTAATTAATACATAATTTCTCCAAAATAATATAATAAAATAATTTCCCTTAACTTTTAATAATACAATAAATTTAATTAATAATTAAATTTATTTCTATAATAACTAATAATATCACAAAGATACACAAATATTAAAAAAAGACTGTCATAGCCAAATATCAAAACAAAAATCAAATAAGAGGGAATTATTTCTCTGGTAAATCCCATTCCTCCCAAATCTTGCAATTTCCATGCACAATAAAAACCTTGAGAAAATTCGTCATAATAACTTTTCCCTATTTTCTCAAAATTTAATCTACAAACACCGAGGTAATAACTTCTTTCCAAAAACTAGAAATTAAATTCAGGAATGGACTTTAGCCAAGAACAAGAAATAATTAGATAGGATTTTAGATTTGACAAACATCTTAACACACACATCATTCAGAAAGATAGAAGAAATAAAAATATTTTCTTTAAAATAAACAATCAAAAGAAGCCACCCAACTTGGTATAGCTTTCTTGGAAGAAATTTGTAGAAGAGAACCAATCCTTCAACAAGCTTCCAAATAAATTTCTCTTCACCTAAATCCCTAACTTGTTTCCCATGTCCCTCTAAAATAAAGACCTATTCCCCTTTTTAAACTAAAATTCTAGGTTGAATATATTTTTCCCAAAAACCTAAATTTAGTAAATAAACATAATTTTCTTTTCTTTTCTAATTTTCTAATAAAGGGATAAGTTAATATGCAATAATTAAAAATCATTTTTCTTTCTTTTCTTTTCTCATGCAAATAAATTAATTTTTTAAATAAAGAAATTAAAACAATAGTTTAATTCTAATTAATTATTTTATTCATTTATTTATTTATTCTTCTTTTCTTTTATTTATTTAAAATTCTAGGAAACAATAAATGAAATTAATCTAATTTATTTTTCACTAGAATTTAAATAAAATATATTTCTAATATCATGCAGTGTGCAACTTAATTTAATAACTTCTTTTAATTAACTAAATTTATAATCTCAATGCATAAAATACATAATTCAAAAATACCAACTTTGAGATAACTCCATAAATTTAATTAATTAATTTAAAACCACTAAACACACAAATTGAGCAAACCTCTAGCAAATACTCATAAAAATATCAAATGACAAAATACGAAGACCGAACAAATTGACAAGATCACCAACTAACAACACTGACAAGAGTGTAACTGAGTAAACTAGGGTCAACTACTATCTGCTCCACTTCCATCGAAAAATATAAGGCACACTTAGACCTGTGAAGCCAGGTGGAGACAATACCCCATACATACATGGTACTTGTACCTGCAATATCCTGCATCACCTAACCACACATGCATATATACAATATAGAAAACATGGCATGCACACTGATGAAGGAGAATCACGACATTCCCTATCTCACTAGACTGAGTGAAGGAAAATTGTCCCCTTCCATCCAATACACTCGCAAACATGCAACATATGATTACACATTGCATAGATAAAGTAAAGTGACAGTACATAGAAATAATCCATAAAATACCATCAATCACAAGTACTGAAATACTGCAAATAAATTATGCATTTTCATATCCAGATAAAGCATGAAATAATATCATATAAATCTGAATAACACATAATGGTAATGTATCCACTTAAAGTAAACAATAATAAAATATGAGTCTAATAAGTTCAAATGAGTAGGGGTACTACAACAAAACTACAAACTGTGGAAGCATAGACAAGGCAAGTGAAATTTTTGACAAAGTTCCTCAGATGGATGTCATCTCATGAAATGCAATGATTGTAAGATTCGCACATTCAAAACTTAAAGCAAATGCAATTGGCGGGTAGAAAGCCAAATTATTTCTCAACATCCTTCTCTACCTTTGTCAAAATGGGAGCTTTGAATTAGAGCATGAACATTGTGTTTGACAGAATGCTTTGAAAGATATGTAATCTCACGGAATGCAATGTTTGCGAGATTCACAACAAAGACTTTAGAAAATATCTATTAAATGAAAAATGATAGATGTAAATTAAATTTCATGAAAAGGGTTTACAATATTTCAAGAGATGAAAATATAGTCAAGGCACGTAAACCGTTGGATAGAATAACTCAAAGAAATTGTGGTCTCGTGGTCTCATGGTCCAGATTTGAAAAGGTGCTTGAAAGTTTTCAAAGAAGACGTTGAAGTTATTGTACAAAATGTCAAAGGATTTAAAGATGAATGCATTGAACATTTGGAAAGAGCAGTGGAAAGTTGAAAAATCTTCAAAAGGTCTAGCATGGGAATATTCTTCCATCATAAATGCATGGTGTAGTAATTTATCAAGAGAGCCCTATATACATGTACACAAAGTGTTGTATACTTATGGCATCTCACAATGTTACCTTGGTTAAATATCGAAGATCCCAACAGATTTCTTGTAATTGCTTATATATTAGAATGGAGGTTCAATGGAAAAGTGGGATGCTTTGAAAATGGATTCATTAAAGAAACGCTACTTTCTTTATTGTGTAGAATATCAAATTTGTTCCAAATAAGACTTAAGACTTCCAATGATGGTAAACACCAACTCACGAGGATTTGAATAAATTCAAGTGATAACAATCAAGTGAAGATACTTAGTAGATGTAGAGGTAGTTGGAGAGAATCTCCTCAAAGACAGTTTATTGGTGGACAAATATTTTTTCGTGTCAATGATCATTTTATCAATGCATGGGTATATTGCAACAAATAATCCTGTAAATTCTTATGGAGAACCTCAAGGTTGTCTTTTCCTTTCAAATGGAAAGACATATTGAAAGTCCAAATGAAGTGGTGAAGACAAAGAAGTACCTCAACATAACTTATTACTTTATTTTTCATCACAATTATAAAGTTTCAAGTTGTTCTTTTTGTAAAAAGTGACTTATGTTGCTTATTGTAACCAAAGGTTAGGAAATTGACTTCTTTTGCACATAAGTGGGTAAGTTATTAACTCATTGAAATTCATGCAGAAAAGAGTTAGTTATTAACCCAGGAAAGCCTATAAATACAAGGCTATTTGTAATGTAAAGGGAGACCTTTTACAGAGGGGAAAACTCTACTAGAATTCTAGGAGAAACTTGTAATGACATTTTGATTTGCACTATGTATAGAAAGGATTTTGGACTTGTATATTTCCAAAAGGATAATGAATAATATGTCTTAGTTCATATGTTATAAATCCATTCATGTGTTATCATTGTCTATTTCTTGTATGTCAAGTTGGTAGTCCATTTATGCATATGTGATTTGCATAATTGATATGATGATGCACAAGCAACCTTTGGTATCTCAGTTTGAATGTATTGAAGTATCTTATCTTTGAGTATGTTGAGATTTATCATTCTTCTTTATTGTCATCTCATGGCTAAGCGTATTGCATTATAAACTCCCCTTGTAAATTGTTGCAAATGTTGAGAAATCTCAGTTGATGGTCATATGTCTATTGTTGGGGTTTCTATCTTTATTTCTTGTTTAGGTTCTATGTTTTCTCCTTTATATACTTTCAGGTTAAAAGTACATGAAAAATCCTAAACACCCCTATCATACGAGGAAGATGCCCCTCTCAAAAGTAGAGGAAGATTGTGTTTCATAGAATGATCTCTCCAACTATTTGAACATTTGTCACTGCTTATCAGGAAAACAGGGTCAATTTTAGGTAAACGACCATAGTGACAAATCTATTTACCAATAGATTTTTGGAAACTCTGCTGGGAATCAAAATACCAGTGTGCTTTGTTCCTCAAAAATTGTAAGGTACCTTCTTCAGAATGAAGGTTGGTGACTCTGTTTGAAAGATACAATTTAGAACAATGGTTTGGTACAAAGGAAATTTGGAAAGTGATAGTGAAAGTGATGATGAAGACTATATATACCAAAAGAAGCAAGTTTCTGATGAGCCCATACAAGTTGAATTCTTGAAGAACTTTTATGGTGGCATGCAGTTTACTCCTGATCAGATTCATCCATCCTTATGTCAAGTGTTACAAGATATTTAAGAAAAGGATGGAAAGGAGATCATTTTTCTTTCTTATGATCATTTACCCAAGTCAACAATCAAGAAAGATGAAGACAAAAGTGACCTTTCTCCTAAACCAATTGCTGAGTAGAATCAAAGTCTTGATAATCCCAAATAGGTCAACTTCTTGAAGAGTTTCAACAGTGGAAAGAAACTTGATCCTCATAAAATTAATCCTTCTCTACTCGAGACTCTACAAAATATTGAGGATAAAGATGCAAGAGAGAACCAAAATTTTTCTCATGATTATATTCTTGAATCAGAAATGGATAATAATGATGATGCTCATTCTGCTTCACCTATTTCTCAACAAAATTAGGTTCTCACTAATTCAAATATCAATTTTTTGAAAAGATTCTATGAAAATAAGAAACTTGATCATGCCAAAGTACATCCTTCTCTACTCCCAACATTGCAAGAGGTTGAACAAAAAGAAGAGGGAAGAAATTATTTTCTTGAAGATGTGCACACTCCTAATGAGATGTCTCATGTTCCAAGTTTTGAAAAAGATCCATCATATTATGCATGTGTTAAGGAAGATGAAGCCATATTAGCTCATAAATATACATGTCAAGAGAAAGATCAAGATGAAGTGTGTGAGGAAGAAAAAGAAGATTTTTTCCTATATGCCATGAGCATTATGAAGATCACCATAGCAAGGATGAAGTCTCCCATGAACTCGAAAATAAGGAGCTTGAAGGAGAAATAAATGATTTCAAGACTTCCATGCAACCCAAGCTTCAAGCAGATGATGAAGAAAGAGCATCCTAAGATGAATCTCCTATACTCTTCATTCCAACTTGGTGTCTCAATTCTTCTGATGATGACTTTCTATATGGTGAAGATATTCACCTTCATCCATCACTATCAGTTGAAGATGAAAGATTTTCTGAGGAAATCAAAGGTATGATACCTAGTGGACAAGCTTGTACAAAAATGACTAATGGAGAAGCAATCATAAGTAAAATTTTGCAGACATATTCTTTATCTTAAAAAATGGAGACATCTACTGAACTCCTAGATCAACCTCGAGTGAAAGAAGATGAACCATCAAGTATCCACTCTTTATCATGTATGCCACCTCACTATGAAGTTTTCAAATTCCATGAAGAGTGTGATGAAGAGGAATCATTGGGACAAGAGAACACACAAAGTAATACAAATGTTTATGAGCAGGTTGAAGATGAAATCCATGTAGGAATAACAACAAATGTCCCTATCTTGATGGAATTGCAATCTACACCTTATGAATTATTTAAGGTGCAAAGAAATCATCCTTTCGAATCTTTAAATCAAGAAGACACCCCTTTTGGGAACTGTACTAAGAATGCAGAGATAAACGAGGTAATGGATGATCTAATGAAGGAAGCCAATGAAGTTAATTCCCATAATGATTGTATTCCATATTGGTGTTTGAAGGATTAAAATGATGACTTCTCCTATGGTGAAAGCATGTGTCTCAATCCTTTGTTTTCAGATGAGTGTATTTCTACAGGTAATTTTCAAGTTGATACTCAAGAATAGGATTTGATGGTTGTGTCTACTCAAGTTTCTTCACATCATGGATTGTATGAGGGTTATCCAATTAGTGAGTCAATTTGTTGCAAACCAAACTATCAGAGGGATCTTCAGATAGAGGATGTAGGTATGCTTGAGAATATTTCACAAATTGCCAATAATGTTCAAAATGGTACCCAAATCCTTCAAGAGAGCCCACAAATTTATGATGAGAGATGGTTGTTTGGCTAATTGTTCAAAGATATTTCTCATCCTATACATGTTGATCTTGCCAACCTATTGAGCTTACAGGTGTCACACGGATACACGCCACTTTTCCACAAAGGTGCCTATTTCTCTCAGCTTGTTAATGGTTTTGCATGATAATCATGGAGAAGAATGAGGTGGTCTTTGCCTACCATGTACATATTTAGTTAGAATTTTTGTTGTGTTCATCCCATTTTTTTTTTTGTGTCAGGTTTCTCCAGCTTTTCCCTATGTTGTTTCGTCTTTGACTCTGTTGCCAAATAGATAGTGCACTAGCCTGTGAACCAGAGATTTTGGATTCATCCTGCGTCCTTTGTAGTCCTTGTCCCTAGTCAGAGCTGGCTGTTGCCCCCATATTTGGCCTACCTAAAATTTGAACTTCAAATTAGTCTCAGTGTCGAGTAAAGGTCCAATGGGCATTATGCGTAACTAATGAGCGTGTTGTCCAAGGTCATTACTAGTCAAATATGACAAATGGAAGTTTTTTGAGAATTATCACAAATTGAGGGAAATTAGTTGACACTCAGGATTTAAGCATCATTTTGTATCACGTGGCCAACTTTCACTTGAACCCAGTTCATACTTTGTCATATTTTAAACTTTCAATTTTTGGTGTTTGTTGCCCCAAAATGATTAGAATATCTCATCATAGGCTTCATCATGAGGTGTAAATAATCATGTGGACATATTTCCCTTCCATTGACATGTAGTTTGAATTTTAGGACCTAACTCTCTATTGTATGAATGATATGTCATTTTCTCCAGCCAAAGTGATAAATTTAAAATATTTAAATTACTTCTCAAATAATAATTTAATATTTTTAATTATTTCAATATGTCTAGTCAATTGCGATAAAAGTTTGTCTTAAAACATTGGTTGCATTCTTCCTTGATTCCTCTCTGAGACCAATGGTTGAAGCAGAAGGTTAGAAATGCTCACTTTTTGAGCATTCTTAACCTCGTTTCTCAACCTTTTATCATAAAGGTAAGAAATGCTCACTTTTTTAGCATTTCTAACCCATATTTCTAACCTTAAATAAAAAGGTTATAAATGCTCACGTTTTGAGCATTTCTAACCTCATTTCATAACCTTGCGGGTTCTACTTTGCAAGGAAGGTTAGAAATGCTCAAAAAATGAGCATTCGTAACCCTTTTTCATAAGAGTTTAAAACAAAAAAAGGAAAAGAAAGCTTCAAGTAGCAAGATTATGAACATTCATCAATGCACTGAAGGGAGCATGGACATACCTAAAATGTGAATATGGATGTGAAATGTGGAAGGCATAGATAAACTGTGAACCATTTGTTAGAATGTCTGAATGAATGCTTGTAGCTGAGGTTGAGTAAATCTGCCACGACATTCATCATAGCATAGAGGATCAAAGAACTTTGTCGGGCATGGGGTTACAACTGCTTAGAATTATTGGTATACAGAATATGGAGGCATTGTTGTTTCTTTGAGGAAATGCACATAAATTGTTTTGGTAGATCACCATGTTTCACGTTATAATACAAGCATAAACAAGGTGTTTACTATTTGACAAGTCGCCACCAAGGATAATGTCACCCGATAGATGCAAACCATGGAAGCCTTGACATGGCACATGAGCTGTTTGATGGAATATTATGGAAGACATGAATGCATCGTGGGAGCATAGGGAATGCACAGGTATGCCAATAGTTTGACAAAATTCCTCAATGAAACATCATCTCATGGCATGTTTTGATAGCAGAAATGTGGTCTCATGAAATGCAATGATTGCATGATATCCACAAAATGGATTTTGAAATGGGGTATTATATCCATCAAAGCATAGAGAACAACATGCAAATTATTTTATTTAATACCTCAAATTGATGTCATCTCACGGCATGACATGTTTGACAAAATGTCATATGTTGCAGATCATGGAGGCAAGATTATTTCTTTATAGCTATTTGAAAGAATCACCGTAGACATAAATGCAAACCATGGAAGCACAGACAAGGCAAGTACAATGTTTGACAAAGTTCCTCTGATCGATGTCATCTCATGACATGCGATGATTGTAAGATTCACACATTGAAAACTTAGAGCAAATGCAAGTGGCAGGTAGAAAGCCAAATTATTTCTTAGCATCCTTCTTTGCCTTTGTCAAAATGGGAGCTTTAAATTAGAGAATGAATGTTGTGTTTGACAGAATGCCTTGAAAGAGATGTAATCTCATGGAATACAATGTTTGTGAGATTTGCAACAAAGTCTTTAGAAAATATCTAGCAAATACAAAATGGCAGATGTAAATTCAATTTAATGAAAAGGGTTTACAATATTTGAAGAGATGAAAATGTAGTCAAGGCACGTAAACCATTGGATAGAATACCTCAAAGAAATTGTAGTCTCGTAGTCTCATGGTGCAGATTTGAAAAGGCGATTAAAATTTTTCAAAGAAGACATTGAAGTTATTGTCCAAAATGTCAAAGGATTAAGAGATGAATGGATTGAACATTTGGAAAGAGTAGTGGAAAGTTAAAAAATCTTCAAAAGGTCTAGCATGGGAATATTCTTCCGTCATAAATTCATGGTATAGTAATTCATCAAGGGCATTTAATATTCATGTACACAAATTGTTTTATGCTCATGGCATCTCACAATGTTACCTTGGTTAAATATCAAAGATCTCAACAAATTTCTTGTAATTGCTTATATATTAGAATGGAGGTTTAATGGCAAAGTGGGATGCTTTGAAAAGGGATTCATTAAAGAAACACTACTTTCTATATTGTGAAGAACATCAAATTTGTTCCAAATAAGACTTAACACTTCCAATGATGGCAAACACCAACTCGTGAGGATTTGAATAAATTCAAGTGATAACAATCAAGTGAAGATACATAGTAGATGTAGAGGTGGTTGGAGAGCATCTCCTCAAAGATAGTTGATTGGTGGACAAATATTTCTTCGTGTCAGTGATAATTTTATCAATGCATGGGCATATTGCAACAATCAATCCTTTAAATTCTTATGGAGAACATCAAGGTTATGTTTTCCTTTCAAATCTAAAGACATATTGAAAGTCCAAATGAAGTGGATGAAGATAAAGAAGTACCTCAACATAACTTATTAGATTGTTTTTCATCAAAATTATAATGTTTCAAGTTGTTCTTTTTGTAAAAAGTGACTTGTGTCGCTTATTGTAACCAAAGGTTAGTAAATTGACATCTTCTGCGCATAAGTGGGTAAGTTATTAACTCATTGAAATTCATGCAAAAAAGAGTTAGTTATTAACCCAGGATTAAAGTTAGTTACTAAGGTGGTTATTCTGGGAAGCCTATAAATACAAGGCTATTTGTAATGTAAACAGAGACTTTTTACAGAGGGGAAAACTGTACTAGAATTCCAAGAGAAACTTGTAATGACATTTTGATTTGCACTATGTATAGAAAGGATTTTGGACTTGTATATTTCCAAAAGGACAATGAATAATACGTCTTAGTTCATATGTTCTAAATGCATTCATGTGTTATCATTGCCAATTTCTCATATGTCAAATTGGTAGTCTTTTTATACATATGTGATTTGTACAATTGATGTGATGATGCACAAGCAACCTTTGGTATCTCAGTTTGAATGTGTTGAAGTATCTTATATTTGCATATGTTGAGATTTGTCATTATTCTTTATTGCCATCTCATGGCTAAGTGTATTACATTATAAAATCCCCTTGTAATTTGTTGCAAATATTGAGAAATCTCAATTGATGGTTGTATGTCTATTGTTGGGCTTTCTATCTTTATTTCTTATATAAGTTTTATGTTTTCTCTTTTATGTACTTTCAAGTTAAAAGCACATGAAAATCCTAAACACCCCTATCATACGAGGGAGCTGCCCCTCTCAAATGCAGTGGAAGATTGTGTTTCAAAAAATGATCTCTCCAACTATTGGAACGTTTGTCACTGCTTATCAGGCAAAAAGGGTCAGTTTCAGGTAAATGATCACAATGACAAATCTATTTACCAACAGATTTTTTGCAACTATGTTGGGAATCGAAATACTAGTGTGCTTTGTTCGTCAAAAATTGTAAGGTACCTTCTTCAGAATGAAGGTTGGCGACTCTATTTGAAAGATTGAATTTAGAACAATGATTTGGTACAAAGGAAAGTTGGAAAGTGACAGTGAAAGTGATGATGAAGA
This sequence comes from Cryptomeria japonica, assembly GCF_030272615.1. Lineage (NCBI taxonomy): Eukaryota > Viridiplantae > Streptophyta > Pinopsida > Cupressales > Cupressaceae > Cryptomeria > Cryptomeria japonica. The sequence continues at coordinate 278,253,171 of NC_081407.1, forward strand.
CTATATATAACAAAAGAAGCAAGTTTCTGATGAGCCCATACAATTTTAAAATTGGTTGCTTTGGATTCACGTCAGGTTCACCAAATGATGCTCTGGAAAAAGGGGTTAGAAAAACCTATGGTATGGCAAGACACACAAGAAACAAGAGTCAGTGTTAACAACCAAAGATTATTCTAAATAGGCATATCAAGAGAGATACTAAAAGAAAAATAGAGCATTTGAAAAAGAAAACAAATGCAACAAGGCATCTCCAAATGTCTTCCACCATGCTTGTAGCTCCTCCTCCTCAGTTCCTCTCCTCTCCAAGTTTTCAAATGAGTGTAGCTCTCAGTAGCTTTTTGCACTATGGATGTCTTATGGAGATTTAGGATTGAAATGCTTTAAACTATGCTATGCAAGTGTAAAAAAAGCTAAATATGAGATATTATAAAATGAACTAAGATTAATTTTAGTCCAAAATGACAATATGAGTGATTATGCTAAAATGCTCTTCTCTAAATTTGACTATAAGTTAAATGCATACAAGTTTTCAAGATCTGGATTATGAAGAAATGAGCTCTATTTATAGGTAAAATGGAGCAATGGAGGGTTGAGATTGAGTAATCTCAACAAGGGTCAAGATTGAAGGGTTTTAGATCCTTGTGAGGGCTTTCAACCCAATCCCAGGATGACAAATGTCAATAAGAGATGGGTTGAGAGGAGAGGGAATAAGCATTAAATGCTTGACATGACTGGAGGGTTAACTTGGGAGGTAAGGTTAATGTTGACTTTGAAAGAATAAAGCCATTATCCAATAAATAATGTCTTTATCCAATGGATAAAATCTTGTGCAAGAGTTAGTGAGGATAACCATGGTCAAAGAAATAAATGCTTGAAGAGACACATGGGTTAAATGAGGGTTGAGTTAGAGGTAAAGTCTCTAACCATGGGAGCAAGTGGATTTAACCATAAATGATTATGTAAGAGCCATTAATGGTCATGTAAGAGTCATTAGTGGTTTGGAAGACTTTAGAGGTTAGCTTGTTGGACACATAAAGCATTTAATGCTTTTCAAAGACTTTGAAAGCTTTGAGAAGTGACTTCAAGTTGCTTAGGAATGTTACAATATTTAGGAGATGGATTAGGCTAATTAGGAATGATTAGAAAGTGGTTAGAAGGGTCTAGAAGGGGATTTGGGATTGCAAGTGGATTTGGTGGGTGAGGGAAAATAGGATTTTAAATTAAAATAAAATTAATTTATTTCAACTTGTGGTTGCAACTTGCATTTGTTGGAGAAATTAAATAAATAGGATTTATTCATTTAATTGATTGTGAATTTGGTTTCATGAATTAATTAAAATAAATTGAATAATTTATTTAATTAATAGGAGAATGTTTGAAGATGAATTAATTAGATGTTAATTTTATTAATTGATGGCTAGTGGGTTTTTAATCAAATAAATAGAAAATATTCATTTAATTAGAATGGACAGATTTATGTGACTACAAGTTGCATAAGCTTATTGGTCGGAACTTATCCATAGAGTCTATCCCCAAGCATTTGGGTATTATAGCCAAGAAGGTTGCATTAAGTTCCTTTAAGATCATTCTAGCCCCAGAAAACTCCTGCACACCTTTAACAACATCAACTTTGAGGATGTCCTAGAAGGTTTGAAAGAATAATAACGGAAATCCATCCGGGCTCGAGAATTTGGTCCCATCAAATGAAAATGCTGATTTTTTAACTTCCTCCTCTGAAGGGATGGTCACCAAGGCCTTGTTCTGGTCCTCATTAGTAGTAGAAGGGATATTGTCAAGGATGGCACTCTGTGAATGACCATCGAGACAAGAGTCCACTGAAAGAAGTGATGTAAAGAAGTTCCTGGCTTCCTTCCTGATGTCATCATCCTTCCTCGTTTTATTTGCCCCAATTTACAGCTTTGAGATTCTATTAGCAGCCTTGTGTTTCATCATGGTCATATGGAAGAATCTAGTATTTTTATCCCCAACTTTAAGGCATAGGGATCTAGACCTTTGTTTCCAGAATTCTTCCTGACTTATGATAATCTTGTGATACTTCACCAACACTTCATTTTCCTCTCTGATTGAGACTTCATTGTATCCACTCATTTGGATTTTATCCTGTATTTCCTTGAGTTCCAACTGGGTTTTGGTCTTGGCAACAAATACATCTCTGAAAACCTCCTTATTCCATTTTTTAATATTGTTGTTCACATTTCTTGATTTTTTAGCCATTCTATACATATTTGTACCTTTGACATCAATAGACCACCACTTCTCAATGACCTGCACAAGGTTATGGTGCTCTAGCCACATCCTTTCAAATCTGAATAGGAAATTTCTTTTAACAACAGTGTTATCAACCACAAAAATCATAAGGAAATGATTAGATCCTATCCTAGAGATAGCAGAGAGGGAACACTGATAATGGTTAAACCACTCATTATAAATGAGGGCTCTACCAAGTCTAACTTGAATAAGATCATCTCTCATCCTCCTGTCCATCCAGGTAAAGTTGGCTCCTTGGAGCTCAATATCATGTGAACCTTGGTTGTTGATAAAGTTGAAAAGATCCATTCTTCTTTCTAGCTGTGAGGGGACACCTCCAAATTTCTCATTGTCACGGAGGGGAGTGTTGAAATCCCCCATAACAATCCACATATCCTCCTTGTAAAGGGCACTAATAGCTTCCAACTTTTTTCAAAATTTTCTTGTACCGAATCTATTATTAGGGGCATAAATATTGGTAAGTAGTAAAGTGGTTCCATCCCTAATGTGATGAAACTTGATAAAAGCTAGATTGCTATCCTTCTTGACCGACTCCCCAGAAACCCACCTTAGGTTCCAGAATATAGCAATGCCCCCAGAAGCACCATTAGAGCTTCCACTGAAAAAATCCCCATCCTTAAAATGCTTAATCTTTTCTACTTTCTCTTTAGTCATTTTAGTTTCTTGGATAATAACAATGTTCGGTTTATGTTCTCTAACTAAATTTCTAAGAACATCCTATTTATGTGGACTATTCAGTCCTCGTATATTCCATGAAATTAAATTAATTTTCTAACTAGGGAGCATACCTCATGGATGGTCATTTGAGTACCATCTGCTATATTCTTGCTTGCCTCTTGATCTATGATCTGGCTTACTTTTTTTCTTTCTGGGAGGAGATGGATTGAAACCCATGTTAGCTTTGGTCTGGTTTCTTGTCTTTACTTAATTATCCCGAGGGGTAGATTTAGGCCCTTTTTCACCCCCTCTCTTTCGCTCTGCAACTTCATTTGTATTGCACACTTCCTCTTGAATATTTTGGGTTGTTGTCTTTTGGTCAACATCTTCGATCTCAACCCACATAGCACTAAGCAGTGAGGTCATTGGTATTACAGGATGGTGGATTTTACCATCTCTACAGATTGTTGTGATCCCAACAACAAGATTTCTCCAAGGATCAAAAACTTCTAGGCTTCTCCATAATCACTACTGAGGTCATCTCTGCTAGTATTTTCTATAATGTGATTCAAACCTTCTTCCTCATTTTCCTGTAACACCACCTATATTTCTCCTTCTTCTAGGTTATCACTTCTTTGATCCTTCTAATTGGTATCTTGTTGTTCTCTATTGTCTTTACCTATTTGATTCATTTTACCTTCATCAAGAAAAGGTATTTCTAGGCTTTCCACATTAACATCCATTTGTTTCTCTATTGTGTCAAGGATGATGACACTCTAGGCCTCTTTGATTATTTTATTTTTTTAAGATCCCTCGGGTTTCTTAACAGAGCTTTTTTCTTTCCATTGCATTGTCTTTTCTTTCTTTTCTTTTTCTTTGACAACCTAAAGAGGGTATTTACTTTTTGTATGTCCCACTTTTTTATAGTGAAAGCAAGTCAAAGGGACACTTTCATATTCCAAAGGTTGGTTCCATTTTCCCAATTTGGAGTTGATTTCAATGGATAAGGGCATATCTCTACCTTGCATAACTCCCATGTAGTTCCTGGCAAAGGTAAGTCTTCTTCTAGACATTGTTATAGGGTCCATAGAGAGGAGTTCACTGAAAGAACTAGCAATTACTTTAAACACATCTTCCACCTAGAATTATAAGGGAAGGCCCAATAGTCTAACCCAGACTAGAGCCTCAAAGAAGAAGGATTCATTTAGGTCAATCTTAGGCACCCATTTTTGCAAAGATAGCATTGCTTTACCGATCAGCCAAGGGCCATCACAGAGCACTCTTGACATATCTTCCTTGCAAGAGATGGTGAAAGATAGCACCCCTTTGGACATAGCGGTGATCTCAACTTGACCTTTAAGCACCCATTTGCGTTTAGCAAATGCCCTAACAGTATCAATATTTGGCCTAGGCCCAAAATTTTTCCAACTAATGTCATTGCCATTAGCTTAATGTTATGATCAATAACAAGGTCTAGAATATTAATAGTGAGTCTTCCCTTTTCTAGGTCTGAGATATTATGAACTAGAGGGAGCAGGGACTTTCCACTCAGTTTGACACCGAATAGAGAAGTCCAAGACCGACCGCTATCCCTTCAAATAGATCTGTGCCTAAGAGTATCTTCAGCATGTGAATCACCATTTTCTCCATCAAGATTGATAGGCTTGTCGCTTGCTTGTGGGTCCTCATCCACTGGGTCCTTTCCACTCAGCTCAGAGGAATCCAGGAAGTCCCAAGAATCATCCTTTTCATTCTCCTCTTGCTTTTCTTGTCCATTGCAGGATTTCTCTCCCTACCCTGAATTCAAATGTTGTACTTCTCCCTTCTCTCGCTTCTCACGCTCCATTTCACATCTAATTTTGGGATTTGTTGTTGATGATGATGATATACACATTACAATTTGTTGTTGCCAGAGAAATTGTTTTAAAAAGAAATATATTAATTGTGCAAGGAATAGCACTGAAGCAAATGTTCCTATTAGACCAAGTACGACAACAAGAAGACCATATGCTAGTTGCATAATTTAATTCTGATAAAAGGGCGAGCAGTATAAGGTACAATCCTAAGATGAGATTGAGGTATTAGCAGTAAGGATAGGTTCCAAAGCACTAATAAGTTAAAGCTTGTAGATCTGGTAAAAGAAGCAAAAGGAATCGCAATCTTGAAGACCATAAAAGACACCTCCCCATTGGAGGTTGCTACTTTGACAATGCACTCAACCATGTTCACCAGAGATGCTATAAAACATATGCAGCAAAGACTTATTGAACTTGAATAGGTTTATAAGGAGATGAATGATGAAATCAATAAATTGTATATTGAAAAGGCCATGTGGGAGGAAAAGGCAAAAGAGCAATTTGATAACCAGAATAAGGCCATTGTTTTACACAAGCATGCTCCACCTATGCCAATAGATCACACTAAGGACAACTAGGGTTGGGAAGAGGAAAAGAAGAAACATGAAAAGGAAATTCATGATTAGAAGGCAATTAATGAAGAGATTCTACAAAAGAATGCCCTGACAAATGTATAGCACTTTTGAATAGATATTAACTCATACAGAAAAACATTAATTTGAAAAGTTGGAAGATGTTTATAAAATTTATAAGGTTCTTTTAAAAATGATAGAAACATTGATAGAAAACATGTGTAGGTTGGAGACCTTGTCAAAGAGATAGAAACCAACCCAACACACCTTGATTACCTAATGTAGGGTTGCACAAAGGGACCCAGATGCTCCTCCAGCAATAAAAGAAATAGAAAAAATAATAGCAAAGATCATTGAGGAGCTTCGATATATTTAGGGCGAAGAACAAAAGGTAAAGGCTAAGATCGACTCCTTTAAAACTTTGCAGCATTGGACTATACCATCTACAACAGATAAAGATAAACATATTAAAGATTTCAATGACTGGAAAAGTGAGTATTGCCAAATGGTTCCAAGGATTATCTCTCACATGAAGGAAGAAAAGGATACAAGTGTTTAAGGGTTTAATTTGTTTTTGGATATAATTATCACCATAGATATTAGATATTAAAAATTCATCACTAAGGTTAGGGATATGACAGAAAAGAAGGGAAAGGACGACCTCATTAACATACCTATAGTACAACGTTATAAATAGCCTAGTGATTATGAAGTTTATCAATAGGAGAACAAATACTTGATGGTTTTAGAAGATTAAGGACAAAGAAGAGCCATCTGGTGAATGAAAGGCTTCCCAACTAAAAGCAGAACCTTACCAAACCCATTGGTCATTGGTTGCTACTCATGTTATTGTGATAGCGGGCTCACTTACATTCACCAGCCATAATTATCTTTACCATTATATTTCATCTCTTTTATGTTGTCACATTTGCTAATGTAAGGATCTAATTTTTTTATCTAAAACTTTTAGTTATATAGAATTAGTTATGAAAAGGTTCCTTGTAAATGGTTTCAAGCTTGTTGCTTCTCCGCATTTTTATATAAGGGAGAAACCAAGACCAAAACAGATAGCAGATAGAGAGAAAATATTAAAAAAATAGGAGAAGACTGCACAAATTTTGTACTTCATTTCAGGGGTGAAATTCAATATAAGGATCTAAAGTTTTTGGGTCAATTGTTTATGTTGGACATTGCTACTACTAGGATATGTTGTTGTCATTGATGTAAACATATTACTACTCTGGTGATTGCAGATTGGTTTATTGGGACTATGGTTTGGTGTATGGAGTATTTCTTGTATCATTATATTCTTTTGTTTTGATGTTGGTGATCCAAGAAGCTTTGTTTATCATATCAGATGATCTAGTTTTTGTAGTTTGTTTATCTAATCAATGCTTTACAGAGTTTAGTATTTTCTCCAGTATATTTTGGTGTGATCAAATCATGATCTGATATTTTGGGATATTGTATGGGATGGTCTTGTGTATCTTCATTTCAGATGGTTCATGATTTGTTTCTTCACAAGTTATCTTTCTTTGTGATAGTTCCTGCTATTTGAGTGTTCTTGAGATACAAATATTGACATATGAAGATTTGATAAGTGGTGTTGGTGCAGCTATTACTGATGATTCTAACATGCTTTCTGGTGTTTCCTAATTGTTTCCTATTTGTGTCGATGATTTGAATTGATCATTGTGCGAACTTTTGGTGATTTTGCTAAATTGGTGATGTTCTTCGTGTTATGTGGTTTTCTCGGTGGTCTAGCATGTTACAGTTTATCTTGGTGTGGTTTTTGGTGGTGTTACATGTTTGAGAATTTAAATTAGGTCCATATTACGTCATGTAAATCATTATATTGGTTTGGTGGTCGATCTTTGTATCTTGTGATGTAATTTTGTAATTGTGAGTTGAGGGTTTAGCCAACCTTGTTGGCAATGTTGATGAATTGTATAAATAGGTGATATTGTCATGCAATTTGGGTATCAAGGTTATGTCTACAATATCGGAGCGTGGTGTATGTGTGAACAAGGATCCATATTTTGGTGTAGTGCATTGAGGAGTTATTGGTGTTGTAGAGAAAACAATCGTTCTTAACCAGAACTATCATCATGAATTTGGAGATGTTACTATTGCAGTTCATTCCTTCTAGATTGTAGTCTGAATCTTGTTGTAAGCTAGTGAGACTTCCCTGATGGTTGTAGCCTTCTGGGTCATTATCTTTTGAGCAGTGAGCTCTAGGTAGTGTTCCTGAATGCATGTGCATTCCCCATTGTATTATTTTCACATACTATTGTAGAGTATCATCTTACTGTAGGTAGGTTCCCACTATGGTTTTTCCCTTAACTGAGTTTTCCATGACAAAATCTTGGTGTTGTATGTTGTGTTATCATCTTTCTTATCTTTGTTATTGTTGCAGTTTGTCATATTTTTTTTGTGATTAAGTATGAAGATACAGTGAAAAATGATTCACCCCCTTCCCCTATCACTTTTATTTTATTTTTGTTGCCAACAATTGGTATTAGAGCTAGATTCTCTAGAAGAAGCTTAACCACTTGAGGAGATCTAGGATGGCAACTACAATTGGAAGTGTTATCTTGAAAAAGGAGACCCTGAGATTTGATGGTACTAACTATGCTATATGGAGGAACCAGATGGAAGTGCACTTGAAATTTCTTGGAGAAGATTACTGGAAGATTACAAAGAGTGCCTATTTTGCTCCTTCAAATGGACCAGTTATTGCAGATGAGATCAAGAAAGTTGAACATAACATTAGAGTGAAGGAAGCATTGCTAACTACCCTGACTAATTTAGAAATGACAAATCTAATGGGACTTCAGACTACACATGAGATCTGGGAGAAGCTTGAGACCCTATATGGAGGAGATAAAAGAGTCAAAGTTTCTAAGTTGCAGAGTTTGAAAGGGAAATATGAGTGCTGAATATGGGAGAAGATGAGAACATAAATACCTTTATGGCTAAGGTGAATGACCTTCTCCTAGGTATGAGATGTGTTGGTGGAACCCTTGAAGAAGATGAAATTGTTGCTAAGGTGTTGAGATATTTGCCTCCTACTTATAAACATAAGGTAGCTGCTATTGATGAGATCCAAAGTGTGACTACAGTGACAAGAGATATGTTTATTGGAAAGATTGTTGCATTTGAGCTAAGCAAATTTGGTGAATCGCATGGAAAGTCTAAGGCAACATTTAGAGCATCTATATCTAAAAAGAAAAAGTATGCACCTGAAGAATGTAGAATATCCAGATATGAAAGAGAAATGAGAGAGATGGAAGAGCAAGAAAAAGAACTGGATGAGCTTGAAGCATTGATTGCCTAGAGATTGCCTAAGGGAGCCGAGTGTGCAAGGAGATAGATATTTTATGCTTCTAATTGATAATTAATCCATGATGATGTGGGTTGTCCTTTTGAAGGAAAAATTATGAAGCATTAGACAAGTTCAAGATATTCAAAGCAAAGGTTGACACTGAGTCAAGATTGAAGGTGAAATGTTTGAGATTTGACAGAGGTGGATAATTCTGTTCCAGTGAGTTTGATTCATTTTGTGAGAAGTATGGGATTAGAAGATAATTATCTACTCCTATAACCCCTCAACAAAATGGAGTTGTTGAATGGAAGAACATGACTGTTTTGGATGCTGCAAGGACTATGTTGATTGAAAGGAATGTTCTGAATATCTATTGGAGAGAATCTATTACCACAGTTGTCTACACATTCAACCAAGTTCATATCAAATGTGATATCGGTAAGACTCCTTATGAGTTAAGGTTTGGTCATTTTACTAATGTGACACCTTGATCAAGGGGAAAAGGGAGTTTATGAAAGTTTGGAGAAGGAAGTAGACCCTGGGTGATGAGAAAGGAAAGAAGGATAAAACTATGAGAAAAAAATCTACACTCCTTGCATATGTGACATACCCTCAATCTTAAGGGGAAGTGGAACTTTAGGGGGAGATAAACATGATCATATCTTTCACCCCCAATTTTTTAAAAGATTAAGGACAAGGATGTTTCAGAGGTCAAGAACTAGAAATAGGGAAGTTGGTAAGAATGATGATTATTTATGTTTATTTTAGTTTATGTTGAGTTAGCCAAAAATATTTGTATATTTTTCATAGTTCCTTGAGTTGCCAAAGTTTATACTTTGGTAGAAAATTAAGTTTTGACATTGTTGGCATATAGTTATGGTTCACTATGAAAAGTTATTTGATTGTAGTTGAATACTTGCATATTTAAGGTTGTGTAGAACTCCAAGTGCTGAAAAATAAATTATAAACATAAGTGGGAAGAATACAAATTATTAGATCAACAAAATGATAAGTTTAATGCAGCATAAAAGTGTAATGACTGATGTAAAGGCATAAAGATAATGAGAAATTATATAACAACAACACAGGGGGAGTTAAATGTATTAGGATGAAATTGATATCCACACTAGTGTTGAAGCGAAAGGACAATGCATGTGGGAGAAAATAGTATCCTATTTGAAACAATTGATGTTGTGCTATTTGCTTGCAAGTAAATAGGGACTACATATAGGTTGGTTGTAGCAGCAAGACATTGAGGTCATAAAGAAGAATTTTAGAAGAAAGAGTGTAGAGAAGGGAAAGATAGACCGCATAGAGTGAAGTATGCAGAGTAGTGAAGGCTCAACCACTAGTTATCTCTAAGAGTGGGGAGAGTTGTGACTTCACGTCATTTAGTCATTGTGGTAAGTGTCAACCATCAGATTCAACCAAAGTTTATCAACAAGCAAGAGAGTTTGGGTGCAACTATAGTGCAAAATATAGATGAAGCAGATTATTCATGTTCAATTATGCATTCAAATATGAATGACCAAAAGGATTACAACCCTTAGGATGTTCTACTATTAAATTTCCATGAATTCTCAAGAACTATGTGCTAGCAAAATTTTTTGGAAGCTTTTAATTATGCAAGTTGTATTTATTTCAAAAAAAAAAATCACTTGTTGAGACAATCATTGAGGTAGCTCATTTATAAGGATGACAAGATACTATATACAACTATGAGTCAATAACGAATACATAGTTCGTAGTGAAAAGATAGTAACAAAATCAACAATATAAAGATGATTTTGAAAGGTCACAAAGCTACAAGAAAAGAAGCTACATGTCTGCATACAATCGTGATACATGCATTGGATCAAAGGAAAAGAGGCATGTGGTTCAAGGAGAGATCACAACTTTAAATTATACATCCTTGAACCCATGTCCACTCCAAGGGAGATGGAGCATTAAGATTATGGTTTTTAGAAGGAGTCAATAGATTTTACAAAATGATACCTCATGTTCCATATGCATAGGAATAGAAGGAGAAGTGTAATTGATGTACATGACATGTTATCAACCACATGTATAATTTAGTTGTCAAAAGGAGAATGACATGTATTTTCATTTGAGAGAAGAAGGAGAAGATGAGCGAGGTTGGCAATTGGTTGACTCTTCCTTTGCCATTGTTTTCAAAGGGGAAGAAGGTGACCAAGATTGGCATCAATGCCAAAGGGGGAGATTGTTGGTATTATATTATCATTAATGTCAATAATTGAGAAGATGCAATAAATAGAGATGCAAAGATGATGACTGTCCCAATATGAAGATCAGATTGATAGAGATGGTGTTGTCCTAGGTTGACAAAGTTGAGAAAATTTCATTGTATGTGAGCAAGTTGAATAAGCATGAAATTTGGCCAAAGGGGGAGATTGTTGGCATTAGATTGTCATTGATGTCAATAGATGAGAAGATGCATTAGATTGAGATGCAAAGATGATGAGTGTCCCAAAATGAAAATTAGATTGATAGAGATGGTGTTGTCTTAGGTTGACAGAGGTGAGCAAATTTCATTATATGTGAGCAAGTCGAATAACCATGGAATTTGCATTTAGTCAACATAAAGAGGATATAGAAGGAAATATTGGAGTGTGTTATTGGGACTTGCAATTGGACAAAGAAGACAAATACCATAAAGTGGTAAAGACATTGGGAAAATAGTGAAGACTCAAAAAAAGTGCAGTTGTAGTAATGCATAGCACAATGTTAGTCACACACTATTACAGGGATAGCGTAACACATCATGATTATCACTATCACTATTTCCTGGGTCAACAAATTATGTTGACAAAGCTAGCTGCAAAATTGGGATAGGAGATAGGAGAAGTGCATAACACAAACAAAGGGTTATCACTCTTTCATGGGTCAACAAACTACATCGACCAAGGTCACTACAAAACCACAACAAGTGCATAATATAGAGAATGGAGTCACTATTTCATGCTCAACTTTTTTTCTTTGAATAAAGGGAGCTACAAACCTACAATAAGCACATAGCACACAATTCCATTGTTTTGCAAGTCAACAGTTTACATTGACCAAGGTGGGTACAATACCATGAAGAGAGCATAACATGCAATGTTAGTTAGACTGCAATATACATGAACTCAACACTCTACCCGTGAATCCAATGTGGATACCTCCTACATGCAGGTCTTTTGTATGCATAGGGATATGTTGATGGGTGCCACCATCTATTGTGTTGCTAAGTGAGTTATGCGAGTTAGATGGACAAATCTTTCAAAAGAGAATGCATATCAAAAGAGATATTTTAGTCTACACAACAAACAAGGAAAATAGTAAATGTTGAGGAAAGTTATAGTTGAATATATATTTTCAAAATGGGGATGTGTACAAGATAAGATCAGATCATAGAGGTTTATAAAGAAATAAGAATGGTGGCATTTGATATGGTTGGCTACCAGTCTAAAAAAAATATACAACAAATATTAGTTAATGGCTGGAACAACTTTTGAAATCTCCTTTTTGGAGGGAAAATCTTTGGTGAATGTAGATTACCACTAAGGGAAGTAAGTTGATAAAAAATTAGGATAGTGTAGGTGTGTAGGTGAAGAAGCTCAGGAAAAATAGAGGTAATAGAGTAGAAGAAAAGGTAGAGGACTGTAGAGTAGATGTCTCAATAGGTGCGCATAACACAATGCCAATGTAGGCATAACACAATGTCAATGCAGGCATAACACCATAGAAGAGACATAATATAGAATGATTACATGTGAGCGGGAGACAAAAAATAGTTGAGAGTTGAAGTAGATAGAGTAGAAAAATAGAGGACGAAGAGCGAATCTCAGATGCACTCCTATTGAAGATCAATTTTATGGTGGTGGAGATAATGAGCATAGTTGGGATGAGTTTATAAAGTAAGATTGGCATGAGTAGCTTAGACACACAGAATGAGTTACAAAGTAAAGAAGTGAAGAGGAAGGTGCAAAAGAGTGAGTTTAGATTCTATGCATAATGTTGGTAGAGTAGAGAAGTGAGGAAGGTAGAGAAGGTGCATAGAAAGGAGAAGAGGGTAAGAAAAAATTGAATATGAAAAATAGAGTATAGAAAACATAACACACAAAGGAAAATCTAGAACATCTACATTACATAGAGGCATACAAAAAAGAAGGTGTTGTTGAGCATAGATCAAAGAATAGAGAAGCGTAGAAAAGAATTGAACATTGAAAACACAGTAGGTTATACAAGCCGATTAAAGAAAAGAGAAGTTAAAGGGCGAAGACTTCAAGGAAAAGAACTAAGAGAACAGTGCAGACATAGAATAGAATAGAAGTAAATAGCAAAGACCAAAGACCAGAGAGTGCAGAGTTGAGGAAGATAACACAAAAGATTATTCACATAGAGTGGAGCATAGAAAGAGGACTCAACCAAGAAGAGATTAGAGAGTTGTATGCAGTAAAAAGAAGAGGATAGAGAGCAGAGGATAGAGATTGATAACATAGACTAGAAAGTAGAGGGTAGAGTTTGTAAGCACAAAAGAATCAAGTCAATCTCAAGTGTAGAAAACAAATTGTGAGTTACAAAAGCTCATTTGTAAAAAAGTTCTTAATTGTGATTGAACATTTACTTATTGTAATTGTTTGAGTTGTTGCTCAGAAAGAGGGTTGGTGCTCCTTTGGGTTGGTGCCCATAAACGTTAGGGGTTGGTGCTCTTTTGGATTGGTGCCCATAAATGTGTAATCAAAATTTTACTTGTGATGCTAGATTAGAGCAGTAGACTCTAGCAGTATTTCTTACTAGGGATTTTCCCCACCATTTGTTTTTCTCATATATCTTGTGTTATCTATTTCCCTTGTGTGAGTGCAAATGTGTCTAATATCTCTTCTCATATCTTCTTGACTTCTTTTATTTAATCTTTTATTTTAAAGTAAGTTCAAGTTTTTTTAATTACCATTGATTTACCCCCTTTCTCAGTGGTCCATTTGTGTTCCTTCAACCACAATGTCCAACTCACCTTAGGGACTAAAGTTGGGCCTAATTAGTTTCTCTCCAATGAATGTATGGTGGAAAAAGATTCCTATTTTGCATGTTTAAGCTAGTGAAACCCACCCCATTTTTCAAAACTTTTCACTACCATAGCCATTAAATCATTAAATCAAGAATGCTTCATGTTCATCCTTCATTTTTTTATAATTTATATAAGATTATAACACTTGTTAGAATAACTTATTGGCTGCTTGCTAGAGAAGACTTTAGGGCTCAAATCTTCCCTTATTTTTTTCTCTCTTTTGGATGTGGCAAACTAAGAGAAGGAAAAACAATTTGAATATATTTGATATCATTCATAACTTTCACCCTTTTAGACACATTCTTCTTACCAATAATGCCATTCCCCTTCTCGCATCATAATTATAATTCTTGTAAGGATCAAAGGAAATAAATATCTTATAACTTTTGACATCCTTATAAATAAAAAATATCATCATTTACTTAATAAAATTAGTAATTATCTAAGATTGAATATATAGTCATTTTTCAAACTAATCTACATCTATAGCTATATGTCATTCCTCAACTACCATCAAATTTACCATTTGATTCAAACTCTTATCCACTACTACACCAACATCCTTAGATCATAATTGGGTGATCATCTCCCTTATTTTTCTAGTCTAAATTGTTTCCCTCATCTTTCAATAGTTATAATAGAGAAAAGGGATACCCTCAGATTAAATTAGTCAATGAAAATTACCAAATAAAAAAGATGGATAAATAGAAAAGGAAACCTTTGAATCCATCCTCATATTGAGACAAATCTTGACCTAAACTATCATTTTCCTCAAATTAGTAACAACATCAATAACTATAACCTATCTAAATGAGTTAGCACTACTCTTCAACACTTCATCTTCCTAATATTCAAGATAAAAACCTAAAAACCTATTCAAAGAGGAATCACATTTATGTTCTCTATATCCATGTGAAAATACCAACTTGATATCCTTCTAAATAAGCTTGAACTACCTAGAAAGAATAGCCCATCAACAATGATTATATTCACAATCTTCATTATTTTTAAAAAATATAACAAAGAAATTCTTAAAAATAGAAAAAATCTTCAACCTATCCTTGATTAATTTTTCTTTTTTGAACTCTGAAAAATACCTATATTTATCTTTCACCCTAAAACATTACCAATGAAAAAAATACATCTTTTCAAACTAAATATGTCAACCACTGATTTTGACATCTTGAAGACAAAACCTCGATTATCCATAAGAACAGCTTATCGTTTTTCAACTTATATATAAGAAATACTAAATTCCTTTCTTAAATAAATCTATCAAAGAAGGAATTCCTTCCCAAAGAAAAAAGGAAAACAAAAGAACTCACCGCTAAAATAGAAGGGGCACACCAACATGATGTTCCTACAAATTTCCCACATTCCAAAGTGCAAATCCTGATAGAAAAGAATTTGACTTGAGGGAGCCACCATCCATACCAACCCTATCCTCGTTTCATGAACCATCATCTTGGCTGGCAACACAATCTCCCCTACAACCTTGCCTCAAGAACCAAAGCAAGTCCCATTGACCAAACAAGAGAGAGAAGTGCAAATCCACCACTCCTTATAGGCCTCACGACGAGAATGAGAGACCATATTCTTCTATCACAAGGTGTGAAATGCAACATTCAAATTATTGACAATGTTAACATTGATGCCAACTAACGTTGAACATTTGCTTCCCTCATATGGTGGCCTAGGTAGGAGAAAACCTTTGTATAGGACTCTGCATCTTAGCAATGAAAGCCTTTTCGACGATGGGAGAAGATAGAATAACAAGCTCTCGTGCAGAAACATACCTATCCACAAAAGAAATCTCAAGTAAATACGAATTAACATTTCTTCCTCGTTGTGTAAAGATCAAAAAATCAATAACTTGATACCAAAATTTTAAATATTTGTTTATATTATTTGAATGACTATTTTTTTTAATTAAATAAGAAAACTTTAAAACATGGCAAGTGAATGTATTCAAGTAAAACACAGCGTCATAGCTCGCCATATCTAAACTAATTAATCTTTAAAATTGCAATTAGTTGTATTTTGAAATAAATGTGTACCTACTACAATGTATGCGCGTCAAAGGGACGGATAATGGGTTCAGATTTTTGTGTCGGTATTAAATGCATTCTGCAATTTAAATGCGTCAAATCGGATAATGGGTTCGGATTTTAGCTGGGATAGTGAATAAATACAACCACATTTGTTCCTTTCAATTAATGGTAATGGGGACATCAGCTGAGTCACAATACATATCCAATTCAATACACTAGTCATGTCACAGTTTTATCTCTTATGCACTTCATCTGAAGAATAAATAAATCTTTCGAAGGACTGGTATCACTTATACTGACTATTTGTGTCCACAAGGGTAATATACCAAATATCCTTCAATATAAAACATTTAGGGTTTCATGGGGCCAGCATAGTTTATCAAATAATTTATATAAGCACATGAAATATCTTGAAGTAAAATTATCAACGTTCTCATGTGCAATTGTTTTCACCGATGGTAATGTAGATCACTTGAGTGATACGCTGGCGGGCAGAAGAGCTATAAATAGGAAAGTTCATTTTGGTGCTTCCCAAAGGTGGTTGTTCATTGTGGATGTTTGGGAGTCAGTAATGGTGTCTTGTAAGAAGATAATATGCTATTTTCTGCTGTGCCTTGTATTTGAGTGGTCCTTGCTTGACGGCACGGTGGCGGAAGAGATGTACTATTATGGTGGCGAATTAAGTGGTAGGAGTGGTGGTGGTGGTGGTGTACATGGTGGTGGTCTTCCTCGCCATGGCGGTGGGTATGTTGGTGGTCGGAGAGGTGCTGATGGTGGTTGGGGTGGTCCTCCGCGCCATGGCCAGGGGCCGAATGATTAAGGAATTCTCCTTGCATATAGACTGGTAGCACAATTGTTTTATTATTGCAATTAGTTATATAATAAAGCTAGTTCCGGTCACTGCTTGCTCGGGGCTTCAATTGTAAACCTATTAAAATGTACTTGCTGTAAAAATGTTTGACATGATAGAAGATTTTTCGGAAAGAAAATGGTCATTTAATTGTTGAAGATATAATAGAGATAACAGGTTTGGGATGAGTCTGATAGCTCTTTGCAATGCTTTTTGTTAGACCCTGCCATCAGGCGGAGACTAATGTTTTTGCTATGCTACAACTAATTAATTTAGCTCTCCAGACACAGTTTATCCTATGGTCTTTTGAAATTTTCCTATTAAAGTAAATTTTCTGGTAATTATTGCTATTTTATGATTAGTTGGGCAGATTTTTCCAGGTAGTTTTTTCTTTTTTAATTTAATGAAATTCATTCACGGGATCACCATTCAAATGCTCACATTCCCCAATTTCTTTTTACTGTGGACGTGTCTTCTGCATGGAGCGCCAGAGTTTTTGCAGAGCAGTTAACATGCTGGTTCCATGTATTCTTAAAACGATTCACGTGCCTTGTATATGCTTCCACATTTTGCATAAACGTGACATGTTTAGGGTTTCAAACGTCGATGGCAGGTGGCATTGAAATGATTCATGTGCATTTGTCTATGCTTCCACATTTTGGATACATTTCCTGCCGCCTCTCTAAACTCTCAGCCAAAAATGCAGACCATGCTACAGATGAATACTCAGGTCTGAGAAAGTGATTTCAAAAAGCCCTAAAATAGCAAGGAAGAATGTGCTAGGAAGGAAAGACACATGCAGAGATTGGTTTTGCTTCATCTTATTTTCTAAAGAACAATTCTATGTTACGGTTTTGCAATATTTTTCCTGAAAACTCTTCGCATTTTCATTGGTTTTTGCTGCATGACACAATTTGTGCAGAATCTTGAGGTGAGTCGACTGCCACGGTTTCAGTAGGTTTTTTAAATGAATTTGTATACAAGTAGATCATTTTTAGTCGTGTTTTATTTCATCTTGAAACAATTTTGTTCTTGTGTGCTAAATGAAGATGC
The DNA here is from genome assembly GCF_030272615.1 of Cryptomeria japonica. Lineage (NCBI taxonomy): Eukaryota > Viridiplantae > Streptophyta > Pinopsida > Cupressales > Cupressaceae > Cryptomeria > Cryptomeria japonica. Next base: position 278,270,892 of record NC_081407.1, read on the forward strand.
CCTAAAAGTCTTTGGTCATGGGCTGCAAGGGGTCCACTCAACTTTTCTTTTGAGACGATAAATCTTTCAAGGTATGAGACATGGCTGCAACTTTCCTTGTTGATGTGAGGCTATGAAGGGTAAATTACAAGTTTCTCATTTTGGGAAGGTCATTACTCACAAGTGCAAATTTTAATTCATCGGTGTTCAGCAGAAAGCAATCTTGGAAGCAATCTTGGAAGACTGTATATTATATTGATTTAGGCTCCATTGTGCAGGCACCGAAATAAAATAGAAAGAAAAATAGAAGGCCAACACCAAATGAAGAAAAGTCTGAACGCTAGGCATAATTCTACTCGTTATTCAGCCAGAGGCATAAGATTAATGATTTGAGAAACTTAACAGAAATTATCCTATATAAATAAATACAGGACTTAGCAAACAAACAATAGAATCGAGGACTTCAAATAAATGCCCACATCACCGCAAATCGCGGGAAGCCGTTGTGAATAAAATCAGCAGTACACAGTTGTAGTTGTTGTGCAGCCATGAAATAAAACAAAGAGAAATATTGAAGAAAAACGGCAATATCAACCACACATCTCTGAGTGTCTTACAGTATGTAAGGTACAAACTCAGAGATGAATCAGAAAACAGTCATTGTAAATAAAATTAGCACATATCTATTCTCGTTATTAACCTAACGCGCTAACACGAGTATTATCAATACCATAGCTGGTAGCCCCTGTAGCCCATCACCATGTTAAAACAACTGCAGCTATCACCAGAGCATTGTACAGCGTGGCGACAGTAGGACAATAGTATCCACCATCATATGTACAAGGATTTATAGATAAACAATGGTAGAATTTTTTTCTTCTCCAATGAAGAAGCAATGTAGGAAAATATTTATTTTTCCTCATCTCCGATTCTCTCTTTATGTGTGCATGGTCTAGGATAGATGCTATGGTGAATATGATTCATAACTTGGTCCTACTCCTACTACGCTTTCTTCCATTTATAAACAGACATGAATCCTTGTCTTTTGTTCTAGCTTTTCTTGGAAGTTTCTAAGTTTCTAAAGCCTTTTTAACAGATCCAATATGTTCATATCGTACAACCATTGCAACCTATGAGACGATATTATTTTGAGGTATTTTGTCAAATGCTTCACATGCCTTTTCTATGCCTGCACATTTCGCATACTTATCTTACAGGGTAGTTGTGACTACAACATTTATAAAAAATTTCTCTATTCTTTATACTTTTGATCCATACCCTATTCTAAATCTCCCAAATCCATGTCAAATATTGGATTGTTGTACAAATAAAAACTTAATTACTCAATTTAGACACCTGAAGTGCATTTTTGAAAATATTTATATAAACTAGAATATGTTGTAAATCAAACCTAAAGAGAATTTGAAAATATTTATATAAACGAGAATATATTTCTCTGGGTTCTTTATATTCTAATTTTTTTATATTATACAATACCTGACTATAAAGTGTCAATATATTTAATGAATACATCTAAATAGCTTATGTAGTGCACCCTAATATATTTGTAAGATAACATTGGCAAATTGTTGATGCAAATAGAGCGAAGAGTCATAGCAATCGCTACCGATCCATAGCTATATGCAATTACATGGTCTAGTATGTACAACCATTTTTTTTATTAGTAGGCACAACCATTAGCATGTAGCAACTTCTGATTCTTTTATCGGTAAAGTAATGTTACTTCAATTTTCCTTTTTTTTCCTTGTTTTCATTCGATACAGTAATGTTACTTGTACTATCCATCCTCTTTCAGATCTTTTTCTTATTTTGTTTTTCTTCTATAGACTTTCATTCTATTGCAGACGAGGCTTTACAAAGTTAAATAGTAATGGCCTCGTTCAAATCTTGTTATTATTTTCTTTTTCTCGTATAGACTTCCTTTCTATTACAAAGAAGGTTTTAACCAATTTAATTTCAAAAGCCATAGGTACTACAGAAAATTGTGGATCTATGCCCTAGCGTCCTACAAATATAAATATATTCTACCTTTAGAGTATTATAGAAAGAAAAGCGTCTTTCTTAATGTAAAAAGATGTTTTTGAAAGAGTTTGAATTTGTTTACAAAAGTTTAAAGATGGGATAAATAATACAGTTGTAATATAGTTGTGGGGAAAAGTAATTAAAGAAATTAAACCATTTCATAACTATTGTAGAAGTATAAAAATGACCACATTTAATGTTCATTTTATTCTCATTCCTCTATTTAGTTAAATCGAATTTAATTAAATCACTCACAGTCTTTTATTTGATTAAATAAATTATTCAATTTATTTATTAAATTCACCTAAGTCTTTCATGTTATTTAATTGAATAAATCATTTTATTTAATTAAATCCCTTCTCTCTCCTTTTTAATTAAATTAACATTTTATTAAATTGTTCACTCCAAATAAATAAATCTAATTTATTTAAATCCCCCACTTGCATGAATTTTGTTGAAATAAAGTAATCTATTTTAATTAAATTCTATTTTCTCCACCCACTTGCATTTTCCTACATCTCTCACTTACAATCCTAAACCCCTTCTAGATTCTTCTAAACCCTTCCTAATTAACCTAATTCATCTCATAATTATTGTCACATTCCTAAGCAACTTGGAGTCACTTCTCATAGACTCCAAAGTTTTTGAAAAGCATTTAATGCTTTATGTGTCCAACAATTTAACCTTTAAAGTCTTCCAAACCACTAATGGCTCTTACATGACCATTAATGGCTCTTACATAACCATTTATGGTTAAATCCACTTGCACCCATGGTTAGGGACTTTAACCTATAACTCAACCCTCATCTAACCATAGGGTCTCATAAAAATTTCATTACTTTGACCATGGTTATTCCTTTAACCCTTGCACAAGAGTTTATCCTTTGAGTAAAAGCTTTATCCGATGGGTAATCTTAACCTAACCTTAACCCTTACCTCCTAAGGTAATCATGAGGTCTTCTCAAGCATTTAATGGTTCTTACATCTCCTCTCAAGTAGTCTTATGTTGACAATTGTCAGCATTTCATTGGTGAGAATTGTAAACATGGATTGATAACTTTCAATCCTGACCTTTGATAAGCTCCTCCAATATTGACCATCCATTTCCCTATTTTCCCTATAGCCTTCATTCCCTCATTCTCAGGATCCAAGTCTTTAGCATCTCACTTATACTCATTTTTAGCAAACATTTAGTCTCTCTTTGAAATAGAAATAAATCTAATAAGAAGTTTAGAAGAATTTCTATCATCTTAGTTAATCATATAAATTAGTATATCATGTTAGGATAGTATTTCACTAATCTTTTCATCTTATCATCACTAGTTTAGTTCATTTGTTAAATCATGCATAGATAGGATGCATTCATACTAATATTGATCAAAAGCATCCCTCATTCTCATGATTGTTATCCCTAAGTCACTTTGCTAAGTGATCCGAGAGCAAAGGGATTGGCTTGAGGGGTCCCCTCTTTTGAGATAGAGAACAATGGAACACCCCATGGGAAGTTGAGCTATTTCGCATAGCTCCATAACTTGCACCAAGAGGCCCATTGGTGTGTGGGCAAGTCATTGAGTTTTGTAATTTTTGTTTCATTGAGCCACTTTTCTTGCATACATTTCTGGCGCCCACCATGGGGCATAACCCCATTTATCAAATCATTTTTTATGCAGGACTAATTCTGGAGGTATGCGGGAAACGAGAATCAGTGTGAAGCAAGCATTGTCTAGAGCATCCGGTCAATAATTCGATGCATTTGGCCGATTGTTTAGCACGTGGAAACCACTTATTAGGACGTCCAAACCTTACTTTAGCACATAAGTATTTTCCTATTTCTTGTAGGTTTCAGTGCCTTAATTAAACAATCTAGCACATCCAACCATTAGTTTAGTGCTTCAAGACTTTTCGGTAGCACATCAAAACCTTTCTCTAGCGCATCAAGTCCATTCTGTAGCGCATGACAGAAAAAGGCAGCAAATAAATTGTAACAAAAACCTAAAATAGACATGTAGAAGTCCATGAAATAAATTTTTGGCTAACTAGCTTTACTGCAGGTGACTAACAGTTTATTTGCAGGGTGGAGAATTTGTTTTACCTAAGTTAGAATTGAAGTGATTTAGTTTTGCTAACTTTGTTAAGTTAGTTAAGTTAAAATTTCCTTCATTTTTTTGTTAGATAAAATTGAACTCACATTTCACTTTGGGTACCTAAAATGAACAACAACAAAACCATTTCTTGCTTTCTTAGGAGAAAAACACTTCATTTTGGAACTATTAAAAGAACCAACAACTTTATTTTGCAAAGTACTTTAAAAATAACCTCACCATCCTTGGTGTCTAAAAGGATTTACTTTAAATTTTGGCAAAGATAACAAACCTCATTTGTCAAAAGTTTTGTTTCAAAGTAGACCAAAAGAGAAAAATTCTTCCCCTTCATCGCTTTCTTTTTGTTGACCAAATTGAACCCTTTGCTTTGTTGACCAGGATTTTTTTTACTAGCTTAGAAAATCATTGATTTGAGAAATAAAATAAACACCATTCTTTTTTGGAGTAACATCTCCAAATAGACTCTAACAAATCATTGCAATGAAAGGATAAAAAGAAGACTTGTGTGCCTTTCTTCGAAATTGGAAGGTATATGCTCCCCCCCTTATTGGGTGATCAAAAAGTCAAACCACTCTTACACTTTCCATATTTCAAAGCAATAAAACCTTTAGCAGGCCTGCCCTCCTGAGGAGCTAACAACTCTTAAAGCCATTCTTTGGCTGGTGTGAGGGGAATGACCTAAGTGGGAAACAACTTTGATGCCAAGTGTTTCAACCCACTATAATCAAAAGTGGAGGTTGATGAAAGTCCCTTTCAATGGTTGCACACAGCGATTAGCCTTCCCCTAGTATCTTTACGATATGTAAAGCCTTTGTTCTAAAGGTTGGGAAGCCTCCTGAGGGAGTTTATCACTAACGACCAAATAGGAAGCCTGATTATGAACCTTAGCATTAGAAACTTTGAGCTAAGTCAATATCCAGACATTGGCAATATCATAGTGCAAGGGTGGGGAAGAATCCATGCCCAAGATTACTCACCATATATCTCCCAAGATAACTACTCAATTGTAAAACAATTCACTTTGGGTTAATTTTTGGCAAAAGGCAAAAAAGGGCACCCCCTAGAGGGTGACAAGGTTATTTGAACTAACGGAGTATCAAGACTAGTGGGCTATGGTATTGTCGATGACCCTTGAATAAAAAGTATGATTGAATTGCATTATCTATTTCCAAACATGTCAAAACATTGGGGATTTGAACACATCCTCATAGAATATATGCTTTTTGTTTAGAATAGACAAAATGGTTATCTTTTTCATGCTGTGTTTGCATTTTATACTGTAGAAAATCATCTATCAAAATTGAGAAAAAGTTAAAAATCATAGAAAAACCAACAAGTCAAAACAAACAGGGCAGTTTAGCGCATAGAAGCAACATTTTAGTGCTTTAAAACCATCTTTTTTCGCATTCAAGCTTCAACAAAGTGCAACCATTCTGACAACCAGTGCATAATCAAGTTAAATATTTGACAACCAAAACTTAGCACGTCTTGAAAATAACTCAATGCTTTCAAGCAACAACCTAGCACTTTGGGAGTAAATAGAAGCACTTTGAGCTCAACAATTAGCGCGTAGGAAGGACATACTAGCATGTAACTTTTCAGACCAAATCAAAACTAAACAATGCAAGCTAGCATGTAAAGAGGGCAGCTTAGTGCATTGAGATCATTCTCTAGCACATTAGTAACATTTTTTAGCGCACTGGGTCTTTGGCTTAACGCATGGTCGAAACTGAGAAAACAGAGAGGAAACATAAACTTTTTTTGAAAAATTTTAAAAATAACTTGGGAAGCCATTTTCAATCCTCACTCAACTCCATCAGGTAGAAATTAAAATCAGAGTATCAGAACTACTCCAAAATAACCCAAACAAGATATTCTTAGAACAAAAGTTGTTAAAGTCCAAAACTAGCTAAATGATAAACACATTTTCCTATCAAAATCAGGTAACATCATCACACATATCAAAAGGTCCTCGAATCAAATGGATTTCATCCTCAAAACATACTTGTTTCAAACTAAAGTTGTCAAATCAACTCTCCATATTGGGAAAGCTCTTATTCCATAACATTTGATGCACTTTTGTCGTGAGGGGGCATCTAAACCTTCATTTGATAAAAGTGGACTAAAGTTTCCAAACAGCGTATCTTAATCCAAAACAAATCAAAGGAAACCATTGATCACCTGTGCATGACTAGTCCTCATATTTTGAGAAGAAAAAGTATTCATCACAACACTAAGTTAAGGAAACAACAACCTAGTTCCCATAAACTTGCTAAAAGGACTAGATTTCTCTACATCAATCACCAGCTCTTCAAATCTCATCACACCTTTCTCCATCATATGCGCTTATATCTTCAAGATAAATCAAATGAATTTGACAAAGAACCACTGAGAAGTAGACGTTTTGCTAAAAATCAGCATTCAGCCAACACTTAAATCGTAGAGGAAAGATCAATCCATCTTTCTTCCCAGAAGTTTGCATCACTTACAACATACCTCGATTTGAACCACCAACCCCTGAGAAAAACATGGAAGAGGAATTCATCCCTTTTGTCATAGAAAGTTTCTACTAGATGCCCGTTGTCACTCGCTCTCAATGAAACAAGCAAAGCAAACCACAACTAGAGTCTAGCATGGGTCGAAGATTATCAAATCTTTTCGAATATCCAAATCTAGAAGACACAAAAATTTCTAAGGAACTCCTCCAAGAATGTCAAGAAAGCGCTTCATTCCAAAGACTTGTGGAAAAACTCATGGAGGTAGACAAAGAAAAATACCTACTCATATATCGACATCTTTAGGACAAGGTCTCAACATTATGCTTATCAAGAACAACAAAGAGAGGAGGAAGCACGTGACCCTGAAGAAAACATACCTAAACAAAACATACCTGAACACACACATACTCAAACTAGAAATCACAAGAGGGAAGAACTCTTTCCTCGGCAAGCAAATGCTCCCTTGGTTGCTCTCACACAACAAATACAAATGCTGGAAAGACAAATGTAGGACATGCAATAGGGGACAACAATACAGTACTCCTTAAATGAAATTTGTCCTTACCCTTTTGACAGAAGGTTAAACATGGTACCTTTTCCCCCAAATTCAGACATTCCCAAATTTGACAAATATGATGGAAAAAGTGATCCTCATGATCATGTTCAGGAATTTTGTACCATGAGCCTGGAATTTGCCCATGATGACACCTATTTAATGAGGTTATTCCCAAGAAGCTTGGGAGAACAAACAATGAAATGGTTATCCAAAATCACACCTCCTGTTAGATCCTTTCATGAATTAGTCAACAAATTTATCACTCAATACTCCTACAATATTCAACATGCAATCACTGTGTTAGATGTCAGCAATACCAAATAGAAAAAAAATGAAACATTCATGGTGTTTCTTCAACATTGGAGGTAGATGGTTTCGAGATATCCTTGAGATGTGTCCGAAAAGGAAAAGATGGAAATTTTCATCGACAATTTGAATAGCGAGATGAGTTATATACTCAAGCTCCAATGCATACCATCTTTTGTTAATTGATTGAAAATGACATCCAAGTGGAGGAGGCATGTTTTAAGAAAGGAACGTTGAAATTCTTCAAAGAAGGAAAAAATTCACCCAACTCTCATTACAATAGTCAAAACAACAGCAATAACTTAAACAAATCTAGGTTCTGGACCAAAAACAAAAATACTGCAAATGATTGAGGAAACGAGGCTAATGATATAAAGTCCAAACAACTAGTGTTGGCCTTATTAGGCAATCCTCAGGCTACCAAGAATCAAAAGGGTGCTAACCAAGGCACTAACACTTATGCACCCAATAACAATCTAGAACTTTCAAATGCATACAACACCAACAATACCCAAAACAATAACGCAAATCGAGGACCTAATACAAACTCACGGGGTAACACCAACAACTTTCCTAAACACATTTACAGACCATTAGGGAAATCATTAGAGTCAGCATTCAGAGAGCTCCTAGCAAACAAAATTATCTCATTACCAGCAATCAACAACTTTGAACCACAAATCAAACCACCTTGGTGGAATGACTCACACTTTTGTGATTTTCATTGAAACAAAGGACATTAAACAAATGATTGCATGAGGCTAAAAAACATTGTTCAAGACATGATTGATAGAGGTGATTTAACAGTCGGTGGTCTCAAAACAAATGGTGACTATGGGGCTTTTAAGAATTCTCTTCCAAATTGCAACAAGGATAGAGCTTCAACATCAAATGATACATGCAAAGCTCATATCAATCACATATACAATAACACCATCAATCATATATCAACAGATGACAATCAAGTAAGTGTCATTACAATCAAGGACAAACGTGAACACAAATTGATCAATGTAACCACCAGAGCTCAAAAATGTCTCTTGAAAGGACATACATTAGTAGAAAACACCATCCCCAAAATTAAATATGATCTGGTTAGTCAATTGCGCAAAACTCTTGCTCAAATATCTATACTTGAGTTGTTGAAACTTTCACCAAAACACAAGGACATCTTGGAACATGCACTATTGGAAACAAATGTACCTCTAGATCTAGATATTGACAAATTCCAAGCCATGGTAGCTCACATGATAGGGCCTCATAATCTCACCTTTTCTGAGCATGATAATATTTCATTAAGCCATTCACACAATACTCCACTCCACATTGAAGTCTTGGTCTACAAACATAGAGTTAAAAGATATTAATAGATGGAGGAGCTGGAATCAATATCTGTACCTTAAAACTTATCTGTGCATTAGGCTTCTCTAAGAAGTCTATTGATCCATGCAAAAAGATCACTATCAAAGCATATAATGATGAAGAAAGATCATCCAAGGCAATAGTGGTACTGCCAATTCAAGTGGGACCAATACAAAGGGACACTATGTGCCAAGTCTTGGACATATACCTCACATATAATATCTTATTAGGTCGACCTTGGATACATGAAATGCAAGTAGTACCCTCAACTTACCACCAGCGTGTTAAGTTCCCATGCAATGGGCAGGAGATTTCTATATTAGTAGATCATAACCCTTTTCAACATTGTAATGCTATGGGGGTAGCCCAAGACAGTTTGGTTCCAGATAACAGAGAAAAATAAACTTCCTCAACACCAGATCTTTAGCAAGAAAAGCCTAAATCTTTTGTCCATGGATTTAAAACAGAAGATGCAAATCAAAGAACAAGGCATGGGAGAGTACTGTTTGGAACCCTTGTGTTTAATCAACTTACCAGCATCACCTAAATCTCATGGGATACCTTCAACATCAATGCATCAAGCAACATAGCCCATCACCAAGTTTGATGGCAAATTTGTTCAACTAGGCACACTAGCTCATGAATCAGAAGAAAAGGACATCCTTAGTTGGCTATACAAGGATGAAGAAGAAGTCAGAGTAGCTACTATGGAAATAGCTATACCAACACAACTATATGGAAAAGGCTACCTGATCATGCAACAAATGGGATACACTGGCAAAGGACCTATTGGCAAGCATCAGGAAGGTGTCACAGAACCATTGGATCCTCCTTCATAGTTTTCTAATGATAAAATGGGATTGGGATATGAACACACTCTACCCCCAAAGAAGACACCAAATAAATATCAAAAACCTCAATGAAAGGAAAAGAAGAAATACAAGGAGGACTCGTGGTAGGAGGCACTATTTGATTCAGCCAGAACAATACGAAAGGAACGTGAATATCAGGAAAAAGAGAAACAACATGAGGAGTTGGTCATTCAAAGAGAAGAAGCACCTTGTGTAGAAGTACATCATGTTCAAGAACGTGTTTCAAACAAAGAAGAATCACCCCTAGACAACATCACTACTCCTTGAGGAGAGATAGTATATGAGCAGATGCAAAGAGTATAAGCAGGATCTGACACAGAATTAGAGAAAACTATCAAATTAGTGTCAATCATCAAGGACCCATTTTCACCCTACAACATACCAATCCACAACACTGAAAGAATCTGGGATAACACCTCTTAGACTGATTCAAATGAGTATGAATGGGGTATTTGTTCAAATGTTACTAAAGATATTACTGAAAATGCTAACCATACACCCCTTTCTCAAGAAGGACAAAGCATAGAGCCTAGAATACTTGAATTTGGTCCACAAAATATCTACAACACCAAGGAAAACAAGCAGTGACATTACGATCAAGTCTACATGGAAGACACTACCATTGAAGACCTTGACAAAATCATTAACTTATTTAATATCCCAGCCAAGCTTGATGATACCTCCATCCTAATGCTTACAACAAATGAACTCAATCCACCCAATGAATCTTTACCACTCATCTTTCCTGATCTTATAGACTGGGATGAACCTGACAATCATGACATACCAATTTTCCAAAATGATAATTCCATTATCCATTACTTATGTACCGTCAACCTAGAAACAAACTCGACCAGAAAACAAAGTAACGACGTCTGCAATCAAGGGAGTGCCAAGTCTCTCAATCGTAAAAATGAAAGAAATAAGGGATCTATTGCAAAAAACCAGTCAATAGCAGCACTAGACTACAAAAAAGTAAAAATAAAGGACGCATCTGTGGGTGAAAACCTTTTTGAGGCACCTAAAGATGAGAGACTTGATACTCTTCCTAAACACTATCAGGAGTGGTCACCCATAATGATTGAGCCCACTCAATCAATCAACATTGGTACAATGGAAGCAACTAAAAACATACACCTAGCAAAATCTCTGACAGAGGCAGAAAAAAAATGGTTTATCAATTTTTTCAAAGAAAAGAAAATCAATTTTGCTTGGTCATATGCAGATATGATCCACACTTAATCATGCATCACTTATCCATTGCTCTAGGATCTAAGCCAATTAAGCAAAATTGAGAAAGATGAATCCACATGTAGCACTCATGGTCAAAGCTAAGCTAGAAAAACTATTAGATGTCAGATTTATTCGACCTACAGATTATGCTGAATGGATTTCTAACATTGTCCCTATTTCAAAACCTGATGGCAACACCAGGATATGCACCAATTTTTGAGATGTCAACAAAGCCTATCCAAAGGATGACTTTCCTTTGCCCAGTATCGACATAATTGTAGACCTCACAGCAAGCCATGCAATATTATCATTAACGGATAGTTTTTTCTGGCTATAATCAAATCAAGATAGCTCCAAAGGATCAAGATAAAATAGCGTTTACCTATCCTTGGGGAATGCATTGTTGGAATGTCATGTCTTTTGGCTTAAAGAATGTTGGGGTAACTTATCAACGCACAATGACGATAATCTTTCATGACATGATACATACCTTCATGGAAGACTATGTGGATGATTTACTAGCTAAGGAATTTACTCGAGCAGAACATCTAGGCACATTAGAGAAAAAAGTTGATAGGTTGGAGAAATTTCAAGTCAAGCTCAACCCTAAGAAGTGTGTCTTTGGGGTAACATCAAGCAAGTTATTAGGCTACATCATATCAGAAAAAGGCATTGAAGTAGATCTAGCAAAATTATAGGCCATCATGGAGATGCCACCACCCAAAAACATCAGCCAACTCAGATCCTTACAAGGACGACTCCAGTCAATCAGGCGGTTCATTGCCCAACTAGCAGATAAAAGCCTACCATTCAATCATTTGCTACATAAGAATGCACCATTCAGATGGGAAGCTGAATGTGCATTATCATTCTATCAAATCAAGCAATACCTAATGAACCCACTAGTTCTGGTACCACCAATAGCAGGGAAGCCACTTATTCTCTACATATAAAAAACAAACATATCATTGGGGGCACTATTAGCACAATAAAATCAAGACGAAAAGGAATGAGCTATCTATTACATGAATGGATATGAGCTCAATTAAACATTCATTGAGAAGGCTTGTTTGATAGTGGTATTTGCCTCTCAAAATTTCCGACACTACATACTAGCTCACACAATCAAGCTAGTAGAAAAAATTGATCCTCTGAAGTACTTTCTTAGCAAAGTAGCTCTCATAGGTAGATTGGCTAAATGGGTAATGATTCTCAGTGAATTTGATATCCACTACACAAAGCATCGAGCTATCAAAGGATAGGTAATTACAGATCAATTAGCTGATGCACCCCTACCAGATAAACAACCAATGGAGATCAAATTTCTAGATAGAGATGTTCTTTCTATTACCACCAAGCAATAGACCCTATACTTTGATGGTTCCTACACTCAACATGGGTCAGGTGCTGGCATCTTGCTCATCACTCCTGAAGGACACACCATACCAAGATCATATAGACTCATGTTTCCATACATAAATAATATTGCTGAGTATGAGGCACTGGTTATAGGAATCAAAATGGTCATGGAATGGGGAGTCACATAATTAAAAGTCTACGGAGATTCACAACTACTCATCAATTAGATCAACAATGACTATCTGATGAAAGATGACAAGCTGCTGCCAGGCAAACAAATGGTGGATGATTTCAAACAGTATTTTGTACACATCACCTTCGAACAAATACCAAGGTTGGACAACAAAGTAGCTGATGCAATGGCTACTATCACTTCACTGCTACAAATTCCAGAACAACATAGTCATTATAAGTTTCTGGTAGAGCAACTATTTTCCCCAGCCTATGATAATTCCACATCCCATGTTATCTATGCCTTAACTGGTTCAGACTTTGTTATACAACACAATATACGACTATCTCAAAACCAATACCCTACCCATTGACCTATCTCAAAATAAAGAAAACTCAACTTTATCTGGCAAGCTACCCGTTACACCCTAACTACTGATACTCCTTACTATCGAGGTCTAGATGGTACTCTTCTTCGTTGCCTTGATCGTAACGAAACTAACTCTATTTTACAAGAGCTTCATGAAGGTATCTGTGGAACACATTCAAGTGGTCCTACTCTTGCTAAACAACTTCTAAGAATGGGATAATACTGGCTGACAATGGAAAAGGATTCTTATCATTTTGCAAAGAAATGTCCTAAATGCCAAATACATGCCAATCTTATACATGCACCAGCACATGAATTGTAGCCATTTACAACATCCAGACATTTTTGCCAGTGGGGACTAGACTTAGTCGGTAAAATACATCCCTCATTTTCAAATGGACACAAGTTCATTATCACTGCAACAAAATATTTTACCAAATGGATTGAAGCGGTCCCCATGACCACAATAACTAGAAAATAAATTGCCTCTTTTATTCTTAATTAACTGATCTGTAGATATAGTGTTCCAAGTTTGATTATCACAGATAATAAATGACCTTTCAAAAACTAGGATGTATGAGAACTATGTGAACGATTCAAAATCCAACATCATTTGTCTACACCTTATTATCCACAAGGGAATGGTCAAGCAGAGGCATCAAATAAAACAATATTGAAAATCCTCAAGAAAACGGTAAATGATGCAGGAAAAGATTGGCACGTGCAACTCAATCCAACACTTGGGGCATATAGAACTAGCATCCACACACCTACAGGAGCTATGCAATATTCATTGGTGTATGGATCAGAAGCAATTTTACCCCTTGAGCTAGAAATTCCATCACTCAGAGTATCTTTGAAAGGCCTCATTCCAGATGAAGAGTATCAAGTAAACAGACGGCAAGAGCTAGAACTTCTAGATGAAAAGCAACAACATGCCTATACTCACCTCAAAGCATACCAGCAACGCATGTGCCGAAGCTACAATCACAAGGTCATCCCTAGGATTTTTTAAATCAATGATCTTGTACTCAAAGAAAATCCCAGAAATCAATAGGATTGAGAAAAGAAAGGGAAATTTGAACCTAACTAGTTGGGTCCCTATGTCATCATTTCAGCCTATGGATCAGGCGCTTATCAGCTAACAACTTCAGAAGATGATTTGCTTGATGAACCAACAAACAACATCCATTTGAAGAAATACTATACTTGAGTAGTCTAATGCATGAAAAAGTTAAAAATACAAAAAAATCAGACAAATACAAAAAGATGCAGTAGAAAAAAATGGTGAAAACCTAGCAACGGGCACTACTTGTGAGAGGACAACTCCTCTATCTATTCTTACTATCAAACTTTTATATCCACAATCAAGCACCACCGGCCATCACCCAACACTTTATCAAAATACCATTATCTAGGACATACTTAGCATAGTCACTGTCCTTGTTTATTCACATATCATTTCATCATATCCCATCACGGCTTGGTAATCACTATACATATCCACGTCAGGCGGTAAAATTAGCTAGGAAAAACATTGATCTACATTTCATCCTGTCAATAAATAAAAACTTGCAATAGACTAAGAGAATCATATCCAACAAACGTTAAACAATCAAGAGAACAAAACATTGATACACTTAACAGATTCACAACACATGATGGATGTTTTTCTGGAGTATAAAATGTTTACAACTTGCATAAAGTTTTGACTATTTTTGCACTTGAACTTTTTTTTGAACTATTGGATCCTCTAAAATTTTCTCAATGATGCATCGAGCTAGAGAAAGTAATTGGAACTCCAATGTTTTTTAAGTTTTCTATCTGTGAGGTGATCACTTGTACTGTGCAAATACTTGTTTCGAGACGTGATTCAAAGCATATCACTAAAGAAATTGTTCCACTTTGCGCATACAAATGGTTAGATTTTGTTTGTTTATATGCAAGCTACACTCAGGTCATCTTGGTTCAATTATACCTCAACACTTGTGCCATCTTGGAAAATCAAAAAGTCATGTCAATTTTTCCTAGGTCATTATGGTTCAATTATACCATTATACTTGTATAAATTTTCAACATATCCAAACATCTCAATGATGATAAACACAAAGAAAGCAACAACATGTGACTATATAGGAATGACAAATGGAAGAATGAGGTTGATCATTTAGTTGCATATCATTTTATAATTAGTTTCATATCATTTTACAATTAGTTGCATATGGGTGAACTCACAATACTGGTTCCCACTTTTTGACCAACTTTGACACTTATATGAATATTTTGAAAAAAAACTTCACTTTCCGACCCCTATAACTTTTAAACTGTTAATAATTTGAAGATGATATAAACTAGTGATTTTTAACATCTTGTTTGTAGATTCTAAATATATTTTTTTCAAATTTGTTTGAATAAAATTTTATTGATTTTTCCATCTCCCTCAAAAAGTAGTTTTTTATAGCAAACAACATTTTTTAGGGCATGCAATTGGTTTGATAGTGATATGTTGAATATTTTTCATTTTATTAAGTTTTGAAGTTCGACTAATTATAATTTAGATATAGGTGTACGTTTGAACACATAACTTGTTCTATATATATATCAATATTCAATTTTCTTTTTTTTGTTGGAAAGAAAACATCAATACCTAGTGCATAGATATTTTTTAGATTTTTTTTGAATTAGTTTACTATTTTTACCAATGCATTGACAAAGAAGTTCATGTTCGGTGAAAAACCTACATTCATAAGAAATAAAATAAAAATATATTAATGAAATTAAATATATTAATTGTTATACTATTTGGAAATCTTATAATAAGGACTAAATACTTTTTAAAAAAAAACTTTTAAATGAGTTAATTTGACCCCCCAAAAACTAATGTAAACTTGGTTTTTTATCAGCATTTGATAGATGCAAAGGAGACTCCATTGCAAGTATGATTTAGAAGTAGAGAGGTTATATCCAAGAAATTTTGATCTAAGAGCCTTTGATTTAACTCTCTTCAATTAATTACTTAAAATGGGACCTCTTAAAGCTTAAATCATTATATTTTTTTAAAAATGTATGATTTCAGCAAAAATCAGGACGTACCAAAAAGTGGGAACTAGCTTTGTGAGTTCACCCATATCATTTTACAATTAGTCACATATCATTATCATACATCTCATTTTCAAGATACATCTCACAACATATCATTATCATACATCTCATTTTCAAGATACATCTCATAGCATATCATTATCATACATCTCATGTTCAAGATACATCTCACAACATATCATTGACATACATTTCATTTTCATGATACATCTCACACATCATGCATTATCCAGTCATATCCATCAAATAACAAAAAACATACATCTATCTAAAAACATTTGCATCGTCATCATAGAATCATAAAAATCATATATAAAGCATCATCCATCAAACACATCACATGTGGAGCAAATAAAATGGTGTCGTGTATATATATATATATATATGATCAAGTATACAAAAGATGTCATGTCTGTCCCAAATACAACACAATGATCAAAATAAAATGGAGACAAGTCTCTTAGGTATGACTATCTCTTGAAGGTGATGGTCTCACTGTAGATGTCCTAGCACCTGGATCTCTGGGTGGATCATGTGGAGATGGCCCAGTCACACCTCTGCTCTCTATCCCTGGCTAACTCTGAGTTGATCGACTAGCATTAAAACTAGGAGCCCTGTGCTCTTTGGGCACTAGGTCCCCATACAACAACCTATAGTACTCGACCACCATGGTAGTGTGTTGTATCTCCCTCAATCTATCTTGCATGGGGGCACCCATTGTCGCTCTTTGTAGTCTCTCTACAAGCTCCTCTGCTTGACCCTGAAGCTCTCTCTCCATGTCTCACTCTGCGGTAAGATGGGTAATATGATGTTGTTGCACTAGTAACTATGTCTACAGATGCTCCACTGACAACTATAAGGATCTAATCTGAGCATCCTCTTGATGAGTGGGATTCTGAATCTGGAGGTGTACCTATGTCATGTTACCCCCTATCCCTCTCCCTGTCCTCCGCACTGGTGGGGGTAGAACATCTAATCTCCTCCTCTAGGTAGGCCATCTGAAATCATCCATCCCACCCTCTACTGCTATAACCTCCTCTGCTCACCCACCACCACTGGCTCCAATTGCCAAACCTCCTCTCCCTCTCTCCTCCACTGCTCACCACACTACTCTCTCATCTCACATCCCTCTATCACCACTGACTCCACCTCTATCTCCTCTCCTCCCCCAATGTCCTCTCCCTGCTCTATCTCCATGCCAACCTAGGCCACCCCCTCCACCATATCCACTGTCATCAACTCCACCATCCCCACCTCCCTCCTCGAGCTCCTCTCCCTCCTCTCTCCGTCTCCCTAGTCTCTCGAGCTTCTCATCCTCATCGTCCTCAAAAGCCAGAATCATCTTCACTGGATCAAATATTCGAGATACAACATGAGCCACAAACAACACTGAAAACTCCTCTGTCATCCCTACATTCACTACCTCATAGGCATAGTCCCATATCTGGTCGGCTAGGTGCATGTACTCCTCAACCGCTACAACACTATCAATGGTCAAACCCCACTCTAGCACATCCTACCTCTGTCGGGCATGTAAACATGCTCCCTATGGTATACCATGTTGTCGAGCATATTGTTGCTGAACTCGGTTGTGCAGGAATCTCTTGATCACAAATGGCATCTGCCCTATTAGGAATTGGAACATGTACACATAGGGCATCTATAGCCCATCCTCAGCCCACACCTCGCACTCCATATACAGTCTCCAGACAACCATATTAATATCATCAAGCACCCTCCTCTAATGCTCTATTTTGCCCAACTTACACTGGACAACTATCGCTATGTATCCATATGCATAGGTGCACCCAACTGGCCTATCCCTGTCGACAAGTGGCCTCACTGAGGGAATGTGCTCACACGCCCATACCTGTAACAAAGTAACCCCAGCTGATAAAATTCTATAACCCAAGTACACCACCTGATGCAAATCTCTATATAAGTGGGCCAACATAGGGGACCCCCATGCAAATCGGTGATCCTGTGTCACCATATCCTCTAGGACCAACCCCCATGCCACTACCAGTCCCTTCAACCTATAGTCGGGACATAAGAAGCCACCTACAAAACCTGCAAGTACCGATGATAGTGGGGTATAAACCAAATCAATAAACTCCTACCACGGGATCTCATACCCACAAATCATATCAGCATGCAAAATCTAGCAAAGCGCCTCTGTCCCACCCTCCTCACTCTGCTCATACGGCAATAGTGCACCTACCATAGGTATCCATAAAATCTAATAGCAATCCTCTGGTGTGATTGTAATCTCACCTATCGCCAAATTAAAGGTGTTGGTGTCACTATGCCACCTATCTGCCAAAGCTGTCAATAAACCCTGGTTAATGATATACTGGGGCATCTCTAATAAAGAGGATAATCTACATCTCTCAATGATATCTCTATCTGCCTATGTCAATCATGGAATCAAAGACCATGGCCTCGAAAATGGCTCTCATGATTGAAGAATCCCAAGCTGCTCTTGTCACAAACAAAACATGTCCAATATCAGTTCCCACATCAAATCAAATCCATATCAACATCAAATTCATATCAACTTGAAACACTAAATATCAAATCAAGTTTCATATCAAATCCATATCAACATCAAACTCATATCAACTTGAAACACTGAATATCAAATCAAGTTTCATATGAAATCCATATCAACATCAAATTCATATCAACTTGAAACATTGAATATCAAATCAAGTTTCATATCAAATCAATATCAACATCAAATTCATATAGACTTGAAACACTGAATATCAAATCAAGTGTCATATCAAATCCATATCAACATCAGATTCATATCAACTTGAAACACTGAATATCAAATCAAGTTTCATATCAAATCCATATCAACATCAAATTCATATCAACTTGAAATACTGAATATCAAATCAAGTTTCATATCAAATCCATATCAACAAGAAATTCATTTCAACTTGAAACAACACAAATCAAATCAAGTTTTTATCTATCAAAATCCATATCAAGATTTCATATTGAACAAACAAAATCCATATCAACAGACTCATATCAGACACCATATCGGAACTTATATCGGACATCATATTCATGACAAAAAAAAATCAACGATCTAAAACAACAAACACATCAAGATCATCATTCACACAGTCAACTTGGAAATTCAACAAAGACAAATCTCAAAACTTATCAAAACACAACACACATCCACACAACATGCACACAGATTGGCTATCACACCTATCTCAGAAAAATTGGTAGACACCTACTTACCCCAACCTATCTTCATTTCTCTCAAAATACCTGACAACATCATAGTTTCCTCCTAAAAACACTACATTTTCTGCCTACGCGCTAAGACTTTTTCCCTATGTGCTAAGATGGCACCTATGTGCTAGCCAAACCCTACTATGTGTTGCAACCTTTACCATATGCGCTAAACATTTCTTATGCACTACCCTGTTCTACCCAGGCACCACCATCTTTACTCTATGTGCTAGGTTTCACCTATGCGCTACCATGTTCTACCCATGCACCACCCTACTAACCCTATGCGCTATGTTTTAACCTACACGCTACCCTTCCCCCTACATGCTATCCTATTAGCCGTATGCGCTAAACCTGCCTAATGCTCTAGCCTACACTGTCTACACACTACACTACCTAACCTCGATGCTACCCTAATTTCAAACTCTACGCGCTATGGTTTCTATCGTATGTGCTACAATGCATACCCTACACGCTAACCCATGAGAACCTGACATAAAAAATGAAAAACATGCTTAAAAATGATAAAATAAAAATTAAAAAGGGGCAAAATTCGATAACTTACAGGTGGTCCATATGTGGCGAGCCTTCGGTATCGCTGAACACACTCGAATCGATGAGAAGCACAGGGAACTAACATTTTATCTCTCTCTCCAAATGTCACTTTCTCCAAAGTCAACAAGCACAAATGATATAAATAAAACCACTTTTCACCTTTTTATAGGGTAAAAGAAAATTAGGGATAGGAGGTGGGGCATGTATTTTTCTCGTGGTGTCCATTCTAACCCTAACAAACATCATTATCAGGAGATGAATCAAATTCGTGCATTCAACGTAGAAAAAATTTAAAAAATGCGATCACATCTACAACAATTATCAAATCAACCAAATTTTCAATTTTTTTGATTCATCTCCCAAGGGGGCGTCATTCATCAAATCTAGGGTACAACATTGACATCTCAACACTAACATTTTGACACTGATCAATTTTAGACGACACATCAATTTTCTTTGAATCAACATGTGCACACACGTCACTTCGAAGAGGGGCAAAATGTAGAGGTATAAAACCAACCACATTCCTAAATGAATATTTAATGTTCATTTTACTCTCATTCCTCTATTTAATTAATTCTAATCTAATTAAATCACTCACATTTCTCTATTTAATTAAATAAATTATTCAATTTTTTTATTAAATTCACCTAGGCCTTTCATGTCATTTAATTGAATAAATCATTTTATTTAATTAAATCCCTTCTCTCCATTTTAATTAAATTAACATTTGATTGAATTGTTCACTCCAAATAAATAAATCTAATTTATTTAAATCCCCCACTTGCATGAATTTTGTTGAAATAAAGTAATTTATTTTAATTAAATTCTATTTTCACCACCCACTTGCCTCTTCCTACATCGCCCACATGTAATCCTAAACCCCTTCTAGATTCTTCTAAACACTTCCTAATTAACCTAATATATCCCATAATTATTGTCACATTCTTAAGCAACTTGGAGTGACTTCTCAAACACTCCAAATTATTTCAAAATCATTTAATGCTTTATGTGTCCAACAATTTAATCTTTAAAGTCTTCCAAACCACTAATGGCTCTTACATGACCATTAATGGCTCTTATATAACCATTTATGGTTAAATCCACTTACACCCATCGTTAGGGACTTTAACCTCTAACTCAACCCTCATCTAACCATAGAGTCTCATCAAGCATTCATTGCTTTGCCTATGGTTATTCCGTTAACCCTTGCACAAGAGTTTATCCTTTGGGTAAAAGCTTTATCTAATGGGTAATCTTAACCTAACCTTAACCCTTACCTCCTAAGGTAACCATGAGGTCTTCTCAAGAATTTAATGCTTCTTACATCTCCTCTCAAGCAGTGTTATGTTGATAATTGTCACAATTTCATTGGTGAGAATTGTAAACATGGATTGATAACTTTCAATCCTAACCCTTGATAAGCTCATCCAATCTTGACCATCCATTTCCCTATTTTCCCTTTAAATAGAGGCCTCATTCCCTCATTCTTAGGATCCAAGTCTTTAGCATCTCACTTATACTCATTTTTAGCAAAACTTTAGTCTCTCTTTGAAATAGAAATAAATCTAATAAGCAATTTAGAAGCATTTCTATCATCTTAGTTAATCATATAAACTAGTATATCATGTTAGGATATTATTTCACTTATCTGTTCATCTTATCAACACTACTTTAGTTCATTTGTTAAATCATGCATAGATAGGATGCATTCATACTAATATTGATCAAAAGCATCCCTCATTCTCAAGATTGTCATCCCTAAGTTACTCTGCTTAGTGATCTAAGAGAAAAGGCATTGGCTTGAGGGGTCTTGTGAGATAGAGAAAAATGGAACACCCCTTGGGAAGTTGAGCTATTTCACATATCTCCATAACTTTCACCAAGAGTCCCCTTGGTGTGTGGGCAAGTCATTAAATTTTGTAATTTTTTGTTTCATCGAGCTGCTTTTCCTACATACAACTATATTTAGGAATTCATACGTCTTTGATTCAACCATGGGATGAGAAGCCTATTTTTGGAAGGCCTTTTTTTATGTGAGTAACAATCCAATAAATCTCATTTACCACATCCACTAAAATAGTTGAGAGGAGAGGAGACTCTCTCAAGCCCCAATCAAATGTGGCAAGTTGACTACAAAGAAGTTTCCAAAAAAATGGATAAATGATATCAATAGCACTCATAGAAAGGTGTGTAGGATCTAGAGGAGGAGGATCCATAAGAAACATAATAAAAAAATGAACCACCTCCCTAATAATAGCAAGAGGCTTAGAGCCCTGTAAATCGAAAACATATCTAACCACATCTAAATTAATGTTATCATGTAAAATGCATTATTCAATTAGGAAGAAAAATGTAAGGCTTTAAGGAGTGGACAATCTCACACCCAATATCTCGTGGCAAAGTATCTCTTTGACTAGAAGGGGATGCTTTCATAATCTAGAATATGACTTGAAGAGTGATTTAAAAACATGGGAAACAACCTAATCTAGGAGAGGCTTGAATAAATTTAAATCTACAACGTTGCAAGCAAAGGTTGTGTGATAAAAAAAAGTAGTTCTTTGGTGCACCAAGATAAAATTTCCCACAACTTTAATAGTTCTTTTATAGGAATGAGTCAAATTAAAAATAAAGAGAAAGATCAGGAAGATGAATCCAAGCTTGTATCTAATTGAAATAATATTCAAAGGGTTAAAACATGAAAATGGAGGCCTTAGGTGGTGGACATATTGTCCCTAAAACTTAAGGCGATGATTAGAAAGATCATTATAATTGGAGAATTTTTCTTTAGCTTTTATTCAAATAACATTTGTTTCAAATATTATTTTCCAACTTGGCACCACTACTTGTAGCCTAGTTGTGGATCTCACTATGCAGGTAGTGGAGCAAACTTGGTTTGTGTGCCTACTCCTATTTCTTTGACTTTGTTGGTTGTTGTGGTTGATGCTTCCTCTATGGTTGCCCCAATATCTATGGTTCATGCAAATGTTAAGTCTACTCTTGGATCAACTATACCCTCTCCTCTATGGGCTTCCTTCACTAACCATTTGTGTAACCCTTTCAGATTTGTCCCTATTATAATCCTGGGTGCTCTCGATAAATGCCTCCCTTATTACCATTTAGCTATGGTTACAGACCAATATGTGGTTGGCAATATCTAATTTTTTGACAGAAAAGGTTTGGTTTGCAAGTTTTTCCATTTTTGGCTAATGCTTCTAGGCTTTTACAACTGGATCTTGGCTCACTAGACTCTTGTACTTTGAGTTAAGATAAATATTTATTGTTGCTCATGGTTTCTTTGTTATTATTGGAAATGGGATTCTCATCCTCCCTCTCTTCATCCCTAAACAACCTCCTTTAATTATTTAATGAATTGATGTTTCCCATATTTGGGTAAGACTACCTTATCTTATACAATGGTTTTGGTGTAAATATGTTTATGAGGCTATTAGTAATTATTTGTACCTTTTACTAAAAGTGGAATTAGATAGTATTAATTTCTCCCATACATCCTTTTCTTTTATCCTTGTGAATTTTGATCTATTGAAGGATTTACCTAATGAGATTGTTTTTCTATTGAATGGGATCCCTTAGACTTAGGTGGTCAATTATGAGGACATTAAATTTCACTGTATGCATTGTTTTTCTACTGGGCATTTACTGTCTCCTTGTCCTTCTAGATCTTATTTAAGGTCTTCCTCAACCTAGTGGAATAATTATCTATTAAACCATCTTAATGTGTTCCTTGATGACCTAAATAATCATCTACATGATTCTATTTATTTGGCACCTCCTTCTCCTACTTCATTGGTTAGTCTAGATGCTCGGGATGCTACATTATCTTTTATTGTCTTGATGTCTCCTCATAGCTTGTCTGGTTCTCCTCTTTCTTTATTTGTTCCTAATCTTAGTTAATCTGATAAGAATGATATTTATTCTTATTTGTTCTCCTCTTCCTTTATTTTTTCCTAATATTCACATTTTTTAGAACAATGCTCCATATTCCTTAAAATTCCATCCCCAAAATCCACAATGGGTGGTGGGGAAAAATTTACCACACCATATTTCAAAGGTGAAAAAAATATTTTGAATATTTTTTGTGTAAGATCCTTTTCCAATAGTCAACAAATTTTAATATTTCGCACCAATGATATAGGTTGCAAGATAAAAAATATATATTAGACATAATAACCAAGATAACCAAAGACAAAGTGACGCTTCAAATCATCCCCACTAATAGTAGAAGAAAGAACATAATTTCTACTATAATAATGAAAACCCTATGGAATTAAGGAACTCATGAAACCAATGAAACCATTGGTACCATGTCTAAGGCCCTTGATGTAGCCAAAATCTAACCCACCAACTAGTCAAGGAAGAATAACATAATTTGGACTCAAACCACCACTATAAATTGAAGAATACTAAAAAAAAAAGTAAATTAGAGAACCTAATCAAAGGAATTATAGCTAGAACCCCAACATTCATGTGTATAACTATATAAACCGTAGAAATAGATGTATCATTCTAGTAGCCTATGAAAAAAATATTCAAAATCCCATCAAATGTATAGGGATAGGAGGACGAAGTGGAAAGGTGCGGACATCAAATATTAAAATCTTAACTAGATGTCATGAATGGGACCTAACTAGAACAATTTTAATGTTACAATAATTAAAAATCTATTATAGATTGATATTTATATATTTTTATGTAAATGATTGTGACTTATTTTAATAATTATTAATATTGTTTACATAAAGATTTCAAATTATATTCTATAATTTTTTATTAAGATACAAAAAAATATGATATAATTGTAAAGTTTACTCAATTCAAGATACAAAATGTTTATTGGTACAAGATGAGAGAAAAATAAACAAGAGAAACAAATAAATTAGACATGTTAGGGGAGAGGGACTAGTAGTTGAACGGGGTCCAATAGTCATTATAGAAATTGTGCTCATAATATCCAATCTTACCACAAATTTATACTATATATTATAAAAAAATATTCCACATGTAAATAAAAAATAGCCAAATGTTTGTGAAAATAGACCTATACTTAACACATAAGAACTTGTAAATGTTATATTAAAAGTACAAATATGCATTCATTAAGAAGTGATATAAATAGTTTTTTGTTTGAAATAAAATATCATAGTTCTATCCTTTATAAGGATGTCATTTAAAAAATAAGATGCTCATTTAATAAAATAAGATACTTGCTTAAGCAAGTATTGTTGTCATAGTAAAAAAATAGTATTCCTATGTGTACAACTATTGGGGTAGCAATGTATTCAATTGAGTATTTCATATTAATAATTTGTCCTATCACAAATATAAAAGGTGAGCACAAAAAGTGCCTTGTATTTTTCCATGAAATGAGAAGGATTTTCAACAAGTTTTAGTTCTCAAGTATTGGTCCATTTGTGTTGGATATGAGTTGTATTTTATATAATAATGAGTTTTTTTCTATAACAACACATTTTTTTTTTTGTTCAACTATTGATCCATTTATGTTGGATTTACAAGTTAGAGATAACAAATATTTATGGTTACTAATATGTATTTGGTCCATTTATGTTGCATATAAGTTATACTCTAAATAAATATATGATATTTTACTAACAAGAAATGATATATATTTTTTCAATTACTAGGCATTTTTAGATTAAGTTTTGGTCGAATCTTTAAAAAGTCATATTTTGGACCCTTTGCAGTGGATGTGTTATTTTGGCGAGTTGCATGATGAGTCATGCCTTCAAACCTTATTTTAATATAGTTAAGTGTCCATTTTACATTTCTAAAAAAAAGGAGGTCTTATGATATTCTATGTGATGGATACATGTTCTCGAAGTTAGCCCTAACGACTACTAGTCCCTCTCCCCTACAAAGCATGATGAATTCTAAAATGGCATCAAAAAATATAAAATATATTTAGAAATATGTGATGTAGAAAATAAATGGTGAAAAGAAGGAAGATTTGAATATACATAACATAGGAAGAAAGTATTATACAATAATAGAAAATTTAACAAATGAAGAGAAAAAGGATCAAAATACAAGTATTTTTTAAAACTTATAAATAGATAGAAAAATTAAATAGCAATTTTATTTTGGATTCTAATAATTACAATAAAAGAGTCAAGAGTGACAATGTGAAAAGAAAAAATATTATTTTAAAAAGTTCAAGTAAAAACCAAGATTTTGTTGCTTTCTCATGTAGCCTCTATCCTTATGGTCGCTATCTCAAAAGACCCTTGTTATTCCTATTTCAATGGCCCCTTATAGGGATCCTTCCATTGCTCCTTTGAGTTGAGACCTCATTTCACCAACAATTTCTGACTTGATGTACCTGGACTATTAGATTCCTCATCTAGGCTTGGTGTCCCACGTCTCAAACTTGTTTATTGCCTCTATTACATCTTACAACACTGCTCGTTTAGCTTCTCCTGATAAATATGTTTTTTGTTAGACTCTTGTATGCCACAAGAAAAGGAATTATCACCTCTTGACCCAAAAAACTCAGTTTCTCCTATTGGTCCCACTTCTAGGTCTCAACTTTGATCTACAATAGCTTGGTTTGAAATTTTTTTCTTTATTTTAGCTATGTTTTGTTGTATTGTGGTTACATTTTGGGTAAACTTTTTTTTTCTTTTCTTTTCTAGGACCAATTATTTTTATGGTATTTTTGCAATTTGCAATGTGTTGGGGTTCTTCCCCACTTACTTTAATAAAAATGAACAAGATTATAACTAACAATGTTTTGATTAGATAAAATCAAGAGAGGCCCAAACCACTACATAAAAACCAACCAAATGGATGGGATAGAGGAGCTCACAAGTAGGGATACCACCAAAACCTAGAAAGGAGAAGAATCCTTTTTGAAAGAAAATCTTTTGACCAGAGCAACAAACTCGCAAGAATAAAGGTCAAGACTTCACATTATTACATTCTCATAATGAAGGGGTTTAGTATGGAACCCCAAACCATTAGCCAAATAAAAAATCCTTGCATTGGAAACAAAGTAGTCAAGAAAATATAAAACTAATATTGAGTTTTCAAAGGCTTCCTGCAACCTTAGAATAGAAAGATTTAGGGGGGAACCCTAAACCATCTTTTAAAAATAACACTTTCATTGGAAATAGAGCAACCAAGGAAATAGACAACTAAAATTAGTCTTTTTAAGGCATCCCTAAACCTTTGACGAGTAGATGTCCCTAAAAATATAGAATCTTGGACCACCTCTATACATGTGTTGTTATCAATATCACTAAGGATAAAACTTCATTTGGGAGAGAACACAGGGGAAGAGCACCCCTAAAGAAATCCAAATCTAAGAAAACCTCTTCCTAACCTCTAGAAGGGAGACTTGTATGACTCCATGTTACAAAGAAACATGATGAAAAGGGGAGAAGGGGCAAATAAAAAGTCCCAATCAGAAAACAACACCCACTAGATGAAGTCAGACGTGGTTGCAAGAGAAAGCACAAAAGGAGGGCCCTCTCTAGTTATTCTCTTGCAAGGTAACCAACCATCAATATCCATCTAAATCCAACTCACACCTACCAACAACAATCCAACTCCAAAGAAAATTATTATTCATTGAAGAAAGAATAGCCACTATATATGGTGAAAAGGGATGATGATTAACTATTGTAAAACCATAAAGATCCAACCACAAAAAATCTAAGTTCTGTAATGAAACATTCACCAGTACCAATAGAGATACTTAAGATCATGTAAATATTAAAAAAAAAAAATATCACCATTCACATGTCAAGTAGGGTTTTAATCTCCATTGTCTCCTATCTCCATTGATCTTGTTTGATATATTTTCTCTCATATTTTATGCGTGCACAAGAGCTCAACAAAGAACAGATTGCAGTTGATAGCTTGATCACAAGAAGGCTTGGCTATGTCATTAGGTGATTAGATGATTAGGAAATTAGGGTTGATAATGAAGCGGAGTATCCTCTTATGTAGAAGTCACTTTAGGAAATGGAGGGAAAGATTAAGGGTGAAGAGTATAAATGGTCGGATATGATTAAAGGGTAGGTAGAGGAAATAATTAAATGATAAAAGGGGTAAGTAAGAAGAATTAAGAGATGAGTGACATGTGTCATGGGTAGAAAAGGCTAATTAATTAATTAAATAAAAAAAGATTTGTTTAATTAATATAAGAAGTGGGATTAATTGTAATGCCCAACATTTTCTTAGGCAAAAAGCTAACAATTTTTATTTTTTTTTATATATATATAACAATGTATGAAATGCTTAATCATGGTAAAGGTATGCATTCCCTTAATCGTGTGATTCATACGAAGACCATTCATAACTAAGTCAATGTATAGCACCATTTAACTAGTTATGGTGCTATGGAACAATCCAAGGCTTAACATAGATTTTAACCATATTTCTAAGACATCCAACCTAGTTATCTAATAGTTCCAAATTTTTACTATTATCTCCATCAAGTATATAATAACTTAACATTGTGATTTTAAACTTTTGACTTTAGAAATTGAAATAATATTTGTACTTATTTTTCTAACCATGGGACTAACACTTGACAATTTTGGTCTTTGAATAGATGAAGATGGTCGCTTAATCTTTAAATTCATTCAATATATAATTAACTGATCCAATTTACTAATATTATAGAATTGGTAACTTTATATATGGCTTAATATATGTTATCCCACATCGTTTTGGCTAGATACCTCTATGTATCTATTATAAATTCTTACTTAGAAGTCACATTAAAATATCAACCCAATAATTTAGCAGTCTTGATAATCCAAATTTTATATTTTATTTTATAAAATACTAGGGATCATATTATAATTTAAAAATAATTTTATTCTCATCTCATCACTATTTTATAGTTTAAATAAAAGATCCTTTGATTTTGTTTTTTTTATAATAAATAAATTTACATTCCATTATTGAATGGGTTTTATTATCACTTCCTACTATTTTATAGAATAAAATGTGGAATGGTATTTATATTACATTCTAATATAGAATGATTTTGTTATATTTCTTAATTCTTTTATAGAATTAGTCATGGAAACTTTCATTTTAAATTCTATAAAGCAAGATTTCAGTGAACCTACCTTCTTTTTTTATGGGGCATCTTTCACATTCTAATATAGAAATATTTGTATTATAATTTCCATAGAAATCTTTATTCTATTTTTTTATTGGATGAAAAATTATATTTTAATATAGAAGTAATTCTATTATCATCTGCCAAAATATTTTTTATTTTTTTTAAACAGGAAAATCTCATTTAAAATAAAATTAATTCTATTATCATTTATTATTAAATCTTGATGACAATCTCATTTGATATTAAAGTAATTCCTGCAGTTATGTATTTGAATGAGAGTTCTACATTGAATGGCTTCTTTTCTTTAGTTTCTGAATGGCGTATCTAAGATCTTCAACAGAGTATTATGCTCATTGTTAAGCATTGTCTTAACAATACTTCATAATGATTCATCAATACCTGGTACAAATTATTTGGTTATCGAATAAAATCACTCTTTTTAATACAGAGGATTTCCTTCATACAAACCTCAATCAACTACAATGAAATTGATTAAAGTATGTTTACTTATACTTTCACTGCAACTCTAACATTGCTACCCTTATTTATATTATTTCCATTTCCCTGACATGAGCGTAAAAGTTTTTTTTTTGTCCAATGAAGGATAGGACAACACCAAACCTTGGGATTCTCTCTCAACAGACATGGCAGCGGTGAAGGTACTCTTCACAAAAGTTAAGTATCAGGATAGTATAGCATTGTGTATTGTCTGTCATTAATGCTTATAGTACCCTCCTATGCACACAACCTTCAAGTATCAGGCTGGGGAGATAGATTAGATGAAAGAGATGTCTATCAGCACATCTACCTACTCTTACGAGCCATCAAGGTACATGATTTAATATATATTTTTTTAACTGTAGACTTGTTCTCAGCGTTTTCTTGAATTTTGACATAGGAAAAGACGCATTTATTTGGAAGAGACATGTTGATTGGCTCCCCAAGTCGCCAGTCCAGAAGAGGGTGTTGGGGTAAGCATCATCTTTTTAGCAAGCTGACTAACATTACGACTACTATCAATCAAATTTATCAACCCATCTCCTTGCATATTAATGAGTGATTGCATAGCTGAGACCTATACCACAAGTGCTCGCCATGTGAAGATATAAGTAACCAATGCAATATCGTTGCAAGTACTAGGTGCACAGATTTAATGTGTCAATGGTGAAAGCATGTCTACGATGGTTGCCTACTGAAGGGTTCATGGGGATATATACACATCCAAACCATGCAGTGCCAAGTCAAGCTTGTGTCACAAACTTCACCCTCATTCTTCCTGCTGGCTTCCTCCACTCTCCAGGCTGATACCAGACTCATATGATGGTGTTATCTTATCAGAGAGTGTACTATAATCAATATAAGAGCTCATCCTATGTAGTGGAAAAATTAAAAAAATGCATATGATCGCTTTAAGAGTCCAAGTCTCCAGTTCATGTATTCATGCAGTGCAGGTCACTAATATCATTTCTTCCATTCATTGAATTCCACTCCCAGTACAAATATCATCCTTGCTAATTGTGGATTACTTTGGTCTTACCGTGAATATTGTTCCTAGCCAGCTCCATGGCATTCTTTTCTTTTCTTTTTAATTTCATGTCATAACTGGATATATTTTGTCTCAGTTATAGTAAACAAACCATGTATACTTCTGTATACTGATACAATGATTCACCTATCTATGTTTAAATGTATGCATGTTAAACAATGATTTAATGCAATTAATGGGTTGTTCTATATATAATTATCATTTGTAGAAAAATATAATAAAAAACATTTATACCATTGCATCTACATATTTATATTTCAGGAATACCAAGATTTCTGAACTTTTTTTTTTTTTGAAATTGGTAAATGAGACTAAGTTTTTCCTGAACACAAGATGGAATACTTAGTGCGTAGCTTTCCCTACAAGTTCCTCATATCAGAAAATGTAAAATTTCTACAGATTTGTTTTAACCAAAAGTATATAATCTTACACAGCTTCCTCTTCAAATACACAATGAAAATTTCCAACATCAAAGTGGATTATAACTCAAATTATCATTTCAAGACAATGGGGAAAACCACAAAATAAGGCTTGCTCTTAAACATAAAATTGATCTTACAGAAATATACAAACTTTTTATTCAGTTTTCACAAAGATATCATAAATAAAATTATGAACAATTTGTGAATCCTACACGATCTTCCCTTTCATTACACGCAAGTATAGAAAATCTAAATAACTCATGTTTCAAGGTAAAACAATGAGGAAACAACAAATGTGGACCTGCTCTTAAACCTTCTTAATGTAATTAAACAACTAATATGAATACCAATTTCACCTTCATTTTATTCATGTGTGTAAATTCTTAGTAACTTTACATTAAACTATTTTTTTTTTTTAAAACAGCCTCTCTCTCTATATATGTGTGTGTGTGTGTGTGTGTGTGTGTGTGTGGAGATGGACACAATGAAACATAACAAATGAAGACTTTCTCTTCCCTTACATTATGCATAGCATCACCAACACCCATGTACTACCATTTTCAAGACAAATATACGATTTTCCATTAAAGATATAACTAACCCAAACAATCAAAAGAGGTCTTGCTCTCCTCCCATCCATAATGGCGTCATGAGACCTCACGGGTCCTAGCCATACCCCCGAGCAAGTAAAGCCATTGCCCACCATTTTGATCTATGGTGAGGACATCTTTCTAAAATAAATTCATTCTTGTTACAAAAACCTTTCTAGCAACTTCTCCAAACAAACTTCTTTGAGTAACCATACATAAACAATAAATTTGCACTAGACTGGTCATGAGAAGGATATGATGACTTATCTCTATAAAAGCTCCATCTTGACCTTGCATCTCCTTATGCTGAATCTCCATTTCCTTTTTTTTTTCCTCTACATATTCCACCTTCTTCCATAAGAAAAATTTCTCCAAGAGGAGAAGTGGGTAATGGCTTTTACCTCTCCCCTCATTAGATATGTAGGGATCTCAACCCTAACACTCTCTCAAACCCTAACTCGTCACTTTTAAACAAGTGGGCTTTTGAAGGGTCCGATCAAGCCCAAAGGACAATATCACATGTCCTAGAGGTGCCCAACCCCAAGGTATTGACCCTAGGGACCTATTTTTACACACGAACCCCTAAAATTGACCAAATAACACCTTTTTGAAACCCACACAAAGATCCATACGGGTTTTAACTTGAATAGGGTTATCCATACCCTAACCTAACTTAACCTCACGAAACAACTCTCTCCAAAAAACATATTTAAAGTAGACCCACATTATTAAGACCGAAACACAACCCTCTTAACAAGAATACTCTCATTTCCTTAGTAGAGATACACTTGGGACTTCCCAAGGGGTATTACCTTGGTCTTGATGTCCCTCAATTCTTCCTTTTTTTCCTGCACAATATAACCATTGACATAATTAGACACATTAATAATTCATTCTAATTGTTAGCTAAATTCTCACAATCTTATGAACCCTTTGTGTGACACCCAAATTCCATCTTGTAAATGTGATCATGTCAACAATTCTAATGTGCATAATTCTAATAATAATCTAATAATATTAATGCAAGGGCTATCAATCTTTTTATGCTAATCAATCATAAGAGTTGTTCAATTATCATCTTAAATTAAATTAGATTTTCTTCAAGGCACCTCAAGGGAGAGAGAACACACATAAGAATTTAACCAATGAAATAATCACATAACCACGTGTTTGAACCTAAATAGTTTAGATGTATTTGGAATTTGAGATTACATTAATCTTTAATGAGGCGGGGTCTTACATCCCCCTCCCCATGTCTTCGACTTCCTCCTGGAAGTCACGCAAGTTGGAGGCATAATTCTCATTTTAAGATCTTATTTAAATCATTGAACATTTTAAAATTAGTCTCACTGGTGAGAAACTTAAATTATAAAACCACATATACATACATAAATCTGTTAAGCAGATCATATGCTCATTTCTTCTTAACTTTATGAAACACATAACTCAAACAATAATACTTGTTAAAGATGAACTTTTCTTGTTCTAGGTACATCAAGAATTTCGGAATAAAACCTCATGCTATGAAATGATTTATTTTTATGATTCACAATGTATCTTATGCTTGCAACATTTAAATAATCCTTCAATTTGCAATGTAATCATTCATAGTAATACCATCCCAAAATGTCTTTGTCTGAAATAAAGTTGCATGAGAGTATACCGATATATGTCTCATTTAGTTCACAACCATAACTCAATTGTACCCCAAATATC
The DNA here is from genome assembly GCF_030272615.1 of Cryptomeria japonica. Classification (NCBI taxonomy): domain Eukaryota; kingdom Viridiplantae; phylum Streptophyta; class Pinopsida; order Cupressales; family Cupressaceae; genus Cryptomeria; species Cryptomeria japonica. The sequence continues at coordinate 278,304,050 of NC_081407.1, forward strand.
ACTCATGACATTGGTACCTCTAAAATTTCAATTTCAATATGTATCAATTCAAGATCAAGTTGTATAATATGTGTCACTTTTGTTATGTCTTAGTTTGTAGCTACTTCACATTATATCCCAATGTTTATGCATTAATTCAATATAAGATCACATAACGGTTTTAATATACACTAACAGAACACAAGATTCACACAAGGGATGAGGATGTCTAGTATAAAATATTCTCCTTTGAGAATCTGTATCACATAAAAAAAATGGCCATTTGATCCTCCTCGAGGAATCTTGTGCATAGAAATATCACATAGTGCTAGGGGAAATGGTTTGTAGCCGTCCCATACCGGCCTCATTTACCCCTGCATAATAATTCCCCAGGCCATCTACTCCCCCCATACAACCTATCAGGGACCCCTCATGAGTATGACAGTTTACATATTTCACATCACTACATGTATGCCAGCAGCAACACATTTGATAAAGCCTCAAAACAAGAAATTCTTAAATTGAAATAGCATCAATTAATGAAAATATACAAACAAAGATAAAATGTTAATGATGGCCATCAAACAACAATTTAAAAATTTGAAATGAAATGTCACAATAATTGGTCCTTGGGGCAAAAAGGACAATTCCAAAATGCATTTAATCAATAACATAAAGAACTTCAAATCTGCTAGCTACATCAATCAATTAAAAATGATATCAAAATATGAGTTCAAAATAGCATAAACCTTTCACAACACAATCACCTTGTGACTTAAATCAAGCCACCTTAGGGGGAGGAGGGGAAATGGTGGTCCCAGACCACATAGAGCTCATAAATATATAATGGTGGTTCTCTAACCACATAATCATAATGGTGGATCTCTATCCACAAATCAAAATGGTGGTTCTCTAACCACATGATAATAGTGTGCCATAAAAAGTGGTCTCTACCACATGAAATATAAGAAACATCGGTCCCGCACAGCCTGGGACATAATCAATAGTGAATCCATACTGCCATATATCTATAAAGCCAATATGATTGTTTTCAATTGCCATATTATCCAGGTATCACTGTCATACTAGAATCCATCCTCAACCCATGGGGGAACACATAAAGGATCAAGTTTGAACTATGAGCCAACAAGTGTGGCTCTCCAAGAGGGGGAGTAAGTTCATGGACAATTCCCCTTGAAGTCTTACAACCAATAAATGTTCGTAAGACTTCAGTGGTGGTCCTACCTCTCAACCCCTAGTTGCATGGTGTGCTTTCAACCTGGCGGATGGGACAACATCCTGGAGCACTACCGACATGGATACATAACCATAACACAATGAGCCACATGAATATTAACATCTAGAACATACACAAAACTTTTCACAAAGGGTTTCTATTTAGTGAATTGCCCCTGGCGTTCACCTTACCCTTACCCAAGCCATATGAACAAGGTCACTGGCTTGGAATACATCACATATACTAACATGAGTACATCAACCATCACATCCACACATAGAGTTCTCACGAAGGGTACTTCTTGATGGATCACTCATGATGTCCATCTCACCCTTACCCAAGTTAGGTGGAGAAAGTCGCCTACTTGGGACACATCACATTTACCGGTTTACTCACATTTACTACACATATTTCTTTATGATTTCCACAAGCACTCATACACACTTATTTACTTCATAACATGTTTTCACCAGTATACCAAATTGTACCACAAGATGAGATGTACACGACACTACACAATTAAGGTATAAATGCATATTTTTTTTTTATATTCTTTTTTTAATGCCTTAGAAATGAATCCTTACACACACATTATTATAAGGATTTTTGTAAATTAATTTCTACTAACTTCTTAATACATAGAAACTTAACATAAGTAAAATTCCAATAGCACATTAATCCTACCATCCATTTTTTTTTTCCATTTGTAAACACATGCTCAAGATTCTACCAAATAGAACTTTAAAAATTCAACAATGTCATATAGTATAAATTAAAATATGCATGATGCATGCATTCAAGTTTATTCACCATAAATTATGTCTACCTTCATACATGGCCCTTTCATAAATAATCAATTCCTTCAAGGCAACTCTAGCGTTGAATATGGTTGGTCATGCATAGTTATTATTTTATTGCTGCAACTCTTCACTCTTTAAACCATAAATGTCTAGTAATTTACTTTAAGATTAAGAGAAATTAAATAGTGTTTCTACACCTAACCCATACCTTCAACTATGTATTTAACAAAGATTTTCCATATTTAACAACCTATAACAGAAACGTTAATAATATTATCTTAAAATTTAATTACTTAACCCTTAGATAATCTGCAATGAGTAGTTAGCAGTTGTTATAATTTCACCTTATGTTTTGAATGTGTCTTTCTTTTCCTTTCGCAAAAGAATGGTTCACCTAAGGCATTTTCATTTCATCCAAACAGATTGACAAATTTCATTCATTTTATGATAAGAAGTTAACCACAATTTATCTTAGTTAATCCCATACTTTTCATACTTTTTTAGGTAATTTGCTTGATATTTTCATGTATCATTGAAAAGATCCTAATTGCACCTATGTTCAATCACATATTGTAAGGGGGTATACTAAACATTTCATCCAAGGATTTCATGATTGAGTTCATTAATGATTGTATGCCAAACTGGAATTGTATCCATAAGTCGGGTCAATAACTTATGCCTTCACAATGATATTCTTAATTCTCATCAAGACTCCAATCAAGATCAAAGGTACACAATTAGTGACCAAAATAGAACCCTAAAGGTTTTCTAGTTACATGCACTTATTGACCATGTAATTCCTTCGTAAATGAACTTAGTGAAATCTTACTCTATTAGTCCATTGTCTTAAGGTATGCATCACATTTCATGAACAAGGTGTCATAGGTTTAAACTCATCATTAGCATTAAATTTTCTTAATTTATTAGCTTTATGGTAAGATTCAAACACACCTTAAGTAGTAGTCATTATTTCATGTCCCAAGGGTTCACTAATTAATGATATGGGGAGTCGACGTTTCCTTCTTTCCTAATCCGTAATAATTGTCCATGATATGCAATAATACCTATTTTGATAAGATAACACTATTCATGCCTTGATTACACGAAGTGACCTTATATTGCAAGGTTTGCCATCTTAAGTAGACTTGGGAGTAATTTATATGCCTACATTGTTTTAACCATTGTGTCTCCAATTTAGCCACTTACTTCCCAATGGCACTCACCAATATAAATCATCCCTAAAATTTCAAGCCATAAATGTAGTTTCCTATTTTGTTTTAAATAATTATACATCCCAATTAAACTAGTATTTTCATTATTACTTAATTTTGTCATAATTAGGATTTGTATGTTTTCTTTATGCAACACTCTCAAATTTTGTGTTGGATGAATTACACAAGCTTGGACCCGAACATTTGCCCTAGTGTTGCAACCTTGCTCTGATACCAGATGTAATGCCCAACATTTTCTTAGGCAAAAAGCTAACAATTTTTTTTTTTTTTTATATATATATAACAATGTATGAAATGCTTAATCATGGTAAAGGTATGCATTCCCTTAATCGTGTGATTCATACGAAGACCATTCATAACTAAGTCAATGTATAGCACCATTTAACTAGTTATGGTGCTATGGAACAATCCAAGGCTTAACATAGATTTTAACCATATTTCTAAGACATCCAACCTAGTTATCTAATAGTTCCAAATTTTTACTATTATCTCCATCAAGTATATAATAACTTAACATGGTGATTTTAAACTTTTGACTTTAGAAATTGAAATAATATTTGTACTTATTTTTCTAACCATGGGACTAACACTTGACAATTTTGGTCTTTGAATAGATGAAGATGGTCGCTTAATCTTTAAATTCATTCAATATATAATTAACTGATCCAATTTACTAATATTATAGAATTGGTAACTTTATATATGGCTTAATATATGTTATCCCACATCGTTTTGGCTAGATACCTCTATGTATCTATTATAAATTCTTACTTAGAAGTCACATTAAAATATCAACCCAATAATTTAGCAGTCTTGATAATCCAAATTTTATATTTTATTTTATAAAATACTAGGGATCATATTATAATTTAAAAATAATTTTATTCTCATCTCATCACTATTTTATAGTTTAAATAAAAGATCCTTTGATTTTGTTTTTTTTATAATAAATAAATTTACATTCCATTATTGAATGGGTTTTATTATCACTTCCTACTATTTTATAGAATAAAATGTGGAATGGTATTTATATTACATTCTAATATAGAATGATTTTGTTATATTTCTTAATTCTTTTATAGAATTAGTCATGGAAACTTTCATTTTAAATTCTATAAAGCAAGATTTCAGTGAATCTACCTTCTATTTTTATGGGGCATCTTTCACATTTTAATATAGAAATATTTGTATTATAATTTCCATAGAAATCTTTATTCTATTTTTTTATTGGATGAAAAATTATATTTTAATATAGAAGTAATTCTATTATCATCTGCCAAAATATTTTTATTTTTATTTTTAAACAGGAAAATCTCATTCAAAATAAAATTAATTCTATTATCATTTATTATTAAATCTTGATGACAATCTCATTTGATATTAAAGTAATTCCTGCAGTTATGTATTTGAATGAGAGTTCTACATTGAATGGCTTCTTTTCTTTAGTTTCTGAATGACGTATCTAAGATCTTCAACAGAGTATTATGCTCATTGTTAAGCATTGTCTTAACAATACTTCATAATGATTCATCAGTACCTGGTACAAATTATTTGGTTATTGAATAAAATCACTCTTTTTAATACAGAGGATTTCCTTCATACAAACCTCAATCAACTACAATGAAATCGATTAAAGTATGTTTACTTATACATTCACTGCAACTCTAACATTGCTACCCTTATTTATATTATTTCCATTTCCCTGACATGAGCATAAAAGTTTTTTTTTTGTCCAATGAAGGATAGGACAACACCAAACCTTGGGATTCTCTCTCAACAGACATGGCAGCGGAGAAGGTACTCTTCACAAAAGTTAAGTATCAGGATAGTATAGCATTGTGTATTGTCTGTCATTAATGCTTATAGTACCCTCCTATGCACACAACCTTCAAGTATCAGGTTGGGGAGATAGATTAGATGAATGAGATGTCTATCAGCACATCTACCTACTCTTACGAGCCATCAAGGTACATGATTTAATATATTTTTTTTTAACTGTAGACTTGTTCTCAGCGTTTTCTTGAATTCTGACATAGGAAAAGACACATTTATTTGGAAGAGACATGTTGATTGGCTCCCCAAGTCGCCAGTCCAGAAGAGGGTGTTGGGGTAAGAATCATCTTTTTAGCAAGCTGACTAACATTACGACTATTATCAATCAAATTTATCAACCCATCTCCTTGCATATTAATGAGTGATTGCATAGCTGAGACCTATACCACAAGTGCTCCCCATGTGAAGATATAAGTAACCAATGCAATATCGTTGCAAGTACTAGGTGCACAGATTTAATGTGTCAATGGTGAAAGCGTGTCTACGATGGTTGCCTACTGAAGGGTTCATGGGGATATATACACATCCAAACCATGCAGTGCCGAGTCAAGCTCGTGTCACAAACTTCACCCTCATTCTTCCTGCTGGCTTCCTCCACTCTCCAAGCTGATACCAGACTCATATGATGGTGTTATCTTATCAGAGAGTGTACTATAATCAATATAAGAGCTCATCCTATGTAGTGGAAAAATTAAAAAAATGCATATGATCGCTTTAAGAGTCCAAGTCTCTAGTTCATGTATTCATGCAGTGCAGGTCACTAATATCATTTCTTCCATTCATTGAATTCCACTCCCAGTACAAATATCATCCTTGCTAATTGTGGATTACTTTGGTCTTACCGTGAATATTGTTCCTAGCCAGCTCCATGGCATTCTTTTCTTTTCTTTTTAATTTCATGTCATAACTGGATATATTTTGTCTCAGTTATAGTAAACAAACCATGTATACTTTTGTATACTGATACAATGATTCACCTATCTATGTTTAAATGTATGCATGTTAAACAATGATTTAATGCAATTAATGGGCTGTTCTATATATAATTATCATTTGTAGAAAAATATAATAAAAAACATTTATACCATTGCATCTACATATTTATATTTCAGGAATACCAAGATTTCTGAACTTTTTTTTTTTTTGAAATTGGTAAATGAGACTAAGTTTTTCCTGAACACAAGATGGAATACTTAGTGCGTATCTTTCCCTACAAGTTCCTCATATCAGAAAATGTAAAATTTCTATAGATTTGTTTTAACCAAAAGTATATAATCTTACACAGCTTGCTCTTCAAATACACAATGAAAATTTCCAACATCAAAGTGGATTATAACTCAAATTATCATTTCAAGACAATGGGGAAAACCACAAAATAAGGCTTGCTCTTAAACATAAAATTGATCTTACAGAAATATACAAACTTTTTATTCAGTTTTCACAAAGATATCATAAATAAAATTATGAACAATTTGTGAATCCTACACGATCTTCCCTTTCATTACACGCAAGTATAGAAAATCTAAATAACTCATGTTTCAAGGTAAAACAATGAGGAAACAACAAATGTGGACCTGCTCTTAAACCTTCTTAATGTAATTAATCAACTAATATGAATACCAATTTCACCTTCATTTTATTCATGTGTAAATTCTTAGTAACTTTACATTAAACTATTTTTTTTTTTAAAAACAGCCTCTCTCTATATATGTGTGTGTGTGTGTGTGTGTGTGTGTGTGTGGAGATGGACACAATGAAACATAACAAATGAAGACTTTCTCTTCCCTTACATTATGCATAGCATCACCAACACCCATGTACTACCATTTTCAAGACAAATATACGATTTTCCATTAAAGATATAACTAACCCAAACAATCAAAAGAGGTCTTGCTCTCCTCCCATCCATAATGGCGTCAGGAGACCTCACGGGTCCTAGCCATACCCCCGAGCAAGTAAAGCCATTGCCCACCATTTTGATCTATGGTGAGGACATCTTTCTAAAATAAATTCATTCTTGTTACAAAAACCTTTCTAGCAACTTCTCCAAACAAACTTCTTTGAGTAACCATACATAAACAATAAATTTGCACTAGACTGGTCATGAGAAGGATATGATGATTTATCTCTATAAAAGCTCCATCTTGACCTTGCATCTCCTTATGCTGAATCTCCATTTCCTTTTTTTTTTCCTCTACATATTCCACCTTCTTCCATAAGAAAAATTTCTCCAAGAGGAGAAGTGGGTAATGGCTTTTACCTCTCCCCTCATTAGATATGTAGGGATCTCAACCCTAACACTCTCTCAAACCCTAACTCGTCACTTTCAAACAAGTGGGCTTTTGAAGGGTCCCATCAAGCCCAAAGGACAATATCACATGTCCTAGAGGTGCCCAACCCCAAGGTATTGACCCTAGGGACCTATTTTTACACACGAACCCCTAAAATTGACCAAATAACATCTTTTTGAAACCCACACAAAGATCCATACGGGTTTTAACTTGAATAGGGTTATCCATACCCTAACCTAACTTAACCTCACGAAACAACTCTCTCCAAAAAACATATTTAAAGTAGACCCACATTATTAAGACCGAAACACAACCCTCTTAACAAGAATACTCTCATTTCCTTAGTAGAGATACACTTGGGACTTCCCAAGGGGTATTACCTTGGTCTTGATGTCCCTCAATTCTTCCTTTTTTTCCTGCACAATATAACCATTGACATAATTAGACACATTAATAATTCATTCTAATTGTTAGCTAAATTCTCACAATCTTATGAACCATTTGTGTGACACCCAAATTCCATCTTGTAAATGTGATCATGTCAACAATTCTAATGTGCATAATTCTAATAATAATCTAATAATATTAATGCAAGGGCTATCAATCTTTTTATGCTAATCAATCATAAGAGTTGTTCAATTATCATCTTAAATTAAATTAGATTTTCTTCAAGGCACCTCAAGGGAGAGAGAACACACATAAGAATTTAACCAATGAAATAATCACATAACCACGTGTTTGAACCTAAATAGTTTAGATGTATTTGGAATTTGAGATTACATTAATCTTTAATGAGGTGGGGTCTTACATTAATTAAATAAATAAAATATTTATTTAATTTAGGAAAAAGGACAATTTAAAAAAATAAAAGTTTATTTAAATTAGGAAAGACTTAGAAGAGGATTAATAAATTTATTAAATAAATAATAATTTATTTAATTAATATAAGACTTAGGAGGAAATAATTAAATAAATAAAAATATTTATTTAATTAGACAAGACAATTTTAGATGTACACATTTTGCCCCTCTTTGAGACAATGCAGCTTGTCATGTTGGCTCAAAGAAGAAAAACTTATACAAAGTTGCCCCATGATAGGAATGACATGTCCCCTCGAGAGATTGGATGAAAAGATGAAAGGGTTGCAGACAATTTCTTGATAAGAAAGAAAGGTGAGAAAGGACTACAATATAGCATGACAAGGTCACACAAGAAAAAGATTGACTCAAGTGGAATCAACAGAATCGTGTCTTTCTTAAAAAGCCAAACTTTATAGTTCTGTGATGAACATATGCTATCAATTGGATAAGTTGCTGAGAGGATACACTCAAAAGGTGCCCTAGGAAAGACAAATTGAAAACAAAGATAGAATTGACAATTATGTGATAAACATACATTGTCAATTGGATAAGCTACGAAGAGGACTCAAACAAACAGGTGCCCTAAAATAAGTAGGTTTGCTAAGATGAATATAGAATAAGCCGTTGAATTGATAAAATCCAGTGATTGCTCTAGCAAGATAGGATTAAGTGCAATGTGACAAACATATACACTAGCATGGAGTGCCATGTGATAGACATAAGCACTAGGATAGGATAATATAAGATAAGGAGCACAATGAGATGAACATAAGTACCACTAGGATTGACACAATTGATTTGATTGGATGTAGGAGTACTTACCCCAGATTGATTCTAAAGAGCGATTCCCTATGACACAGTGGTTACAAATAGATTTGACTGCTGAGAAACACACCATGATCAAGGTGATGGGATTAAGACATATTATGTATATGCCTGAGATTTGGGCAAACACAAGACTATTAACTACTTTGGTGAAAAGATGGTCCTGCAGGGTCTACATGAGGGGACAAATGAGATGATCCAGGGGCTGGTCCTTCAGGAGCTTAGATTCCTTCAAGGCTAGCTGGCTCTGAGGGAGGGTCTTCATCATAGCTCTCTTGAATCCATTTTGCATCAATTTTTTGTATGATGATGTAGACACCTACAAGTGGTATTGTAGCCATATGAAATTTTGACATCACTATATCATGACACTTTATTGTTTTTGATATATATGAGATGATCTATCCTTGTGGTAGCCATATGCATGTATTCCTATGTGATGCTTCTATATGATTTATGATGATTTTATGATGCAATGGAGTGATTCTATATGATGATGCATTTTACATGTTTAATTTTGATGCTATGATGCTTAATGCGATGGATATGTACATGATGGAATGCAATCTATATGTATGATGTGTATGATGCAAATGTGATGTACTATAGATGAATGCATGATAATTGACATGCTATGATTATTTAAATGATGAGAATTCATGATGTTTATATGATATACTAATCAATGGTGTGTGTACAATGTGATGCAATTATAATATCTATATGTATGTATATAATGCTAATATGTGGAAATGCAGGTTAAAACTACATGAAATGCAGATATTTTTGGTGTGTCATTATACTCAGTCATGTGATAGTGGGCTGCACAGACTCAAGAAGGATGATGGAGGTCAATCATGAAAGGAGGATAAAAGATAGAAGATATGGAAGTAAAAGAGCTTCTTGTGCTTTATCGTCATTGAGCTTTATTGTGGCAAATAGGTTATGACAATCTAGATATAGGTTCGACGTAGAAAATCATTGTACCGATTTACATGGAGATCAAAAATCAAAAATAAGGAATGCCCCAGTTCACACTAGACTAACAAGGTCCTCATATCCTTGGACAAGCCATAAAATTACTAAGAGACAATACATAGACAACAAAATAATATATGAACATATCTCATCCATGCCTTTCTAGTTATTTGTGTTTCTTGCTACATATGTTAACATGTTTGATTTGGTCACAATGTTGTCATCCTGATAAAGGACAAATTATACTGAAAATCAATGTTGTTGCCAAACTCTTCTGAAAGATTTGATTTGTTGAAAGCCCATTGCTTATTTTGTCTCATTTGAAACTGACTAAATCCATGAAACTGATACTTTATTGTGAAGAACATAACTTTACTGTAGATTGTGTGCGAAAAGAAGGAGGAACAAAAAGTTGATGCTCCTCAAAACATACGATGCTCACGGTACCACTTCCATCACTAGATTTAGAATTTTTCCCTAGTTATAGATTGGACCTGATTTATTATGGAAGGAAAGGGGGAAAAGGAAGGTTTATTATGAATGGCTTACCAATCTTAGGTAGATCAATAACAAGTCATGATGGGAATGGGTAAATTTATTATGGATGGATAGGTTGTGAGTGTGCGCAAAGTGAAAGGATGAGATTCAATCATGAAGGAGAGAGGTGCAATGTCTCTACAAATGGCGTTGGTAACTTGATTTTCAATGTGGTACTTTTCCAGGGCACCACCGACATGGTTTTCAACATTGGATGGATTTATTTCTCTTTACTTTTTTTTTATTTTTTTCAAAAAAAATTGTCACAAGGTGCCTATTTGTCAGGTTTTCATCAAGTAATGATTTTTTTTAATTTTATGATTTTTTTATATTTTAAATTTTAAATTTTTATTTTTTTCTATTTTTGAATTAGAATATTTTGAAAAGATGTGTAAAACCTGCAAAGGTGCATGTTGTTGATAGGATCTTCCAAAGGTTCTCCATCAGGTGTTGAAAGTTGATATGCACCTCATCCATAGACTATTGTGATGACGTAGGGACCAAGCTAATTTAGTTAAAACTTTCCTTTCTCCTCTCTATCTTGTTCATTTTTAGGTTTTTCTCTGAGAACTAAGTCACCCACCTTAAATGTGCGAGGCTTTACCTTATGATTGTAGCTTCAATATTCCTTGACTGAATGATATATAGTTGGAGTGACTATCTTCCTTGATGAAGGAACTAAGATAGAATTAGTAATGTGTGAATTACGTAGGCCCGTATGTGTGTCACCTAAAAAAGTTTGGGTATCCCTGACAACAAAGTCCTTGAAGGAAGTTCCATTAAAGGTCCATTGATGTGATGTATCACCAAAAAAGGATGGATGTGTGGAACAAGTGGATGAGTAATGAAGGCTTATGATTGCGAAAAGAAGTGAAAGTAGGATAGCATGATGGAGACTTAGGATCAATGAGTATTCTTTTTTACTTGAAATTTTAGAACTTTTGCCCCTAGTTATTTTGATATTAGGGGAGATCAAATCTTTTTTTTTTTTCTTCATAGGATTTTTATCCTTGACTTTGATTTTTGTAGAGTCCAATATCTTTTTATTTTGATTTGGACTAAAGATCTTTTGTTTATTTTTTACTTTTGTATTTTTCTTTACAAAGCTTGATTTTTCATCCCCAATGAGTAAGGGCTTTTGTGATTCTTGTTGATCCAAGCTGAGGAGTGGAGTGGAAATGGAATGAGTGGATGAAATGATAAGGCTATATGATTTCTCAAGAGGCCTGGCCATATATTCAATATATTCTTCATTGGAACCACTCTTAGGACTATTGATATCAAAAGCTGCTTGCACCGCTAGAGGAGATTTGCATTTAGACTTAGTGGCCACAACACTAGGTGCCCCATACCTAGTTCCTTGATATTGCAAATTATTTGTAGGTTATTTCTATTGGAAATTTGGAGGAATTAATTATGCATTGCATTGATGTTGTGTCATTGATGCCAACACTAGTTGCTTTGGCAATTTACGGTATCTGGTTGGTCCCGGTAGGATGTTTGGTTTTTAGTTTGTAAGATCATGTTGATTCGATATACTTTGGTTTGTTTTGGCTTATGGAATTGGCTTAGATCTTCTATTCATACTACTTAGATATATGTCCAGTCAATTGGTAGATGCTATCTTATATGCTGTTAAGCCTAGTTTATTGATCCGGGGAGGATTGTTAGACACTTCAAATAATCGAAAGATAACTGAGAGGGGATGTGAATCAGTTGTCATAGATTACCAGAGGCATTAGCAATTTAAAACAACAATACCGAAACCCAAAACAATAATACCAAAATAGCAGTTAATCCAATTAAGAATAAACAATAATCAAATAATAAAAGCCATCCACACAACACCAAGATTTGTACGTGGAAAACTCCATAAAGAGAAAAACCATGGTGGAAAGCCTACCCATAGTCAGATAATAATTTTGTAGTAAGTATGTAAATTTACAATGAAGGGGCCTGCATTTGTAGAAAGGCCAACATCCTAAAGCACACTACTCATCACAAAAGGAGTCTCACTGACTACATACAGATCCAAACTACAATCTGAAGAAGTGTTCAACTGCAAAAGATAGCATCTCCTATGCTTGAGTATAGTTCCGGTTAAGCTAAATACCAGAGGACTAAATCCTCTTACATACCCAGTTCAATCTCCAATGCTTGACCAACTCCTCTGCTTGAATGATATTACATTCTTCGTACATTACATTCCTTGACCATGACCTCTTACAGGAACCATGATGATCTACAATGAGATCTTACATCTTATTTATACAAACCCCCGACCATAAACAATCAGGTCAGCCATCAAACAATAAACAAATTACATAATTACAAACCATGTTGGCATTAGACCAAAACAAATAATATCCAACACATAAGAAATCTGAGAAATACAATAATAGGTCCTATCCATAAATTAAATTAATGTCGGTCCATAACCTAGATCAATCGGAACCAAGTATAGGTTCACATGCTTCACCAATGGTCTCCAAACGCCAAGACTTGAATATGATCACCAACAGCATCCTGAAAATCCATCAGAAGATGCACCAACACTAATTATGCAATGCATCAAAGATCTCCACCAAAAGCTCTGTCGGTGAAACCCTCACCAGAACCAGAAACCAATCTTATGAGTAAGGAGAATAGCATCCAATCACCAGACCAAAACCAACTAACCAAATAAGAGTATGTGTATCATGAACAAGTCAATTCCATCACCAGATTATACCGAAGCCAACTGGATCATGTCGGATCCAAGTTAACCATATACCACTCAACCTACCAGGACAAGAAGGGTGTCAGTAAAGCATCTAAATAGCTAGTGTTTACATCTATGATAAACCATCAATGCAACACATAATCAGTTCCACCAAATGGCCAACAATATCTCCCTTTGGCATTGATGGCAACACTAGATGTAAAAAACATCTAAGTACCAAGAAATACCAAACAAGTCTCCCCTTGTGGAAGACAACCAATAGTCTCCTGCATATAGCTCTGAATATCAATATCTCTCTCCATTTGAGTAATATCTTTGTAAAGTTATGAATTCCTTTTTCACGTCACTATCTCTCCCCCTTTGACATCAATGCCAGAAATCTATCATAAATATCAAAGAAAAAACATAATCCTCTGAATATCAAAGCTAACTACTCCCCCTAAGAAGTAGCATCCCACATAAGTGCCATAATGAATAGTATCTCTGATAATGCATATCAGACTGATGCCAAACTACATCAATCAAACCTTTTCCAGAGGAGCAGAAACCCCCAATCTATCTCTGAGGTACTTAAATGATTCCTTGAATAAAGGTTTAGTGAAAATATCTACAATCTATTATTTAGTGTTCACATAAACCAGTTTAACTTCATTTGCTTCCACCTTCTCCTTCAAAAATTTATATTTGATAGATATGTTCTTTGTCTTAGAGTGAAATACTGGATTCTTTGATATATCAATAGCATCAGAGTTATCACACTGAATAACTACCGGTGCATCACAATCCATCTTTATATCCTTCAACATTTGCTTCATCCATAAAACTTGTGTACAATAAGTAGCAGCAACAACATACTTAGCCTCGATAGTAGATAAAGAAGTACATGACTGTTTCTTGTTGATCCATGAAACCAACTTCTTTCCAAGAAAGAAAGCTCCACCAGAAGTACTTTTTTGATCATCAACATCTCCAGCCCAATCAACATCTTTATATGCACATAAAGTGAAGTTATCATTCTTAGGATACCACAAACCATATTCTGATGTACCTTGCAAGTATCTAAAAATCCTTTTCCCTGCCATCTCATGATTTTCTCTAGGATCACTCTCAAATCTTGAAACAGTAAAAACAACATTCATAATGCCAGGCCTAGTCTGAGTTAAACAAAGTAGACCTCCAATCATAGATTTGTATCTTGTAGGATTTATCAGTGTAGAAACATCTTTCCTTTTCAATTTTTCACTTGTAACCATAGGTGTACTTACCGGTTAAGAATCTCCCATACCAAATTTTTTCAACAATTCCTTATCATATTTAGTTTGACGGATAAAAATACCTTTGTCAATCTGAGTAATCTACAAACCTAAGAAAAATTTCATCTCACCAATCATAGACATCTCAAATTCTTTCTCCATGCTCTTAGAAAATTCTATGCATAATTTATCTTCACCTCCAAAAATAATATCAACAAATACTTCAACAATCAGTATATCATCATCAGTGATTTTATAATATAATTACTATCAGCACATCCCTTAGTAAAACAAAGCTTCAAAATATTTCTATCCAACCTTGCATACAAAGCTCTAGGTTCTTTTTCAATCCATATAAAGCTTTCCTTAACTTGCAAACCATATCAATACCATCTGACAGTGAAGAACCATCAGGTTGCTCAATATAAACTTTCTCATTAAGATCCCCATTCAAGAATGCACATTTAACATCCATCTGATAAACCTTGTAGTTTTTATAAGCAACATCGACAAGAAATAATCTTACAGCTTCAATCCTAGCTACCGGTGCAAAAGTTTCTCCATAATCAATTCCTTCCTTCTGAGAATATCCTTTACAAACCAATCTAGCCTTATTCCTTATAACGTGACCATCCTCATTCAATTTACTCCTAAAAACCCATTTAGTTCCAATAACATTTTTATTTTTAGGCTAGGGAACCAAAGTCCATGTGTTATTTTTATCAATCTAATCTAATTCTTCTTCCATAGCCTTTAACCAAAATTCATATTTACATGCCTCAATTACTGATACTGGTTCAACTTGTGAAATTAAACATACCTCATTAGTTTCTAGTCTTCTTCTTATCATCACTCCATTGTTTTTATCCCCAATAATTTGATCTTCAGAATGATTCAATCTCACATACCTAGGAGTCTTCTGATTCTTTGTTCCTCTTACCTATTCTTTAGTTACTATAGAATTCTCTGATGTTGCTCAAGTAACTAGTTCAACTCTTTGTTTTGGTAAAGGTGCTATTAGTTCAGATATAATCATTTCCGCTACCAATTCCTTCTCATAAATTTTGATTTGAATTTTTTTTAGCTCATTTACTTTGATATTAGCACTCTCCACTATTGTCTGCAATCTCTTGTGATAACATCTATATGCTTTACTTTCATTAGAATAACCAAGAAATATGCCTTCATCACTTTGAGGATCAAATTTCCCAATAGTATCATCTCTCCTGATATAACATTTACTGCCAAAAATTATGAAATACTTAATTGTAGGTGTATTGCCAAACCATAATTCATAAGGTGTCTTACTAGTTTCTCCTTTGAGATGTACTATGTTGAATGTATAAACTATTGTACTAACTACCTCTCTCCAATAGATATGAGGTAGATTAGCTTCCATCATCATTGTTCTAGAAGCATCCACGATAGTTTTGTTTTTCCTTTCCACAACTCCATTCTGCTGAGGTGACCAGGGAGCAGAAAATTGTCTTCTTATATCATGCTTGTCACAAAAGTTATTAAATTCACCAGATGTGAATTCTCCACCATGATCTTATCTCAAACATAATCTTCAATCTTGTCTCAGTTTCCACTTTAGCCTTAAAGATTTTAAACTTTTCAAATGCTTCAGATTTTTCTCTCAAAAAAGTAACCCACATCATTCTAGAATAATCATCAATGATTAGCATGAAATATCTATCACCATGAAAACTTTTAACTCTAGCAGGGCCACACAAATCAGTATGAATAAGATAACAAACATCATTTGATTTATCTTGTATCTCCTAAAAGAGGTTCTAACCTATTTATCCATTTGAAATTCTTTACATAGCCGATTATAGGGATTCATAATATTAGGTATATCTCTAACAGCCTTAGTTGAACTGATCTTTAAAATGCAATTAGAATTCACATGACATAGCCTTTTATGCCATAACCAACTCACATCAATCTGTGTAATCAAACATGTCTTCTCACCAGAGTTCAAATGAAATATGTTAGCTTTTGTCTATGTATCGGTTGCAATATCCAAGCTAGATCTGTTAATGATTTTGCATTTTCCATCCTTGAACTATAATTGAAATCCCTTATCTACCAATTGTCCTACACTCAAAAGATTATGCTTCAAACCTTCAACATAATAAACATTTTCAGTATTGTTCTTACTATCCAATGATATAGTTCTTTTTCCTTTGATCATGCATGTCTTGTCGTCTCTAAATCTAACTAGTCCATCATCAATTTCTTGCATAGACAAAAAATTCCCTTTATCTCCAGTCATATGATGTGAATAACCACTGTCAATTACCCATTCATCCTTATCCTCAATTTTAGCAGCAAGTTCCTTCTCCTCAAGTACATTCTCTTCTAGTGCTAGATCATCTTCCTTGATATCCAAGAATACCCATTCCTTCCCATTGTCAGATCCACTAGCTGAGTCTTTTGTTGGTTCATCATCTGAACCAGTAATGCCTTCCTCATCCACTATGTAGCATGATTTCTCTATTATTCTTGGATCTATACTTGTTATGATATTTAGGGTTAGGCTTAAATGATCTTTTAACTCTTTCTTCAAATCTTGAATTCCTTTCAGGACATCTAGATGTAAAATGACCAATCTTATTACATGCAAAACATTTAAAAGGTACTTTTCCTTCATACTTACTTCCTACCGGTCCTTTTGGTACTCTTCTGGCAAATAGTGCTTCAAGTTGCTCAAACTCATCATATTCTCTCTTCATATCTTCTAATTCTTTTGCATATAAAGCTTTCCATTCTTGCTTACCAGTTGTAGATGTAGATGCATGAAAAGAAGGTTCAGTCTTCATAGCTCTAGAAGGTCCAAATTCCTTAAGATCAAAAGCAGATAATTTCCCAACCAAAGTATCTTTGTTGATAGATGTATTATCCATTGTTCTCAACTCATTAATAGTAGTAGCCTTCATTTTATAAGGCAGTGGTAGGGCTCTCAGGACTTTAGGAACAATCTCATCTTCCTTCAGAGTTCCACCACAACATTCAATTCCCATAACAATCTCATTTACCCTTTCCATGAATGCAATAATCCTTTCATCTTCTTCCATCTTTAGGTTTTCATATCTCACCTCGTAACCATCAAGTTTAGGAATCTTTACTATACGGTCACCTTCATTAAGAGTCTACAACTTATCCCATATAGCCTTTCTAGATGATTTGTCAGTCAATCCCATTATTTACAGATCATAAAGTGCACACAAGAGGGCTTCTCTTGCTCTACAATTAGTCTCAAGCTCCTTGTCCAGGTTTGTTGGAGGAGGATTGGCAGATCCTGGATTAAAGGGTGTGACACCATTCTATGTGATCTCCCAAATCTCCTTGCCAAGATATCTCAAATGTGTCTCCATCTAAATCATCCATATTGTATAATTTGTTCATTCAAGCCTCTGTATATGATGTAGAGGGTCTGGGATGTTATATCACTTTCTTGGTTTTTACTCAAAAAGGGTCTCCAGTAGGTACCATACAATGGTCCAATGTCTTTAACCTTATCAAGGGTTCTAGAGCTTTCCCTAGACCCTTCCCAAGGATCTCTTCACTTAGGATAACTCACGACTGACAAGGAGTCTCCTACCCCTAAGGTTCCAACCCTTCAACCAAGGACACCTAACAACCCCAAACCCCCAGCAAAGGGATATTTACTCAAAATATGGAATCTAACCTATGTGAGTATTTACACATGTGTTATATGGTATTTACACTAATATTTACCCCTTAGATGGGTGTTTACTAGCCCTTTGTATCTTTTCCTCTTTTGGACCTAGGAAATAGGGGTACAAGCAATTAGCCCTCCATTTGAACTTTTCTTGATTTGTCTCACAACCTACCTTAACAAACCCCTAAATAAATTTCATATTTGAATACCCTTTTGGTCATTCTACAAGATTCCAAACTTTTGCATCTAGGTTTAGAGTATGAATGGTCAAACCCTACTGACCCTATTTAGCCTCTTCTTGCCAGTATTGGGGTTCAAACTCTCAAAAGATTCACCCATGACAAAACAATGAAAGGTTAACAATTGCCAAGGGTCTTTATTTTTTCAATGGTCCTTCTCATGCCAAGTTTTATCATCCTCCAATCTATTGTTCAAGGTTTCTGCCCTCTTTTCCTACTGCACACGCTTGCCACATGAGTAATGTCAAGCCTAGGGTATCATCTTAGGAAAGAAAAATGGCTCTTCCTATCTCCAAAACCAGTAGGAACATCTTGTATACATTTCAATTCAACATCATCCCAAGTTTCTGATCGATCCCATAGAGAGATATTGATTTGTGTCATTGTTTGCATCCAAACCTTGGTTTTGAGGGTTTTGTCAGGCCAGTGGGACAGAAAATTCAGTTTGTTCCAAACCTGAAGGCTTCAAGAAATCAGATGAACTCCAAATAGACAATGAACCTCTACTACAACTTTTCAAATGTTTAACTTATTCCCAACATTCATGGGGAATTATGCAAGAATAGAAAACTCTAGAAAAATGTAGGAAAACACAATAACTGTTTGCTTTGAAGACAAGAAATTCATTCAATATCATCTCTAACTAGTAGGCATAATTCCTCTAGGCTTATATCACACCAAAAAATTCCTCCAACTACCTCCAATGCATACAATCAACCAACTAACTGTTGGGATAACCACATTTCAAAATCTTGCAAGAAAAGTTGCTGAAGACAATAATGCAACTTTGCAACTTATGTTGACTTTCTACAATTCGGTCTTTCCTTAACACAAAAGTTAAATAAAGATCCTACCACATGTTTCACACCCCTAGACATTAAAAAATACATATAAAATTCCCATACAAGGTCTTTGACCAAGTTGACACCTCTTAAGGCCTTAAGGCTTATTACACTGCCTAGGCCTAATCAATAGGCCTTCAAACACACACATTGCACATTCTATTCCTAACATAACCATGAATTAAAATGATGTAGAAACATGTCAAAATGAAGTAGAGACATATCCTAGTGCCCCTGCATCATACTCCCCTAGACAAGAAAACTCAAGTTCCTTGAGTTGCCAACCGGTTGATTGTGGTTCCATGCTTGAGGATATCACTTTCACTCATCCAAGTAGCTTCAGACTTAGGAAACCCCTTTCATTTGACCAGATAGTCTTTTTATACACCTTTCCTTGTTTTTTTATCACCTTCGAGTAAAGAATGCACTCCAATTCCAATGGCTTGCTAGGCGGTAGATCCTTCATCCATTATACATCCTCTTCCTCAAGAGATGAATCAAGTGTTGCATCTGTCAAGGATCCTTTGAAGGCTGTCAATTCACATACATTGAAGATGGGAGATATTCCCAAGTTTGTTGGAAGTTCCAATTCATATGTATTGTTGGCAAACTTATGAACCACCCAGAGGGGACCTATCTTCTTCATGAGCAGTTTAGAGGGTCGGCCTTTAGGTAACCTTTCTTTCCTTAGGTAAGCAATCACCGAATCCCCTACTTTGAACTAAACATCTCTCCTCTTAACATCTACTCTGAGTTTATATTTATCAGTACTTTGTTGAAGTGAAGCCTTAACTTGTTCATGAATCTCCTTCATGGTGACAAAAAAGTCTTCTCCTTGGGAACTCCTTTTGTCCATCTCTCCAAGATATCCGAGTTCAATTATCCCTCTGGGATGTAGGCCATACACAACCTCAAATAGACTTCTCCTTGTGCTCCTATTGACTGAATCATTGTATGCATATTAAACTTGTCCAATCACTAAATCCCAACTTTGTCCATGCTACTTGGTAAGGCATCTAAGGAGATTTCCAAGGGATCTATTAACCACCTCATTTTTTCCATCAGTTTGAGGGTGGTATGTTGATGAAAATGATAGATTGGTACCTAATTTCTTCCAGAGAGTCCTCCAAAAATGACCAACAAACTTGGAGTCTCTATCAATGACAATATTGAGAGGTAATCCATGTATCCTTACAACTTCTTTGAAAAATAGACCTGCAATATGAGGTGCATCATTTGTGCATTTACATGGTACAAAATGAGCCATCTTTCTGAATCTATCAACAATTACAAAGACACTATCAAACCCCCTAGGATTTTTGGGCAATCCTAGTACAAAATCCATACTAAGGCTTTCTCAAGGCCTAGTAGGAATTGGTAAAGGTTGATACAAACCAACATTGGTTGAAACACCTTTTTCCCTCTAACAAATAGGAAAATGCTCCACAAATATTCTTACGTCTGCTTGCATCTTGGTCAAAAAATATAACCTTGATACCTTCTCTAAGGTTTTGTCCAAACCAAAATGACCTCCAAGACTGCCATTGTGTTTCTCTCTAATGATATTCTCCCTCATAGAGCACCGAGGAATGCATAATTGATGTCCCTTGAAGATCAATCCATCCTGCAATAGAAAATTAGAAAAATCAACATGAAAAGAGTCAGCAAACTTAGTACATACATCATATGTATCCTTAAAATCACGATCCTCCTTGTACATGGCCTTAAGAGAATCAACACCAACACTTTGCAATTGAATTTCTTGGATAGTGAGGGATCTCCTTCTTAAATAATATGCAACCTTATTAGTCACACCATTCTCATGCTTGATGGTAATGGTGTAAGGTTGGAGTTGTTCAACCCACTTGATGTGCCTTTTGTTCAACTTCTCTTGCCCATTAAGAAAACTCAATGCATGGTTATCAGTATAAAGAAACAAAATCTTTCTGAAGAAGGTAATGGCACCACTTTTTGAGTGCTTGCACCATGCCATAAAGCTCCAAGTCATAGGTTGAATACCTTTGTTTAGCCTCATTCAACTTCTCTAAAAAGAATGCCACTAGATGTCCTTCTTGACTAACGACTGCACCTCTTTCCTGATTGTTTGCATCACACTTAACTGTAAAAAGTTGATCAAAACTAGGGAGCCTCAAGATGGGAAGTTCTACAACCTTCCTCTTCAAAATCTCAAAGCTTTGGGCTACTTTCTTTGTCCATTCAAACCTACATTTGATTCCTCCTTTTATAGTGTTAAGGATGGGAGCACAAATATGACTAAAGCCCTTGATGAACTTTATATAAAAAGTACCCAATCCATGAAAAATCCTAACATCACCTACTATCCTAGGTGTAGGCCAATTTACAATAGCATCAACCTTAGAAAGATCCATTTTCAAACATCCATTTAAAACTGCAAAGCCTAGATACACCAACTCAGTTTTCATAAATTCACACTTCTCTAGATTGATTACCAATTTCTCCCCATGAAGCTTCCTCAAAACTTGATCCAAATGCTTCAAATTCTCCTCCTTGGACCTTCTAAACACCAAGATATCATCAAGATAAATAATAACAAATTTTCCAATAAATTTTACCAATACCTCATTCATGAGGCGCATAAAGGTACTAGGTGCAATTGTGAGGCCAAATGGCATCACCATCCACTCATATAAGCCCTCATTGGTTTTAAAGGTTGTCTTCCAATCATCACCAGGTCTAATTCTGATCTGATGGCAACCTCACTTCAAATCAATCTTTGAAAAATAGCACGACCCTCCAAGATAGTCCATTAGGTCTTCAGTCCTAGGCAAAGGAAATCGGTATCTAATTGTGATCTTGTTGATGGCTCTAGAATCAGTGCACATCCTTCATGTTCCATATTTTTTTAGTGCCAACATAGTGGGTATAGAACATGGGCTTAAACTCTTCCTAATCAACCCCTTATCCAAAAGGTCTTGCACTTGTCTTGTTATCTCCTCATTCTGACTAGGAGTCATCTTGTAGGCAACTTTATTAGGCAAGGTCACACCAGGAATCAAATCAATTTGATGACTGATTTCTTTGATGGGAGGCAAGTTATTAGGCATGTCTTTGGCCACAACTCCTTTATATCTATCCAACATGGTTTGCACTTCACTAGGAATCCCTCCTTTCTCACCATTTCCTTGCTTGGACTCATCTTTTGGGTGTAAAACTAAAACTTAGCCTTGGGTCTCTTCTTGTTTGAGGACTTCCAAAAACTCCTTTCCACAAAGAAATATGACATGTGGACTAAAAATCTTCTCTTCCCCTTGATCAGGTAAAGGATCCATCCTAAACTATCTACCATTCTTGGTAATGACATACACATTTTTCTCACCATCATGTTGTGCTTTGATATCATACTACCAAGGGAAACCTAACAACAGGTGACGAGCATCCATATGAAGGATATCACACAAGATCCTATCCATATAGTCCCCCATTTCAAAATCTACCCAAGTTTGTTCATATACTACTACATGCTACCCCTTGCTAAGCTAGGATACTCTATAAGGACTCACATGTGGTAACCTTTTCAATTTTAACTTCTGTACCATTTCTAAAGCAACAATATTCTCTATGGATCTATAATCAACAATCACTTTGCAAACCTTACCATGAGACTTACATGTAGTTTTGAAGAGTGACTTTCTTTATGGGGGCTATTCTGCATTGGGGTACCTTCAACAATGTTCTCCTTAGCATAAGGCTTTCTCCATCCAAGGTGGGACCTACATTTCCCATGGGTGAATTGACACTTTGTTCATTATCTTATTGCACAAGTTGAGTCCTTCTTTCTGGTCCATGTGAGATAGAATCTTTCTCCGAGCATCTACTCATAGTGTGACCCACTTGGTTGTAATTGTAACATTCACCAGTGAAAACACTAGGTCCTCTATCTTGGTTTCCTTTCCTACCCCTACCAAAAGGTCTTCTTCCTTCTCTAAAGCCTCCATTCTTGTTATTGAACTCTCCATTGGACTCTTGCTGGTTAGAATCACCATTTTTAAAAGGAGTATTCCTTCCTCCAAAGCCACCTCTTCCTCTATTATTTTGTTCTCTCCTCTTTATCTTAGGTTCCACCCTCAATGCCAACTGGAAGCATTTGTGCATAGTGTCTGGAGCCATGATGTTGATCTCATCTTCGATGTTTTTACTTAACCCATTCAAGTATCTAGCCACTTTCTCTGCCTCTTCTTCATGCTTCTTGGACCTAATACTTATCTTGTGAAATTCTTCAGTATATGCATTCACATCCAACTCCCTCTATCTAATATTTTTCAGTTTCTTATACATCTGAACCTCATAGTCTATTGGTAGGAATTGGTCTTTGATTTTGTTCTTCATCTTCTCCCAAGAGGATATCTTCTTCTTTCCTATGTTCACCCTTTCTTCCTGCAGTACTGTCCACCACAACAAGGTAGACCCCTTGAGTCTAGACTTTGCCAAACTCACCCTTTTCTCCTCTAGCACCTCTTTGTACTCAAAGTGGTTATTGAGTGCTTCTATCCATTCAAGCACCTCTTCTTCATTTAGGCTACTGCTATATATAGGTAGACTTTCCACATTATCCTTGTTTACTAATTTTAGGGCATCCAAGAACATCATTTAATCAGGTGCCATATTTTGAGGGACGACCTCTTACTCCTCATTCTCCTCTTCTGATTCATCATCACAAGTTTTGTCCTTTCCCTTGGATTGTCTGATCTCTTTGAGTTTCTCTTCAAGCAACTCCTCTACCATCTTCTTCATGGCCTTTGGGTTCCTTGCCTTAGGAGGCATTATAGCAGCCTCTTCTCCAAATTCATAGTCTAGCATACACTATTCCACCCTTGGTATAGCTCTGATACCAATATGATGTAGAGGGTTTGGGATTTTATAACACTTTCTTGGTTTTTACTCAAGAAGGGTCTCTAGTTGGTACCATCCTATGGACCAATGTCTTTAACCTTCTCAATATTTCTATAGCTTCCCCAAGATCCTTCCCAAGGATCTCTTCACTTAGGAAAACTCACGATTGACAAGGAGTTTCATGCCCCTAAGGGTCCAACCCTTCAACCAAGGACACCTAACAACCCCAAACCCCAAGCAACATGATCTTTACTCAAAAGATTGAATCTAACCTATGTGAGTGTTTATACATGTGTTATATGGTATTTTCACTGATCTTGACCCCTTAGATGGGTTTTTACTAGCTATTTGTATCTTTTCCTCTTTTGGACCTAGGAAATAGGGCTACAAGGAAATTAGCCCTCCATTTGGACTTTTCTTGGTTTGTGTCACAACCTACCTGAACAACCCCCTAAATAAATTTGATATTCAAATACCCTTTTGGGAATTCTACAAGATTACAAACTTTTGCATCTCGGTTTAGAGTATGGATGGTCAAACCCTACTGACCCTATTTATCCTCTTCAAGTCGGTATTGGTGTTCAAGATCTCAAAATATTCACCCATCACAAAAAAATATAAGGATAACACATAGCAAGGTTCTTCAGTTTTCCAAGGGTCCTTCTCATTCCAAGTTTGACCATCCTCCAATCTGTTGTTCAAGGTTTCCACCCACTTTTCCTACTACACAAGCTTGCCACATGAGCGATGTCAAGCCTAGGGTATCATCTTTAGGAAAGACAAATGGCTCTTCCTATATCCAAAACCACTAGGAACATCTAGTATAAATTTCAAATCAATATCCTCCTACGTTTTAGATCGATCCCATAGAGATATGTTGATTTGTGTCACTTTTTGCATCCAAACCCTAGTTTTGAGGGTTTTGTTAGGCCAATGGGATAGAAAATTTAGTTTCTTCCAAACCCAAAGGATTCAAGACCTCATATCAACTCCAAATGGATGGTGAACCTCTTCTAAAACTTTCCAAATGTTTAATTCATTGCCATCATTCACAGGGAATTATGCAAGAATAGAAAACTCATGAAAAATGCAGGAAATCACAATAACCATTTGCTTTGAAGACAAGAAATTCATTCAATATCATCTCTAAACAGTAGGCATCAATAATCTAGGCTTATATCATGCCAAGGAACTCCTCCAAATACCTCTAATTCATGCAATCAACTAACTAACTATTGGGATAACCACATTTGAAAATCTTGCAAGAAGAGTTGCTTAAGACAATAATGCAACTTTGCAACTTTTGTCAACTTTCTACAATTAGTTCTTGCCTTCACACCAAAGGTCAATAATGAACCTACCACATGTTTTAGATTCCTAAACACCAAAAATACATATAAAATTCCCATACAAGGTCTTTGACCATGTTGACACCTCTTGGAGCTTTAAGGCTTATTACACTACCTAGGCCTAATCAATAGGCCTTCAAACATGCACATTGCACATTCTATTCCTAGAATAACCATAAATTAAAATGATGTAGAAACATGTCAAAATTAATTAGACACATGTCCTAGTTCCCCTGCACCAATATATCCCTTCCAAAGATATCTCCAGAGGAATTGGATGAACTTGAACTGTTAGTCACCATAGGATCTTCCTCAAGAGGTTAAGCTTTCTGCAGAGAGGACCAAATATCTGATACCAATTGTTAGATAGTTTAGATAACTAGAAGACAACTAAGAGGGGGGAGTGAATCAATTGTCATAGATTATCGAAAGAATTAACAATTTAAAAAAATAATACCAAAACCTAAAACAATAATACTGGAATAATAGTTAATCCAATTAAGCATAAATAATAATCATAGAATAAAATCCATCCACACAACACCAAGATTTGTACATGGAAAACCCAGTCAAGGCAAAAACCATGGTGGGAAGCCTAGCCATAGTCAGATAATACTTCTGCAGTAAGTATGTGAATTTACAATGAAGGGGCCTACACTTGTAGGAAGGCCAACAACCTAGAGCACACTACTCATTAAAAAAGGAGTCTCACTAACTACATACAAATCCAGACTACAGTCCAGAGAACTGTTGAAATGCAAAAGATAGCATCTCCTATGCCTGAGTACAGTTTCAATTAAGCTTAATACTAGAGGACTAAATCCTCTTACAAACCCAATTTGATCTCCAATGATCGACCAACTCCTCTGCCTGAATGATATTATATTATTTGCACATTATATTCCTTGACCATGACCCCTTACAATAACCATTATGATCTATAGTGAGATCTTACATCTTATTTATACAAACCCTTGACCATAAACAATCAGCTCGACCACTAGACAATAAACCAATTACATAATTACAAACCATTTTGGCCTTAGACTAAAATAAATAATATCCAACACATAAGACATCCCAGAAATACAACAATAGGTCCTATCCACACGTTACATGAATGTCGATCCATAACCTAGATCAACTGGGACCAAGTATATGTCCACACACTTCAACAATGATCTCCAAATGCCAAGACTCGAATATGATCACCAACAACATCGTGAAACTTCATCAGAAGCTACACCAACACCAGTTATGCAATGCATCAAAGATCTCCACCAAAATCTCTGTTGATGAAACCCTCTCTAGAACTAGAAACCAATCTTTTGAGTAAGCAGAATAGCATCCAATCATCAGATCAAAACCAACTGACTAAATAAGAGTATGAGTATCATGAACAAGTCAATTCCATCACCAGATTATACCAAAGTCAACCAGATCATGCCAAATCGAAGTTAACCAAAAACCACTCAACCTACTAGGACTAGAAGGTTGCTGGCAGAGCATCCAAAGAGCTAGTGTTGACATCAATGACAAAACATCAATGCAACACATAATCAATTCCACTAAATGGTCAATAGGTTTCACCGGCAGAGATTTGTTGAAAATATTTTTATACTATGCATAAGTGGTATGGGAGTGGCTTCTAGAAGGGATTTAGGATGTTGATGGTGATCGGGTTCAAACCTTGATTGATTGGGATCATTTCTTTAATGTGTGTGGACCTAAATTGGTTCTGGTACTATCTAGGTTATCATCCAACTTAATGTAACATGTTGTTGGGACTCCTCGATGTTCTTCTAAGATGACTTATGGGTTGGATAATACTTGTTTGGCCTCAGGCCAACATGTTTTATAATTATGTAATAGGTTTTATTGTTTGGTGGGTGACCTAATTGTTTAAGGTCTAGGATTTGTATATATATGATGTAAGATCTCATTGTAGATCATGATGGAAAGGTATGTAAGAAAATAATGTAATAATCATTCATGCAGAAGATTTGGTTGACCATAGATGATCGAGTTGGATTTATGCAAGAGGTTTATTTCCTTCGGTATTGAGCTTAACCGAAACTATCTTCAGGCATAGGAGATGTTATTATTGCAGTTCAATCTTCCTTCAAGATTGTAGTTTGGATTTTTATGTAGGTAGTAAGACTCCTTTTGTAATGAGTAGTGTGCTCTAGGTTATTGGCCTTCCTACAAGTGTGGGTCCCTCAATTTGTAAACTCATACTTACTATAAAAGTATTATCTGAGTGTGGGTAGGCTTCCCACCATGGTTGTTCCCTTTGCCAGGGTTTCCACATACAAATCTTGGTGTCATGTGGTTGGTATCTATTCTCTAATTGTTTGTTGTGCTTAATTGGTATATTTTCTATTTTGGTAATTGGTTTATGTATTTCGGTATTGATCTTATGTTTTTTGTTAATAAAGTTTTAATTTCTTAAGGTTTCAATAATCTGGTGACAACTGATTCACCCCCTCCCTGTCAGTTGTCCTCTGGTTATTTTTCTTATGTTTGTAGATTACTCAAACTGATAGAGGTATTTTCATCTATCAAACTAAGTATGCTAGAGCGTTGTTGAAGAAATTTGGTATCGAAAATTCTAAACCAGTTTAGTACTCCTATGGTTACAAGTGAGAAACGAACAAAGAAAGATGAATCAACACCAGTAATTCTGATAAGATACAAGTCTATGATTGGAGGTCTGCTATAATTGTCTTAGTCTAGACTAGATATAATGAATGCAGTTTACATTGCATCAAGATATCAAAGTGATCCTAGAGAAAATCATGAGAGTTTGGTGAAAAGGATTTTTAGGTACTTAGAAGGAACACCTGAATATAGTTTGTGGTATCCTAAAGATGATTACTTTACTTTATGTGCATATTAAAATGTAGATTGGGTAGGTGATGTTGATGACCGGAAAAGTACTTCCGGTGGAGCTTTCTTTCTTGGAAAGAAACTTATTTCATGGATCAGCAAGAAACAATCATGTACTTCTTTATCTACTATTGAAGCTGAGTATGTTGGTGCTGCTACTAATTGTACGCAAGTTCTATGGATGAAGCAAATATTAAAGGACATAAAAGTGCATTGCAATGAACTGGTAGTTATTCACTGTGATAACTCTATGTCTATATACATATCAAAGAATCTAGTATTTCACTCTAAGACAAAGCACATATCTATCAAGTATAACTTTTTTAAGGAAAAGGTGGAAGAAAATGAAGTTAGATTGGTTTATGTGAATAGTAAAGAGCAGATTGTAGACATCTTCACTAAAATTTTGTGTAAAGAATCATTTGAGTACCTCAGAGACAAATTAGGGGTTTCTGCCCCTCTGGTAGAAAATTTATTGATGCTATTTAGAATTAGTTTGTTATGCATTATTAGAGATATTATTCATTTTGGATTGATGTGGTGATGCTACTACTTAGGGGGAGTAGTTAGTCTTGTGATAAAGTGGTTTATGATTTTGCTTTGATATTTATGTCAGATTTCTGGCATTGATGTCAAAGGGGGAGAGATATTCATGTGAAAAACTTAAAGAGTTATATACATTAGGGGGAGAAAGTTGTAGAACTTAACTGTGATATCATCTATAGGGAGAGTATGGATCAGAACTTCATTTCTATATTCTTCTATGGGAGATTTGTTTGGAATTTCTTGGCACTTGGATGTTTTTCACATCTAGTATTGCCATCAATGCCAAAGGGGGAGATTGTTGGAAATTTGGAGGAATTTATTATGTGTTGCATTGATTTTTTGTTATTGATGTAAACGCTAGCTGCTTTGGTTGTTTATCGGTATCTGGTTAGTCCCGATAGGATGTTTGGTTTTTGATTGGTAAGATCATGTTGATCTGGTATACTCTAGTATGTTTTGGCTTATGAAATTGGCTTAGTTCTGCTATTAATGCTACTTAGATATATGTTCAGTCAATTGGTATTGATTTGGTGATCGGATGCTATCTTATATGCTAGTAATCCTAGTTTATTGACACGGTGAGAGTTTCACCAACAGAGCTTTGTTGAAGATCTTTTGATATTATGCATAACTGTGGTATACTCTAGTATGTTTTGGCTTATGAAATTGGCTTAGATCTGCTATTAATGCTACTTAGATATATGTTCAGTCAATTGGTATTGATTTGGTGATCGGATGCTATCTTATATGCTAGTAATCCTGGCTTATTGACATGGTAAGAGTTTCACCAACAGAGCTTTGTTGAAGATATTTTGATATTATGCATAACTGGTGTTGGTACAACTTCTAGAAAGGATTCAGGATGCTGATGGTGATCGTGTTTGAGCCTTGACTGATTGGGATCATTTCTTTAGTGTGTGTAGACCTAAATTGGGTCTGGTACTATCTAGGGTATCGACTGACTTAATGTAACGTGTTGTTAGGACTCCTTGATGTTCTTCCGGGATGACTTATGGGTTGGATAATATTTGTTTGGCCTCGGGCCGACATGTTTTATAAGTATATAATAGGTTTTATTGTCTAGTGTCTGACCTAATTGTTTAAGGTCGAGGGTTGTTATATATGATGTAAGATCTCATTGTAGATCATGATAGAAAGGTATGCAAGTGAATAATGTAATAATCATTCATGTAGAGGATTTGGTCGATCATAGGTGATCGAGTTGGTTTTATACAAGAGGTTTAAGTCCTTCGATATTGAGATTAATCGGAACTGTATTCAGGCATAGGAGATGCTATAATTGCAGTTCATTCTTCCATTTGGATTGTAGTCTCAATTTTTATGTAGTCAGTGACACTCCTTTTGTAATGAGCAGTGTTCTCTAGATTTTTGGCCTTCCTGCAAGTACAGGCCCCTCAATTTGTAATCACATACTTACTACATAATTATTATCTAATTGTGGGTAGGCTTCCCATTGTGGTTTTTCCCTTTACCGGGTTTTCCACATACAAATCTTGGTGTCATGTGGTTGGTATCTATTCTCTAATTATTGGTTGTGGCTTATTAGTATGTCTTCTATTTTGGTAATTGGTTTATGTATTCCGGTATTGATCTTATGTGTTCTGGTAATAAAGTTTTAATTTCTGATGGTTCTGGTAATTTTATGGCCACTTATTCACCCCCCCTCAGTTGTCCTTTGGTTATTTAAACTGTCTAATAGTTTCTTGACTAAATGTATTAGGAGATAGTGGGAGTTGATCAAGATGAAAGATATACTCACCACATCTCATGTCTCTAACCTTGTATTTTTATTTTAGCTCTGCTTATTTTGATGTAGAAGCTTTTAATGATTCAAGATCAACATATGCTAATGATAGAGTTTCTTCTCTACTAATTGGAATTATTATCTTTGATCTTGGTTATAGGTTATTATAATATATGAATGGATTAGGATCACCTTTGACTCTTACTTCGACTTCATTCTAAGGAAATTTAATACATTGATGATATGTTGATGGTATCGCTCTTATTTCATGTATCCATGGATGTCCTAGGAGTATGCTATATGTGAGATCTAGATCAAGGACTTGAAATACCACATCCTTCATAACTAACCCAACTCTAAGAGGTAAGGTGACTGTTGCCTTGGATGATCATTCTTCATCATCATACGCTTTAATGGTGATTACATGTGTAGAATTCACAACCTTTTTAGAATATCGCAATTGCTTAATAGTACTCAATGTACAAATGTTCATACCTTCTCTTCCATTTATCAAGACTCATTTTATTTAGTTTTTATGGAGAAAGGCTTCAATATATAGAGGTGCATTATGAGGTTGTGTTACAAATACATCATCGAATTATATGAATGTAAGGCTATGTGGAACATAAAGGTATCCCACCATGGCTTGAAACTAGTCCACATTCAGATCAGTGGGTATGGAAATTTCCCTCAATACTTTATCAAGGATGACCTTATGTGAAAGGGATATATGTAAAAGATCAAGGATGGAAATGAGGGTGGTTGTTTCCCCTAATTGATCTACAAGGTCATACTCATTCTTGGTGGATGATGAGGCTATGGTATTGGATGGAATGCCTTGCAAGGTGACTTTACCTCAACAAGTTGTGATATTACATTTAGAGGTTACATCTTTTGGAAAATGAGGAAGATGGTCTAATGCCTTTAAAAATAACTTTACTCCTTTTGGTAGAACTTTTTGATTTTTTGTCTTTTATTGTGATGCTCAAAACACGATTATCCATTGAAATGTGATTAATGATAGAATCATAATCATAGGGAGTTTTAGTATAATTGGCTTGATTATCTATAGTTTTGTCTTTTCCCTTGTCATGTTTAGGAAATTTCTCCTTGAACATCTCGTGCTCTTCATTAGAGGTGTGACCATCAACTTCTATGTCACCTCTGTCAACGAGATCCTATTTGATATTCCTCAATCTATGAAAATTGCTATTTAAATACCCTTTTCTCTTGTGATAATCACAATACTTATCACCATTCCACCAATTTGGTTTTACTTTTAGCTCATATGGTGGATTATCTGGTAGTGTGATTATCTTGTTTGCAACCAACTTCTTAAATGTTGTTTCAATCGGTTCTCCCAAAAAAGTGTACTTTCTTCAAGGTTTTGATTGCCTTTGATTGTTCACTTGATCATTCATATTAGAAGAACTTGCATTGGGGAAATTTATCTTAAGTTGCACAATATTTGCATCTACTACCCCATCATTGACTATCTTCTTATTTTTGTTCTAAAAGTGGGGTTCATCTTTCCCATTTGATTCCTCTTTGTTTTCTCTAAATATCTTAATGACACCTTGTTCGATAACGACTTTTTTTGTTGCCATTCTTTTCTCAATGACCTCTTTCAAGGTAGACAAATAATCCTTTCTTATCTCATATCAAATATCATTGTTGACATTTTGAGTGAACATTTCTACCATTTATTTTAGTGGGACATCACAAGAGAAACTACTAGAAAGACCTCTCTAGATAATTGTAAAAATAAAGAGAAGGATTCCCCATTTTTCTGCTTAGTATTGCACAAGGCAGCTACTGACACATCTATTTCAATGTTGTATGAGAAGTGTTGTATGAAAGCCTCTGCTAGATCACCACATGACTTAATTCCAAGTGGAAGTTGGGAGAACCATTCCATTACTTGTTCACCTAAGCTTTGTGGAAACAATCTCATCAAGTATGTTTCTTCTCCTGCTACCTCAATGCAAGCTATGAAAAATTGTCTTATGTTTGCCTTAGGATCCCCTTTGCCTTTATATTTATCAAAATTTGGTGTCACAAAATGTGGAGGGAATGGATGCATTGGAATGATTCTATCAAATGGATAAGGACATATATATTTCATTGTGTACTGTTTCTTTGATGTGTTCATGTTTGCCATTTGCTTTTGTAAATCCTTAATTTGTTGTTGCAAGTCAATCTTGGGTGGTGTCTTTTCTCTTTGAGCTAGTCTCATGATTGAGCCACCAGGAAAAGGAGGAGGGATATAATGCATATATGGATGGTATTGATCATAGATGTGTTCATATGGAGGAGGGACATAGTTTTAGCTTGCATATGGACCACTTGGTATGGTGTTGTAACAAGGAGAACTAGGTCTAGGTTGATACATGTCATGACCATGAAGATGGGAGGTATCATAAGAGTGATCTTGAGTATTGGCCCCAAAAATAATATAGGGTCTCCTCATGTCATCATTTTGAATGTTCTCTTGAGTGTAATTGTATACATTGGTATGATCTTGGGTATCATTATGGTCATACATGGTGGTAGTTCTTCTCCATGGGAAAGGACGATTGCGGGGTTGTTCATGAGAGGTTCTATCATAACTAGCATGAGAATGAGTGTATGTGTTTGGAATTTTAGATTCTTGAAATAGAGATGAAGGTGACTTAAGCACGAGATGCTCTCTTCTATTACCATCATTATTAGGTCTCCTTTGTTATGTATTGGCTTGATTTATTTGATTTGTATCATCTTCCAAAATTTGTGACATATCAAAATTATGGGCTACTCTTGTTCCACTTTGTGTCATAACTTGTAGGAAATATTGTCTATTCATCTTCATGACTTCTTGAACCAATTTATTAAAATGGGGATCCATGATAGTTTACTCAACTTCTGCAAAATCCATAGATGCATTGTCATTGTCATTATAATTTTCATTGTTGTTCTCATTGTTGTCATTGTCATGGTCTGGTATATTACTATGATTCTCAAATGGATTATAAAATTCATCTCCATCAAACTCATAGGTACTCATGTTTAAAGACCTTAGAGATTCTTCGTCTTCCTTTCTAGACCTTTGTGAACAGGTTTCAACCATGGATTAAAATCTTGATCAAAAGGAAAGGTAAGATGAAAATGCAAAGACTATGGAAGACCAAGAGGTTTATGAAGTGTAGATGAATCTAGGGTAAACTTACAATGTCCAAGAGTGTAAGACCAAAGAATGAATGCTTGAGAGTAAGGTGTGGCTTCCAAATAGATTATGGATCTCTTCATGAGGTAAGTTGACCTTGACTCAAGAAGACTAAATGAGACCCTAAGATGATAGGTCTTTATAAGGGAATCACCTATTGTTGTGTTGTAGTATGTTTGCAAAGTTTGATGAGGGCAAGCAAAGTAACCTTTTGACTCAAATTTGGAAAATATGTATGAGGGAAATGCAAGTGAATGAAAATGATTGACTATGTGTGACCAAGACAGGTTGACTAAAGAATGAAGCCTTATAGGAAGTAGCCTTAGAAGCTCTTTGAATCTAAGAAATTAAGTCCTATTTTTCTTGACAAATATTTTGCAATTTCTTAGTTCTGAAAATAGATGTAGTAGACATGATTTTGAAATTTTTTTGTAATTTTGTTCCTTTGTTAAGTTGAATGTGACCAAATTCCAATGTTTTGATTTTTAGTGGCAAGAAAACACAGCAAAATAGTGAAGACTCAATGTGTGAACATGTTTTTGTCCAAAGGATAAAAAATGTTTCCAAATGTGAAATGTTTTTGCATACATTTGAAAACATGGTAGACACAAGTTTTTTAGTTTTTCTTGAAAATGTTTGAGTGTTTTGATCATGCAAGCACAAATCCTAGGGCTGGACGGGACAATAGTTGTTGAATCTCACTTGGAGGGTTACCTCAAGCTATGCAATTCAAAGAAGATACTTAGATGCTTGACCCTACTAGCTCCACCCTCTATACTCACTTCTCCAAGGCAGCCAAGCACCAGTCCCCAGGAAAACTTCTGGTGGTGAACTTTGTATCTCTACAAAGAACCATAAGAATGTGAGCTGTTTGAAAGGACCAACCTCCTGCACCAACAACTAGAAGCTTTTTGACTTATAACACAAGGTGTCTAGTAAGGGCTTCCATTCGGGTGGCTATAATCAGAAGTGTGTTACGGTTTGTTAAATGGAACGCATCCCAACTTATAAAGGTTGTGCTCTATAGGGTTTATGGGGAGTCATAATGTTGTTATAGCATCATGTAACACCCGTTACTTACAAATTTTGTCACAAACACTTTTATTTATAGTGACTTGGAAGAGATTGGATTTAGCCTACTACCACTTGGGTCATTTCCTCTCACTTGGCCTTATGAGCTACTCAGGTGGTAGGCCCTCTGAAAGGTAAAACAAAAAGAACCTATTGCTCAAGACATAAAAAACATTGTTAATTTTAAAGCACCAATAGAAGTGTTTTTCTAGACTAAAGAAGACAAAGAAAGCAATTTCAAAATCAAATCTTTGCCAAAGGTTCTGCACCAAACTTGTTAGTAGCTGTGAAATAATACCCTTCCTGCAAGCACACAAGTTTGGTAAATTTTTAGAAATCCCAAATGACTTTGTGAAATAGGGGCCTTCGACAATACGTTTTCTGATAAATCCAAAGATTTGATTTTCTATAAGTTCTTTTCCATCAAAATTAAATTCATAAAGAACAAACCACCTCTAGAATTTATAGACATTTCCACAAATGTAAGAAAATCCAAAAAATTTGCTAATTTGGTCCCAAAATTAATCTTTTATGAAAAATCATAAAAACTACAAACTTGATCCAAGAATTCTTAAATTTGTACTAGAAACTCGTGATACCATTCCCAACTTGCAAAAAAAATTCCTGCAAAAAATGCTAGCAGTTTGTGAGCTATGATCAAAACCTTGCAAAACCCTAATTTTTAAAGATTTGATTTTTCATTAATTATTTTGTATCAAAATTAAATTCATAAAGAACAGATCCCCTATATAATTATGAGAAATTTTTGAAAATGTAATAAAATTGAAAACAATCGCTAATTTTCTCCCAAAATTATTTTTCTATCAAAAAGCATAAAAAATTCATAGAAAATTCAAATATGCTCCAAAAAATTTGAAATTTGTACTGAGGACTCTTGATAGTGTTTCTAAATTACAAAAAAATTGGATGCACAAATTCCAATTCATTTGTGAGATCTTAAAAAATTTCTCCAAAATCTTAATCTTGTGTCCAAAACCCTAGTTGCACAAGGTTATTCTCCAAATTGTTTTACAAAACAATATTATAGGGTTACAAAAAATTGCCAAAAACATAGATCTAACAAAAATACATGTCCCACCAAGCGTGCCAACATGTATATGGTGAAAAGTGATGATGGCAAACTATTGTAAAACCATAAAGGTAAAACCACAAACAATCTAAGTCCTACAATGAAATATTCACCAATACCATTAGAGATACCTAACATCATGCAAGTCAACAAAATAAAATAATATTACCATTCACATGTCAAGTAGTATTTCAATCTACATTGTCTCCTATCTCCATTTATCTTGTTTGATATATTTGCTCTCAGATTTTATGTGTGCACAAGAGCTCAACAAAGAATAGATTGTGGTTGATAGCTTGATCGCAAGAAGGCTTGGTTTTGTCATTAGGTGATTAGATGATTAAGAACTCAGGGTTGATAATGAAGGAGAGTATCCTCTTATATAGAAAACACTTTAGGAAATGGAGGGATAAGATTAAAAGGTGAAGAGGATAAATGGTTGGCTAGAATTAAAGGGTAGGTAGAGGAAATAATTAAACGATAAAGGGGGGTAGGTAAGAGAAGAATTAGGAGATGACTGACATGTGTCATGGGTAGAAAAGGTTAATGAATTAATTAAATAAATAAATATTTATTTAATTAATAGAAGAAGTGAGATCAATTAAATAAATAAAATGTTTATTTAATTTAGGAAAAGGACAATTTAAATAAATAAAAAAGTATTTATTTAAATGAGGAAAGGCTTATAAGAGGATTAATGAATTAATTAAATAAATAATAATTTGTTTACTTAATAGAAGACTTAGGAGAAAATAATTAAATAAACAAAAATATTTATTTAATTAGATAGGACAATTTTAGGTGTGTAGAGCCATAAAAATCCCAAAGACATCAACCAAGCCCCCATAGGGAAGTCGCCACCTTAAAAGAAGACACAACAAAGACAGCTAGTGTATGCATAGAGAGCCCCACTAGAGATGGGGAGGAGTTCACATCCCCTAAAATAGAGCCAAATCCCTCTCCCTTAGGGTACAGAGAAGAGAAAAACTAAACATTTCCTCAAGCCTACACAATTGAAGATCTTGCATGACCAACACAAGTAATAGGGAGGGACAATGCACAAATAGAACACAAAGCATAGAACCCTAAACTCTACACCTAAAAGGGCTTGCCAAAACATAGGAATTTAGATTCTATACTCCCGCCATGTATGAGTAAGGGAAGGATTTCCCTACAACAAATACAACCATCATCGTAGAATGATCAACCAAATCATGCTCCCAGCTAAGGCACAAAATAAAAGAACAAGGAAGGAGGAAGTCAAAAAGAGCCCAAAAGCTAAGAACTACCACCTGAGGAAAGGAAACAAGGGAGAGACCACAGGTAAAGAGAACCTTCTAGACAAGGAATCCTAATCCAATGATTCCAATGGAAACCAAATAGGAAAAACACAACATGAGGGCCAAAAGCCTCAATAACGACCCATCCAAAAAATGGAACAAAGAAAGGCAATCAAGTTGGTTAGAGACATGTCAAATGAACCACAACTAAACACTCATAAGGGTCAAAGGAAATACCATTACCTAGGAAGAACAACCACAAAGATAAAAGTTGTGGAATTGCAACCCTCCATGTAGCAAAAAAGCTGCACTAAGAAGAAATTTAGCTAGGAAGAGGCCAAATAAATAGCCCCTAAATAGCTCTGGGAAGCAAACAAGAAGGGTAGGCACCAAAATAACCCCACATTATGAATCCAAGCAATATCTAGAGCACATCATAGGAGTTTGGACTAATATTTAGGTCTTTACCTTCACCATCATCATCTCCTTCCCCATCACTACAATCCCCTAGGGTTCTAGATGCATCTACACTCCCACTCCCATCACCTTATTCTAACTCACAATATTACTGATAAAGATAAATGGGTTTTAAATGGACCCGAAACCAAGAGTTTTACAGAAACTGACCATCAGCCAACCAAATGAAAACCAACAACAAAACAGGGGAACGCCCTAGACCAAGCTCAAAAGAAAAAAGAAACAACAAGCAACAAAACAAAGCATAGACAAACACTCAATTAAGTGACTGCACTCCCTCCTTGTTCTTCTGCATGGTAACCTTGTTGATTTCCTCCAAGTCCTCCATAATGAACCTGGAGGCACCCTTATTGTTGCTCCTACTTCTGGTCCTAGAACTAGGGTGCATAGTTTTATTGCCACCCACAGCAGAGTCTTCACTGCCCAAATCTTTCTTTATCTTACTATTACTAGGATAATCACTGTTAATAGGATTGGATCTATACTCTACCACCATGGCATTGATCTTTTCCAGCCCCTCCATACTATTTCTCATGGCCTCCTTGGTTATTCTTGATCTCCTCCATAGACTGCTCAACCTTCTCAATTCTTTGCTCATGATTACATTTCAAAACCTTCACATCATGGAAAAAATTTTGTGTCATGATCATGAGCTTCTCTATTTTGTTAGGATCAGGTGAATCAGTGAAGATATAAATTATCTCCTTAATCCCCTCTTTGAGGGTATCAATCTCCTTCTTCACCCACTTCCAACAATTTTCCTTTCCTATAGTTGCTTCCATCACTAGATTCACTAGAGTACTTTCCTTCTGTAAGCCACTATCCACATATTTAGGCTAAGTCCCCTTCTTCTCCTTTAGGACATGAAGAGGAATGTCTAGTTTAATTTCCTAGTCCAAGGTCTTGGGACCATAGTCTTTAGCAACCAACTTCTTCTTTTTGGAATAAGACTCAATTTGAGAGACCATCTTGCCGGTCGATTTATATTTACTTCTAGCCCATCTAGGGGGGTTTCTCGCTGGAATGGGTTCTAGGAGTGACCAACATCTCACCCTCTTCAATCGGCTTGTAATCAGGTTCAACAAGGGGTTTGGCGCTCCCACTATCCTCCATCTCCATATCCATATTAGAGACATCTTGAATATTAGTAATAGGGATTTGGCCTTTTTGAGAGAGAGAGGGCACAAATTTATGGGCTTTGGCATACTCTATAATGAGCACAATATACCCTTCATGGAGGAATAGATTATTCAGATTCTCAGCATGTTTTTCAAGACTATTCTTCGAAGAAGAAACTAGACAGAAAGGAATCGAAATAACTTTGCCATGCCTAAAGTGATTTAAGTTCGTAAAATGATAAAAAAAGATATAGGCATATCTTCCATCAAGCGTAATGTACCTCAAAATGAATTCAGCCATATCCACCCAGGGAGCCACAAGGTCCTTTCTGTTGTAGCCACCATCTGCCATTTTATTAACTCTTAAACACTCCTTATCTTTATCAAAAAAATTCACCATGTCTTCCTCCCCTATTTTTCTATCTCTGTAAAACCTTCGGTCATTCATAGCCAAACCCATAACTGTAGCCACTAGGGTTTCATCCACTTGAAATTCAGCACCATAAGCCCTCAAAACACCTTTCTTCCACCCATTGAAAAACATTTCCGTGAGCAGAGGAGAAGGGCCATGGAGTCTTTCCAAGAAGGGAACCATTCCCCCATCTACAATTTCCTGCCACACCTCCTTATTTTTCTTCCATTTATCAAAAGTGGGTTGTTCTTGCCTATTCTTGTCCCCACCCATAATGGTCTGTTTAGCTAAACAAAATTAGGAAATGGGCCACACAAAACAAGTCTCCAAACAAAAGCAAGACAGGGGCCACACAAGAAGATAGAAAATCCAGGTACAAGGGAAGTTTCTAGATCTTTGAATAGGGAATCAAAATGAAACCATTTCCCCAACAACTTAATCAAAACATGATTTTTTTCATTAATTACTGCAAGTGGATGGTATCATCATATTCCAGGTTGCACAAGTTTTTTGGGAAAGAGTCACAATTGCTCCACCATTTTGCCACCACGTAACCCACCACCATATTGGCCAATAAATTCACCACTTAAATCGTTCACACTGTTAAAAATAATATTAAAACTAATATTAAGATTATTTAACTAATCCAATGTATTATTATCAATAAGATGATAATAACCTTAATACATTTCATGAATTAATAAAATTAAAAAGCTATTGATATAGAAAATGAATTCAATATTAATTGTCAAATTATAGATTTTTAGTCAACCAAAATAATACACAAAATTTAAAACTATAAATAAAAGGAGAGGAGATAACCAATTGTTACCTGAAATTGATGTGGCATAGTTATATTTAATTTATATAAAATTAAGAACTTTGTAAAATTAACAAAATGTTACTCAAAGATTTATAATTATGAACAATGCTAGGAAATATGTAAAAATTATTTGTTTTCCTGAGTAAAATAAATATTATAGAAAATTCATTTCACCTTATTGAAAAATACTTTTCAAGAAAAATGAATATTACAAAGAAATATAGTTAATAAATAATAAAAATAATAAGATGAAAACATATGATGAGAAACTAGTGGACAGTTTGAACATACTACATAAAAAATTACTTTTAAAAAAAAAATTGCTAAATTTCTATCATCTATATATGGTACTAAACATAGCAAGAAAATTTGATTTAATTTAATAAGTTATCTAATTGTTTTGTCAAAATGAGAAAGAGATATGGATAGAGAGAGTCACCGTCACATAAACCTCTATTAGACTAAATATGAGAAGGTGGACCATTTATAATTACCATCAAAATTAAAGATGCATAAGCTATCTTAAAAAATATTTTAGCAAACTCTATCTCAAGCCACAGGAACATCAAACTTCATGAACATAATTTTTTTTCCTATTAGAATAGATATAGCAAATATCTTCCTAGATAAGAATACCATTATTTTTTTAATGACCTCGAACAAAACAACTTGTTTAAAATAATTGATGGAAGGAAGGAAATGTTTTAGCCTCTTAACAATATTTTTAAGAAATTATTATAAATAGTATTTCAATGATCTATCAAGTGGTCTTTTTCATTACAATAATGGTAAAGTTTTAGTTTTTCATTAGTCTTGATGTTTCTTCTAATAACTTTGTTGATAGTATAGTCATTCACCAATCTCTTTCATAATCTAGGATAGATGAATTTTCTCATACTAATCTAGAATATAATTCTAAAATTACAGTTGATCATTTCAAAAATAATATTTCTTCTCACTTATAGCAATAGTAGTTAAATAAATATAATAATGATATATACATCCTCATTCATGGTTTCAATGCTCTTTATTAGAGCCATATTAGAAGGGAAGGAAATCAAGTCACAAAATTTTTGGCCAAATCAGCTTCATGGGAGAACATCAAGTTTGATATTGAAAATAATCAAGATTTACCTATATGAAATTTGAGTAGAGCCTTTAGTGAATTTGTGAATGTTTACTACAATGCCTCTCTAGATTTGTGATTCTTACTTTTTATTTATTTAATAATATAAATGAATAAATGGCCTATGACCCATTACAAGGCATAGAAGACCATAGATACAACCAAAACATATGATAAACTAGCAAAAACTAGTCAAAAAGGAAAATAACTAAATTTAAAATATTAAGGAAACAATATGAAACAACAATATAGACACATATTATATAAAACAAATAATTAAATCAAACCAATCCTCTAGATAGAATTGAAAATTTTGCACCCTCCTAGAAAGGAGAATCTAAATTAGGAATTTTTATCTTCCTCCTTTACACAAATGTCCAAGTAATTCCATTCAAATAATTTCTAATGGATCAACACCAACTAAAGAACAACGTTGAGATAAAGATACAATCCTATCAGGAACCTTGATTCTAGAATAGAAGGAGAAATGCAAATTTTAGATTCAATATTATTTCTAATGGAGCAAGATGAGACACACTATATCCAAAGGGAGGAATCTTGGGAATGGATTATGATAGATCTAAATCTTTAAAAAAATTAATAAAATCCATAAGATACATTATAAGATGATCAAGAGTAGCATTCTTCCACCAAGTTGAAGATAATTTATGAGAACCACATGAATAAATAAAAGATAAGTGACCAATGGTAAAACCATGCCTACAATGAAAATGAATACCTTCATATTTCAGAATTTGAGACCAAGTCCCTTCATTAACTTGAAGCATAATCTTGCCATGTTAATCTTTTGGTACTTAAAATGCCAAAAAAATAAAAGAAAAACAAGTGTGAAAAAAATTATTTAAAGCAATATTAACCTTCATGAAATAGCTAAAGAGAATTACCAATAGACCCATAGGAAAATGAGTTGTAGAAATGAAAGGGTGGGTGAGATAAATCTCATCAAAATTGGTATAAATTCAATATACTCCTTCAATGGATTGTATGAAGGAAATCAAGGTCTCATCAAAAGAGAATGCAAATCCAAATACTAGAAACCACCCTCTTGAACACAACTTGTCTATCCTTAGAAGAATTAAAACAACACAAAAAAACCTCTACAAAAAGGGTAATTATCACTCTTACCATTAACAAACGGAGACCAATACTCATAAATTCATTCATGCAACTCCAAATGAGAAAGCCTAAGACCAAAAAACCTATAAATTAACTCATTTCTCATAAAATAATTTCTCACTATCTAAAACATCCTACCTCATAGACACTACATAAAAATATAAGTATAAGGAATAGGAAACAACTATTTAATATTAACTATATAGACTTCTAAAGAAGATAACTCTTACCTACATTAGTTAAAACACCTAGGAAAGTTGGAATAAATCTCTTGAGCATATAAGTAGAATTAGATCCCCATAATTTTTAAAACACTTTAACAAATGAAGCAAAGGGAGAGGAAATCATAGGGCCAACCCCACCACTAGCAACATTAAATCCAATTGCAAGCAGAAATCCTAGACCCAAAGAATCCATAGAAGGATTAAGAAGGACTCAAAATATAGTGGTGATAAAACTTCACCCATAAGAGGAAAAATAATCATAGAAAACACCAAACTAGGAGGATGAGGAACCAAAGGTAGAACCCCTATAAATGGTAGTGTAGACAATACAAACCTAGATGACATTGTAGGAGAAATTGATCTAGTTGGTGACCCAAGATAGTAAATCCACAACCAAATATAGTATAGGGAAAGAGTGAATGAGTGGAAAATAAATTTTTAAAATAAGGAACAGTGGGAGAGGCATTATAAATTTCCTAAAAATCTCATTTTTCTTCTTCATGGTATTCTAGTTCTTAGAGTATTTTCCACTGACTTTCTTATTCTTTATATTAGTTAGCTTTCTTTTTTGTTTTTTTAGCATAAAGGTAGTCACTATTTCTTATACTCACAACATGGACAATATTTAGGGTATTAAGGGATTATAACTTGTCTATAAGGTGTAAATATTTTATCCCCTTAAATTAAT
This sequence comes from Cryptomeria japonica, assembly GCF_030272615.1. Lineage (NCBI taxonomy): Eukaryota > Viridiplantae > Streptophyta > Pinopsida > Cupressales > Cupressaceae > Cryptomeria > Cryptomeria japonica. The sequence goes on from NC_081407.1 coordinate 278,347,438, forward strand.
TATTTATTTTCAATCCATATGGATTATCAATAATTTTTTTAATCAGTGTTCCTAGAGCCTTTTTAATATTGAAAAAACCACTTAGTAATCAATAATTATCTTAAGATATAAATAAAAAATATCACACAATAATTTACAAAATTACAATACTCACAATATTTCTCAACCAACTTCAATGTATTATTTAGTCAAGACTAAATTTATTATATCTTTACAATTTACTCAAATCTCTTTTATTTGATAGTATTCTACAAGTATAATATTACTTCACCTACAAATCACTATGAAATATCTAAATCATTCAGTTTATAGAGGAATGACAAATAGAAAACTAAGATGGTTTTTGATGAAAAGTGGCCAAAAAAATTTATAAATTAGAAACCATGTCCTCATATGCAATTATGATACATTACAATCCATACAATGTATTCTACCAATAAACATTAGTAGGTAAACACTACAAAGTATAGGACTCCACCATGAACACACTATATAATATGAACCCAACCTATCATAAGAAAATACCACACTCATCCTATTATAAATATAAAGCACCATATTTGAGGATTTGTAATTGTTATTCATGACAATGATTATGTAGCTCTTGCGAACTATAGCCTCTCTCATTAATCTCTTTAATTAGCATCCATGAATCCATTCCAATGAATTTGGAGAAACGTATATAATATTGAAAGAATAATATCATGTCAAATCTTATCATCGTATATGATAATGAAATTTCTACAGCCTCTTAATATAATTGAACTTATCTTTGTACCCTAATTTCAAAAGGAAATTTGAAACAATTTCAAGAGTTCCTGTATTCTAACTTATGATCCTACCACCCTCAAACTTTTCAAAAAAATGTTGTTCTATACAAATATAATCAAACATTTGACCAATTACTTGTATAAGATAATGGAAAAAGTTAAATAGAGAATAGGAAATAAATAAAGATAAATAGTAAAAATAAAGTAATTTAAACCTAATTAATTAATAATGGATCTAGTTAAAATCTATGTCATTAATTGGGATTATTTATCTTTGAATTTTCTAAAATCTTGAACCTACAACTTTGACAAAGTAGGAAGGGTGTGGATACATTGGCAACTACTAAAACTATGAGGCCCATGATCATTTTAGACCTTAAACTATTTCATTAAGCACGTTTGATTACTATATTTTGATATTAGTATATGATTTTTCCGTGGATGGATACATGATACTTACTAGTTTAGTAAAATTATTTCATGCTTTTATGTGGACAAACATATTGTTTATATCATGTGGTAATTATATATAGGTGTGTATGTGTGTGTTAACATTTCTATATTGGAGGAAATCGGGAATATTGTGTATTTTGACCATTATTAAGGTTTGCATTCTTCTATGCATTAGATTACATGGTTAATATATGTGAGTGTTACATGCCTACCTTATATGATAGATTATTAGAATGATACAATAGTGCATAAAATCTTATTGCTTTAAATTACATGTGTATTGTGCTTATTTAACTATGTTGTAAAGATTGTATGTGATTGAATATTTCAAATATGAGTAGATGCATAATAGTGTATGTTAGATATGTTAATTGCACAATATTAATTGTATGTGTTATTTTTTATTATGCATTGATGGTGCATGCAAGTCTGCAAGTACACATTCCATGGGCCATGGAATTTGGAGTCTAATCAAGAACCCAATGTGATCATAGTATAGCCAGGGTATTGTTAATTGGAGGGGCAATACCTCGTACGCATTGTGAAAATGTGTTCATAATGTGCTATTGTTTTTAGGATCAAATATGGAAATCAAGTGTCTTACATCTTGTAATGTTGTGAGTTATCTCCTTAAGTTCCAAGCTATATTTGTTTCTCACCATGTGTTGGATTTGTCATAGCATGTGTAATTCATGTGAGTGTCAAGTGTGTAAATGAATGTATTATTATTTTTATTTCATAGAGTTAATTATGTTGGGTCACCTCACCAAGTTAAGATTGGCTTGGATAAAGAAAGTTTAAGCCATGTCCCAATCATGTGAACCCATAGGTGATGTTTGGGGAGACTTTTGAAGGGTCAGATGGACCTTCGAATGTGAAGTTTTGTTGTTTTTAAGTGCCCAAGTATTATAGCTATGGGCTGGGGGCCTAACCATAGCCAAAAAATTAGCCTTTTGGATAAGTTAAGTCCTTTCAAAACTAATTTTTTGAATAGTGCGAAAATTGCATCTTGTTAAGGGTAGTGTCATATTTATTGCAAGGACCTATGGGATAGAGTGACCAATCAAATTCTTCCCTTCCTTACATGAGTTACTTCATGAGTACAACCTTATTTCTCCCAAAAACCTTTAATCTAGGAGAGTGGCAGCCCTTGGGTAGAGAAATGTAGAATAGAAGGGATGATGACATGTGTCACCTATCTCCAAGATAGAATTAAAAAGGAAAGCATCAAAAAAATAAGGGGGTGGTGGTTTTATAAGGGGTTGGTGGTTCTTTTTGTTTTTTCCTGCTAAGCCTAAAAATTTACCTTGCTTGGGTGGTTTTCAAAGAGAAGGGGGAGCTTTCTAATTGGTAGAAGGTCTCCTTGTTGTTGTACACTTTCTTTTCATTGTGGAGATAGGTGGCCTTAACTCCTTGTTATTTAATGTGGCAACTATGCAATAATGTGTTTATGTTTATAATTCATTCAAGTAAAGTATTCTTTTGTTATTTCTTGCATTATGAACGTGTGAATGTTTAATGTGAGCATAAATGTATATGTGTTTTTGTGTAAACCCATGCATTGTGTATGTTGGTGTTGTGTTGTTTTGGGATTTAAGGGAAAGCTCACCCTAGGGAGGGAAGAGTAACCTTGAGGGTGAGAGAGGAGTGAACCATGCAGCTAGTTGAGAACTCATGTCATGGAAAGGAAGAAATATAAGAAGGGTATTAGTACCCTAAGTTCATTTAAATGGGAGGATTGAGAATGAAATTTTTCTAGGTGTGAGTACCCTTTCTTCATGGGATAAAGGATATGATGGATATACTTGTGTGTGTTGGCATTATGGAGGAAAGGGGTATGAGTACCCATGGATTTATGAAAAGAAGGGGAAGTTATAATAAGGAGATTGTTTCTTAAATGTACTTGTCTCTCCTAATGGAAGTCCACCTCTCACCCCATAGAAGGGTTGCTTATGCATCCCATAGTGTTTTAAGCCTTGGGAGCTTATTTTTATATAGCTGCATTATATTTCAGGTTGTATTAGTATGTATGTGTGTATCCCATTTCTTGGCTAGTATCCTAGTTGAGGGGTGGACTAGATTCAAGCCTATGGCTAGGAGGTGAGCTTCCATGGCCCTATAGAAAAGAAAGAAAATGTAACTATGTTGTCATTCTACCATGAGAGTTGGGTCTATAGTAAACTTAAAGCACAAGAGAAATAATATAAATAGAAAATAAATAAATATTACTGTTGCAAGAATATTAGATCAACATCAAGATTTGCTACAGTATTCCATACCATTTTTTAAAATTATGCATGAATCTCATAGCCATCAGAACCATTATCCTAATCCCCCTATCATGTGGACACTGAGGTTGTCATAGATCTCACAAGCATGTCTTTCAACCATGATTCCTCTTGGCCATTGGCTCACATCATTCTAGGCCTCTGCAAATAATAATGAGGGAAAAGGCTATAAGCATAAGTTAGGGCACAAGATTACTCACTTAGCCAATGTTAGATTCATTATCAAGTGGACAACTTAGATCAAGCCTTCAAAACTTTAGAATTGAGGGTTTTAAAATATTACGCATTATTTCGTTAAGCCTCATAAAGGGAGAGAGTAAGTTTTTATTGTTAAAAAATGGCAAATTTTTTTGGGAAGGATCTTATATTAAGGGAGAGTTCTAGAAGGTCTTTCACTTTTTCCATCATGAAAATACAAGATAGATGTTCCTCTAGTTTTTTCCATGTATTGGGGGTGTAGGGATGAAGTTTTCAAGTTTATATTTTACTTTAACACCAATATTAAATCTTCCACATGACTTCTTATCTTATATCACATGGTTGGGTTTTTCTCCCTAAGAGAGGCTTTAGAAAATAAGAGAAGAATCATAACAAGTGTCTATGTAACAAAGATTACCTCTAAACTATTAAAAATATATGAAGGAAAAGAAAAACCATTCTCTTAACCATTATAAAATGGTAACATTTGGGAGAATGTGTGGGCCCATCATTGAGATTTTGGGGACAAGGATTTTAGGATAGGAAATATATATTTGGTATTTATTAAAGATATGGTTTAATAAGTATAAAGTAATTATTATTTTTAGAGAAAAAATTAGAAAGAAAAGGTTGGGCATAGTTAATCATTTGACATATTAATAATTATAATAATAAGAGTGATTTTATTATATATTAATGGTACTAATAACATGGTTAGGAGTGATATTTTAAATAAATGGGAGTGAGGTGGGGGCTACGTTACAACTTTTGGAGAGGGTGGAGCTGCATAGGGAGACTCGGAGGGTGATTTTGATTATGCAGATGATGCGTTTAGGGGCTTTACCTTTCCCTATTTGGGTTTCTCCTTATCCACTCATGTCGGGTTGATTAGTGTGCTCATTTTATGCCTCCTAGTTGCAGTCCCTAGATAGACTTATTTCTCTATTCCTTTTGTTTCTTCTACTGATGGGCTAGGATGTTGGTGCAGTGAAGGATTTCTTCATTTATTTGGGGCCTTCTTCCATGTTTTCTCTTCACTTTTAGGTCTTCACTGATGGCATCTTTTGTGGGGGGGCATTTTCTCCTCCTTGGTTGGTGCTCCTCGTGCCAAGTTTTGGGATTATGTGGGATGTGGAGTTTTTTTCCTCCTTTTATTGTGCTCCCCGTGCCTATTTTTGAATGTTGCTTTCTTGGATGGTGATTGGTGAGAGGGATGGGAGTAGGGCTAGGGTTCTAGTTGTTGTGGTTGTTAAAGTTGAGAATATCAAGGTAGTCGATTGTGGGTCTATCATACTTGGCTATAACTTGGTTGTCCCAATAATTTCTCTCTTGGTGGAGTGTCACTTTACTAGGTTCCTCGTGTGTGTAGTGGGAGGGATTACATGGTTTCTTTACTCCCCTATCTTGGGAAGGGGTCAATGATTTTTTGTTATGGGAAATGTTAGATGGGATGAATTCTTTATTTTGAGGCTCCTTTAGATGGTTCAACTTCTTCTCTACCCTTGTTTTGGATATGTGGTGGTTTCTCTTTCCCTCTCATCTCCGTGCACTTCTATTTTTTTCTTGTTCTTAAGGGAGAGGTTTTTTTTGTTGAGAGATTCTTTTATATCTCTTAGGTTTGAGATCTTGGTGATGATGATGTCTTCTTCTCTTTGTTTATATCTTTTGACTCCTAATTATGTCTTTATTGGGTGTTTTGGGGTCATCCCTCTTCTTATTTTTTTGTCTTTGGCCTTTATTATTTAGGCTCAACATCTTTGGTTTTTTTTGGTTTTTCCTATAGAGGTGGACCTATCTTCTATGGAGATGGAGATGGATGGTACTAGAGATGACCTACCTTCTATAGAGGTGGAGATGGATGGTGCTAGAGATGACATGTCTTCTATTGAGGCGGAGATGGATGTTGATGGTGATTTTGGGAGATATTGTTGGGGGGTTGATGGTGCCTTGTTTCTTGGCTGTAAGGAAATTGTTGTTGCCCTTTTTACTGACATCATTCCTCTCTCTCCTATTTAGGTGGAGATATTGAAGAGTAAGGTGAGCTTAGTGTTTTTCATTCTCAAGGTTAAGGTTATGGGAGCCTTGCTAAAATCCATTGTTAAGGTTGAGGGAGCCTAGAAAAACCCTATGCTCATGTTTGTCTTATTTTTTTGGTGTTTGGCTTCAGCCTTCTTTTTTTACAACTAGTTCTTCAATTTTTAATCTTTGATGTTAGGATTTGGTTGGGTTGTTGGTTGCCTATGTTGTATCTTATTGCAATGTTCTTCTTTGGGTTCTAAATCCGTGCAAAATCCAAGGGTTTTAGGTCCCTTTAAAACTTGTTGTAAGGGGTTTCAGGTCCCCTCAAAACCTGTTTGACCCTTAATCAAAAACAAGACTAGGAGTGATAATTAATCTAGACCAAAAGTATTAGTATTAATAGTGATAATTAAAGTAATAATTATTTTAATGGAAAATATGCAAAATGATAATATCTTTAAGAAAAATGACTAGTAGTAGTCATATAATAATATTATTGATGATGTTAATAATATTATAATTAAACCTATAATAACATTAATGATAATACTTATGACAAAACTAATAGCATTGGGAAGTAATGTATTAGCAATAACAACCTCAAAATTAAAAACATTATAATTGGGATGAGTAATAACTATCAATATATTTACTTGTAGTATAACTATTTTAGTGGTTCTCGATGGATAGGTTAATTATGAAAAATGGTGGCATTATAGTAAATATATATCTTTAATTTTTTTAAATAAAACATAATAATTAACTAATTTTTAAAAAATAAATTGAGTTGCACTTTACCTTGTCTAAATTTTAGGCATTACCTGGTCAAACCAATATTTTCATCATTCAATATTCACAATTAATTAAATAAATTTTTGAGTTTGAGCTTAGATTTGTTACTAGGAATTTATAATAATTAAATATGTGTAGCAACAAGTAATATACAAATACTTCAGAACAACCCGGTATTTTATTATTATATGATGACAAATAAAAATGAATAAGCTAACAGTAAACACAGTTGAAAAATGGCTTTGCATGCGAAAAATTGTTGCAAATCCTATGTGACATCTAACCTGCTGTCGAGGCCTCCATGTGGCAACTTTCTGGGCTATGCAAATCGATTTTTTGTTCTTGCTAGCAGACACCAGGTTGATGGCCATAGTCTTATCTCAGAAGTAGAAAAAATGCAAGATCAACAGACCTTCTTTGTGAAGACCAAATATTCACTATTAGATATGGGAAGGGCTCCCCCTCCTCCCCTAAACATTGATGACCAGAATTGGTAGAAGGCTTGATGCAAGCAACCCAAATGCCTAGCAATTGGGGTGAATTGTCAACCAGTATGCCATGACCTTCGCCCACTACATTATACGGAGAAGGGTTTTTTAAAAACCTACCCATAAAGACAAAACCATAAACCGAGGAAACACTCTCTGGCGGAAATTTACAGAGATGATTTCATCGGGCAAGGAAACCCTAGCTAGACATTCACTGCACCACCATCAGAATCCATCGACGGACAAACAAATTAACGGTGACCAATCAATGCGTCCATTAGCCACAGAGGAAAGGCTAGTGATAGAAATCAAAAATCAAACCCTAACAAAGTATCAGGGCACTATAAAGAATTTGTCATCTTTGCTCGATGGGAAGGTATAGGTACTCTAGTCAAACAAATTGTTGAATGGTTAAAGGCATCCTTTCAGGGCTTGGTAGTATGGACTTCCTCCTTGAAAATTTCCTTTCAATAGAATGTAGCAATCCAGATTTGAGAAATAGGCTTCTGAATGGGGATATTCCGTCATATAAGGGTTTTTGCTTAGAATGCTAGGAATGGAAACCCCTTTTTGATCCATCTAGTTTAAAACCTTTTATGGTAAATAGAGCAATATCAATTGATAACTTACCAATAGAACTTCATAATTTAGAAATCTTAAGAAAGATAGGCAATAAGATAGGGAAATTTGAATGTGTCAAAAAAACCCCATTTAAATTCTCAAACAATATTCTCATGGTGAATATGGATATCAATATCAAAACTTGAAAAAACGTATTCTTAAAAATGAATAACCACATTTTAAACATCGAACCTTCCTTTTATAATGGCCCCATCATAGATGATATTTCTAGGAAAACCTCACCTGTGATGTCATACCCTCGGATAAAACATAATAAAGAGTGTTTCAAATTTAAATTTATGGAAGGAATTGGGGGTTTCACTTTGGAAGGTGATGAATCTTTAAAGATAGAAACTAAGTATCAAGCCTCTACAACATATACAATATTGGATAGATGCTATGAGTCCTTATCTAAGGACTCCTTGAATAGGAAGACAAATTCCCCCTTCCTCCCATCTCTGGAAGTAGGTATGACAAAAACAGTTGAACCTTGGAACAAGGAACAAGATTTAGAAGATTGGGGAGATTAGTGAGCCACCAGTGTAGAAAGAACTGTCGTTTATATGCACTCTAGGGTAAAACCTGAATATCAACTCTATAATAAGCATAGACTTGGGGAAGGAAATAGTGAGCCCCTTGAGGATTTCAACAAAAGTAAATTTATCCCTTTCAGAGCAACCATTGGTGAAGGCAAGTTGTCCCCCTACTAAGGATAATGGATCTGAACACGAACAATCGACAACATAAGATAAGGATATGGAGGATAGTAGGGGGATAGAGGAAAATAGACCACCCCTGAATTTTGATTCAGTGGTGGTAGAAGGGGAAGAGAGAAAACAAGTAGAAAGGGAAGTCAACATTATTTTCAACTTTATTGGGGAAGAAGTAGTTAATGACCTAATAGAATAGTTTGTTAATGAGGTTTGTGATTTCGAAGAATTGGAAAGGCGGAGGGACCTATATGTGAAATATTTAGTGGATAGTCTCAGAGTCAATATGGAAACAAAAAAATTGTTAATTGTCCTGGATAATTTGGAAAATGAGAACACAAAAATTCTAGGCATTCATAATACAGAGGAGAGAAAAGACTCTGCCAATTGTGCCAAGTCCATCAAAAGGAGGCATAGGAGATCCCTTGCTGAATTAAGAGCGAAGGATGGGGAAGCTAGGGGCCAACCAAAAATTTCATCTCTATTTAATGTAGTGGAAGGGAAGTCCTCCCCACAGAGCCATGAAACTCTTATCATGGAATGTTAGGGGAATGAATCAAAACTAGACATAATTCTAATCCAAGAAAGTAAAATGAACTCATCCGAGATAGACCTCTTTGAGAAGAAATTAGGTTTTAGAAAATTGAAGTATTCCCCAGCCCTTGGGCCTTCAGGAGACTTAACAATCATCTGGGATCTTAGATATTCTTCAATTACACCATTAGAGATAGAACAAAATTGGATAGGCAGAAAGGTAAATTGCTATAATAATAAGTTAAGATTTAACTTGATCAATGTATATGGTCCTATTCAGAACAAGGATAAAGCTCAAGTCTGGTTGGAACTTGAGACTTTCTAAAGAAACAATATGAATGAGATGTGTATTATTGGAGGAGATTTCAATGCCATCACTAAGGAATCAAACAAAAGAGGAGGTAGTAACAAGTTACCTATTGTGGCATTGGACTTCAATGATTGGATCAATAGGAATTCTTTGTTATAAATTGAGACAGCAGAGAACACCTTTACATGGAACAACAGAAGCAAAGGCTTTAGCAATATTACTAAAAATCTCAATGGATTTTTTATCCATGGGGGGATTATGAATTTCAATTACACTATGGAAGCAGAGATCCTACCTTTATCCAGTTCTGACCATTATTCACTCCAACTTAACATTCTGGCAGAACAAGGACCAAGAAACTGCTCGTTCAAATTTGAGAACATGTGGTATAAGGATGATAACATCATCAACCTGATTGAAAAATGGTGGAGTGAATCATTATTCTAAGGCTCAAATATGTATATTGTTGCAAACAAACTGAAGTTAATCAAAAGGAGGCTCTTGGAGTGGAATAGAGAGCACTTCGGTAACATCTTTGATAAGATACTTTTAGTAGAAAAGGACCTCAAGGATGTTAATAGGGAAGTTTTGGATCGAGGGATGGATGAACCTCTCTTCTTAAAAGAAAAAATATTACTAAAAGAGTATGAAAAGATTTTGGAAAAATAAGAAATCTTCTAGAGACAAAAATCCAAGGAAACATGGTTGAAAGATGGAGATCACAACACAAAGTTCTTTCATAACAGCACCAAGTAGAAAAGATGCGTAAAACAAATCTCTAACATTAAGAACTACCAAGGAGTAAATCCAAAACTCATTGATGCACAACACAACAGATGTCTACTTGAGAAATTTATAGAGGAGGTCAAAACAGCCTTCATGAAAATGAATCCAGATAAGGCTCTAGGCCCAGATGCCTTCCCAACTAGTTTCTTCCAAAAATGCTCAGGATTTATGGGTCTGGAGATCACAGAGGCCTTAGAGGGTGTTAGAAACTCAAGTAAGATACTAAAGGAGATCAACAATACTTTCTTAGTTTTGATTCCAAAAAAAGAGAAACCCGATAGCTTTAATGAATATATGCCCATAGCCCTATGTAATACCCTTTATAAACTACTTACCAAAACTCTAGCAACTAGACTTTAGAAACTTCTCCCTATCATCATTAGAGAAGAACAAACATGATTTGTGCTCAATAGATCAATCTATGATGGGGTAATCATACCTTAGGAAGCTATACGTTCGTTCTAGAATAATGGAGCACCAAGCATGCTAGTCAAATTAGATATTAGTAAAGCATATGACAGAGTGGATTGGAGATTTTTATGCAAATGTTTGGAAGCATTTGGCTTTACCAAATCTTGGATCAACCTTGTTTTTAAATTCATATCCACCCCCAAATTCTCTGTCATGGTCAATGGCACATCTGAAGGTTTTTTTAGTAGCTCTAGGGGACTTAGGTAGGGAGACCCTATGTATCCTTTCCTCTTCATCATTATGGCAAAGGCTCTTGGTAGGTCTATCTCAAAGGCTAGGGAAGAGGGTGGAATCATAGGTATACCCATTACCCATGGTCTAACTCCCATTACCCACTATCAATTTGTAGATGATACAATGCTTTTTGGTCAAGGTGACATTAGGGAAGAAATGGCCTTCAAAAGCATCCTCAAATCCTACATGGAAGCCTCGGGTCAAGATGTCAATTTGGAGAATTCAGATGTGTTCATGTTCAATATAGAAACCACATCCAAGGAAGAGATATGGAGGGTCTTGGAGATCAAGTCTGGTCTCCTCCCTTGTAAATATTTAGGAATCCCTTTGGATAAAGGAAGCAGGATATCTAAGTCTTGTGACCACATGGTGGAAAAAATCAAGAAGAAAATTAACACTTGGAAAGGGAAATGGCTGTCCTCTAGAGGTAGGGCAACCTTGGTCAAATTAGTTCTGGCAGCAATGCCCATTTACCAACTTTCTTGTCACAATTTATCATCTAAAAAATGGGATGAGCTCAATAAACACCTTAGAACTTTCTTTTGGCAAGGTGCCAATGAAGATAATAAAATATGACTTCTATCTTGAGATGAGATTTGTAGACCAAAAGAAGAATGAGGTGTCAGCATTAAATATATCTGTGAACAAAGTAGGGCCCTTGGGGCAAAGTTAGTATGGAGAATGTTCAGACATCCGCATTTAAAATGGGAAAGAATCTTGTAACATTAATACCTTAATGAAGATAACCCTATCCAAATATTTAGAGAAAACAATCCGCCCAGAGGCTCTCACATATGGAACTTTATGCTGGAATGCAAAAATATTATCATAGATAAACTCACTTGGAACCTAGGGTCAGGGGAAGATGCCTTGTTTTGGTCAAACTCTTGGGGAGGGTATAAGGCGGTCATGAAAATCCATGACTTTGGGCCTACAAGAGAACTCCTAGAATCAAACATAGGGAAATTGATTGGGAACTACATATCCCCCTCAAAGGATGGAGCGGGGTGGCAATGGTTAGTCAGAGAAAATGAGGATATCCCTGTAAGGGATAAAGACAAACTCATGGCAATTCTAAGAGATAGAAACATCTCCAATAAGTCTAGGCAAGGATAGGCTTGTGTGGGATGGCTCCATGAATGGCGAATATAACTCCAAGGATGGGTATAATCACATCACTAAAGCTCATCTTAGACCCAAGAAAGAGCTACCTTTGAAACTCTACTAGGACAGGTATTGCCTACCCAAGGCTGAAGTCTTCACATGGCTTGCTCTCCAGAATAATCTCTTGACTGCTAAAAAATTCAAGAGGATGGGGTATGAGGGACCTAGTAGATATCTTCTTTGTGAAAAGGATGAAAAGGACACAAACCACCTCCTTCTCAATTGCAACTATGCAAACCAATGCTGGGTGTGGTTTACCCAGAAAGTAGGCTCGTCGTCTTCCTTTCCTCAAACTATTTTAGGAATGCTTAAAGTCTGGCCCATCCTAATAAGAGGTTGTCTATTTGAAGGCTTATGGATTTCTCTTCCATCTTCCATAATTTGGGAATTGTGGAAGGAAACGAATAGGCATTTTTTCAAAAATGAAAAATTAGAGGTGAATTGGGTAATCAATAAAATTGAGGCTGTTATGATCGAAAAAATCAACAGTTTGATCAACTTTGGTCTAAAGAAGAATGCTATAGTAACTTATTTGGATGAGAAGATGAAGGGGATATGGGAGGGAATATCTATCCCACCCTATATTAGGGATGGCCCTAAAGTAAATCTAAGGAAAAGAGCTGAATGCAAGTGGCAACCTCCAAGTGAGGGATGGCTGAAGCTAAACTTTGATGGGGCCTCCAGAGGCAACCTAGGGGTGGCAAGGATAGGATGCTCTATCCATAACTAGGAAGGAAAGGAAATTGCCCTCAGGTCTTACCCAATAGGTAACAAGACTAATAATTGGGTTGAATCGGTTGCCCTACTGGAAGGCCTTAATATTTGCAAAATGATGGGAGTGAAGAATTTGGATATTGAAGGGGACTCAACAATTATTATCAGTGCTATAAGAAAAGGTAGTATGCCCAATTGGAGACTCGACTCTCTACTGACATGGTTCATTGAGTTATGCAAAGGTTTTGAGAGATTTACGATCAATCACATCTATAGGGAAGGCAACAAAAGGGATAATGAGTTAGATAACTTGGGAGTGGATGGCATTCATCTTTCCTGATGCTCTATCTTAGGTATTCTCATTAAATGTCTAACAACATAACATTTAAACAAGGAAACAATAGAACAACTCAGCTTGCTTACTTAGGAGTAGCTGGCGTGGAGTTCAAAATCCTAGGCAAAACCAATGCTCTGCCTAATAAGGCAATGCCTCCATCAGTCTAGAAAAATCCATATGGCATCCCAATAGGAGGATAATCCTCCCTCTTTCTATCTTAGAGGCAACAATAGCTTATCCTTGTCTTTATCAACCTTAGTATTTATCCTTGTCCCTTTTAGGTGCTTTAACTACAATAGCTTATTCTTCACTCCCTCTACCTCCTTGGTCTCCCTTCATCAAGCCAACCTTGAGAATCATCTGTTTCGAAGCTCAAAAAAGAAGATTTGAAGTCAACTCGATAACCCGATGAGGTCACCTTCCATCATCAGAGCTGCATTGGCTATTGGGTGGACTTGTTTAGTGTTACGGCGATACCCGATGGAATTACCTTAGGCGATTGAGGTTGTTATCGACTATCAAAGGTTCAAGAATGGAGTTACGCTGATACCTGATGAAGTCACCTTTGGCGATCGGGTTGACATTCTCTATCGGGAGGACTACACAGAAGCTATGCCAAAGTCCGATGGATTTGTCTTCGGTGATTGGGTCTACCATCGGCCATCAGAGATGCAGTTTTGGAGTTTCGTCGATACCTGATGTAGTTGACTTATCTAGAGCCAAGTGTTTACGAACCGCATACTAGTTCATCATGGATCGGGGTAACCTCGTTAAGGGTCTTCTGATGACCGATAAGGTGTGACTGACCATGGGTGCTCACTTCGAACCAAAGTCCATAAGGTGAGCTCATGGTCACATTAGAAGTTCCTATAGGTGTATTTGAATTCGAACCGATGTGAGTCTTGGGTGCATGTGAGATAATTGTTAGATGTCTAACCAAGTGGTGCAAACTAATAGTTGATCTTGGCCTCCCTTTAGTAAGCCCATCTTAAGGAATCGCACCAATATATATTCACATATATACACACTTTAATACATATATATATATATATATATATATATATTTATATATATATATATATGTATATATATATATGTGTATATATATATATATATATGTATATATATATATATGTATATATATATATATATATATATATTCAAATTTATATATACATATATATATTTATATATATATATATATATCTATATATATTCTCATTTATATATATATATATAGAGTCACACATATATATACATATAATTACATATATATATGTTGATATTCATAGGAGTCAAATTTATATGTAGTCATACTCATACAAATATATACAGGTATATGTATATATATGCCTACTCTCACAATATATAGATATACAATTAACATCTATAATTTGATTAGCAGTTTCTATTATATATATAGGTATGCATTCAAGATATAATCCAATACTTATATATACCCTGGTAGATATATAAATATGGGTATATACATAAAGTATACAGTTATATGTATATGTATAAACCATGAATATTATACATAGATATATAAATATATCTACACATATGTATATATATTTTTTGATATATAGTATCATATGATATATAAGATTTTATGACTAGTATTATGCAATGGTATATACGAAGAGGCATATGTATATAGACATGCATTCATATATATCATTACAACTGAAATATATATACATGGATATATAGGTATTAATATTTACATATACAATGCATACTAAAAGGAATAAAATATTATGAATCCCTTTAGAGGTCACCTTCTCTTCTTCTCTAAGCCTTCTAGGCTCATTATATACTTTTTTAGCTTAAGCTTTGGCTGTTTTAGAGGGATTTTCTTTTCTTTTTGGGATGTCCTTCATCAGCAACTCCTCCTTGATTAGTACCAATGTGACAGTACTCTAGTAATGATGTTGTGACACTCCTTCTATGATTGAAGGCATAATTACCCTTTCCTTATATGCTTTAAGGTGGCAGTAATTATTTTTTAGATGCTTGAGATCACTCCATTTGCATCCTGACCATCCAATACCAATCATTTATCTACATTATGCTTTCCTCTACGACTAGATGAGCTATTTTTCATGAAACATTAATACTCCTACTATATTTAGACCCTTTGGTCGAGCTCCTAGTTTATCTTCCATTTAGCTCAGATGGATACTCCGCTAAGACTTCTAGGGCCCAAACAGTAGATGGCCTTTGTAGGGGAAATCAAAGAGGAGAGATTGAAGGGCATTCTGGTTCACCCAAATCCCCAGGTTATCAAAGTTGTTATGAAAACCTTGGGGAGGGATTATATCTTAAATGAGAATTGGACTAGAGCTAATCCAGACATCACAATGATGTTCTTAGCAATAGCTATGCATCTTGAGAAAGACAGAAATGTAGTGATGAAGCTTTGCAAAAAGGTCTTCAAAAAGGAAATGTTGGACAAATTGGAGAGGGTGGTGGTCAACATTGATGAAGAGATTTCTCATCCAAAGCCTCAGGATTACAATATCCTTATCAGGATGAATAAAACAGTGCCATGATTCCCCATTCTGGCTATAGAGGATCTTCAGGCCTTTGAAGCTTATAACCCTATCAGGAGTAGGAATTTTTCCTTCCTTTTATGGCTTTTGCAAATTAAAAAGCTTCCACATGACAAATGGTTTATTAATTATCTCGAAGCTGAGAACATCATAGTGATCCTAGATAATATGCCAATTCCTCCCTCTCCTGCCTCTCCCTCTTCAGTAAAGCCAGAGTGCTCGGGAACCAGGGAAGGAAAGGATGAGACTTCTACAGAAGGGGGGGCCTTCTTTCATTTCTGGTTCCTTTTTGTCTATCAAAGCCACAGGCATGGAAATGTTGGACCATTAATGGGGGGTTTGTCTCGGGTTTTTCCTTTTATCACCTTTTTAACTCTCAAGAGTTTTGTCTAACTTTCGTTCTATTTCAGACTTATACTTTAAAGACTTATGGATGCTTAATCTATATACTCTCTAGACTTAGTTATGATTTTCTCTATCTAGCTCACTGATTTCTGCTTATGGGTTTAGCTATTTTTAATTGTCATCTTAGCCTCTATTCCGTTTACTTAATTTATGGTCAAATCGGCTCCAGCAATATATATATATATATATATATATATATATATATATATATATATATATATATATATATATATATATATATATATATATATATATATAAATATACATATATATAGATAAATATGTTTACAAACATATATATGTATATGTATATTTATATATAGAGTTATCCTCCGATATTCATACTTCTATTTGTAGTATACTATCCTTAAGTATAGATGGTATTCCATCTAAAGGGAATATTTTCAAATTATTAGAGCCTTTTGACGAAAGAGTTTTCATCATGAAGCTCTTTTAGCTCTTGGCTAGATATGATAATGCTATGCTCTCTGCTTTCCCTTTATTAAATACTTATATCTAAATTCATATATATATATATATATATATATATATATACACACACACATTTACATATATATATATATATGTATATATATTCATATATATATAAATAAATATATATATATATACATAATTATATATATTCATGTAGAGATTTACACACACACACACACACACACACATATGGTCATCGTCTTGTAATCGCACTTCTATCGGCATGATTTTATAAGCAAAAAGGTTTGTGTCTTATGAAAGGAAAGTTATCCAAATTAAGATGGATGACTGCTCTGATTTAGATCTATGATGGTTGGAAGGTTTCTCTCTATTTAATCCTTTTTAGTGTTTTATATGGGTGGGTTGTCTTGAAATAAATGTCAGACCAGTCTTCTTAATAGGTTGTCTTTGATTGCATATCCTTCAATATTGGATGTGAAGGTAGTGCTCTCAATTCTAAAGTTGTTCAATAGATGATTTGGTATAGGCTGGGCATTATGGATGGGGGTATATTTTTCAGCTAACAATTTTTGCAGTATTCTGCTATATGGCAGGAATGAGGGTTCTTCCAGGTATTATCTCGACAAGTTTAAGGGTTCAATACCTACTGAGGGAAGTTGTCTTTTATAATCAATCAGAAAATTATGTTTCAAGCTATTCTCTTTTTTAGAGTATGTAATTATTGTAAAAATTCTAACGTTGATCTGGGTTGTAAGGTGTGATAACATTCTTATGCAGAACAGTGGAATGGTTAGATCCAAACCGGGCAAAATAAGAATTTAGGTTAGAGCTATGTTGATAATCATGATCAAGGTTATCATTATCAGGGAAGGGTTGAAACACAACACTAAGGAAAAGTGTGGATGATCCTTAAGTATTCTTTCAAGTAGATTCACCTGGATATGCATTATCCAGGGATTCATGTATCATGTTCTTTATTATCAAGCTTTTTCTAGCGTTAATTTTCTGATCCATTAATTATCACTTTTAATTAATAAAATCTCTTTGGCTTCAGCCTTTTACCAATAAAAAAAGTAAAAAAATAAAAAAATGAATAAGCTAACTAGATGCCAAATTTAAGAATATAAAAGACATGGTGGATCAAGTGTGACCAAGAGACATAATAAGATTTTTTTAGAATTTTAATCTGAGAAAATTGAAGAATATACATGAACGAATGACTCAAAAGGATAAAAAATCAAAAGGAAATTTTCCCAAATAATGAGGGTTAGGGGAGTATTAAATTTTTAAGTAATAATAATAAGGGAAAATTAGAAAAGCTAAAAAAAGAAGGGGAGAAAATAATTTTTAAATTTATTTTTTGAAATGAGAAAATAGTAAGAAAGAGGTGGGGGATATTTTATGTACTTAATCCTATTATACACACAAGATAGTCTTGTCATGGACCAAGTGTTCTATTAATAGATAGTGAATATTATACCATTAGGGAAATGAGTTTATAGCAATGTTATTATGGAAGGGTCACAATTTATACAATGTTTAAAACTACTTATATTTCACAATGGCAATTGAACAATTAAAAATTTATCTCCATTATTGTATTCTTGATGTAAAGATGAATCCTGTGAATAAATGCATTTCTTTAATCCAATACATTGTCCCTTTTCTAATATCTAGAGAATCAATAGAGGAATATTATGATTATGTTTCACATAAACACAAGCATGCATAATTACCTTTCTTTTAATCATGTCATGTCGATGTATTTGGACAGCACACGCAAACATAACCTATCATATCTGAACTAGTAAATTATAAACAAAAGAGCAAATGGGTGTCCTTTGATATACATGTGATCTGCAATTGATAGGAGTGAAAGGGATGGATGATGATAAAGGCTTAATATTTTAGTGTATTCTGCAATTCGTAACCGTCCAAGGGGCTTATAATACATTCAAATTTTAGTGTCGTTAGTAATAATTACAACTAGTTTTGTTTCTTTCTATTAATGGCAATCGGGGTCATCTACGGAGTCAAGATAATTATCCAATTTGGAACAATAGTCACGTCATAGTTTAATATCTTTCGATCCTCTAGTATCAATTTCGCCGACGATTTGGTTATGCAGATTAAAGATCGCCGCGTATGATTTGGTGGTAAATTTTCTGTTCCCAAAAACGTAAACGATGGATGTGGATAGTCATTCACTATCCTGCAATCTCCAATATTTAGGGTTTCGTGTAGGAATATTCGATTAAATAAATTATAAAACCACATATCAATATCTTTCGGTAAAAATATGAACCATCTCATGTGTAATTATTTTGCAGATGGTAATGTAAATCACTTGACTCATTTAAAATACAAATCAAAATAGAAATAATAAATAAAATATACTTCAAAATGTGTAGTGAAAATAATAAAAAATAAGATGTGAAGAATATAAAAATAGCGTTCCTGAAAGCTCCCAAGCTTCGCACTGTTAGGATTTTTGGGGCTCAAATCTTCTCTGCTGCATGGGGGCTCCTACTCTGGAACTCATTCTGCTTTTGATGACCTCAATCCTCATGTTCCTTATACATCTGGGGATGGCTTCAAGAGTAATGGATCGGATATGCAATGGATGTCTAAGGATTGCACTACCCATGATACCCTCATTTGGTGGGCAATTTCCTTAGCCTGGGAGAAATGCTCTTCACTGGGCTCGGGGTCATTTGATGCTAGTGCTTTTGATGTAAAGGATAGGAATCCTTCCTCTACAACACAACAAAATACACTAAATCTTGATTAATTCAAAGTACTTCGGAAGGCTACAACCAAAGAAAATAGAAAAACACGAAAAATACAAAAAATGCTGGAAATCCCTGCAACACTTATCACATGATAAGGATCAACTTATCAAAAGATTAGAGATAAATATTGTATTATATTCTTTTTTTAATATGATAATCTTAGACAATTCTTCATAGAAATTTTATATTTACAAATCTTATTTTTATTTCATGTAAGACTACACAAGACTGTAACTCCTCATGTAATATTAAAGTGCCTGTATTTCAAACCAGGCCATTTGGGGTAGGGCATTGTGATTGGCAGACTCATGACTTAATAGGATATTTGACAATATGGTCTTCTTGATATTATGTAATGAATTTATTCTTACATGATTGTGATGTTCATGTTCGTATTATGAATAAAAGGGGACTGGCCCTATCCAGTAGTTTAATTATAAAAAAAATATTGCAACTCTTCTCATGCAATGTGGGAGGAATTATAGCTCCAACATTTTCCTGAATAATTTCAACCACTAAATAACAATTATATCTATGATATTGAGATCTTCTCTCAATAACATTTGTAGTTTCCACAAGATCTGTAATCTTCATCTTCTTATAACTTGCTCTTAAAAATCTAGGGCTTCACCTTTCTCAAAAGTGACTTCAAACTAACTCTTTGACTTATTACTTTTGAAATCTTCAATCTTCAGCTTCATCTTTTTCAAAGTTTAACTTTACTAATTTTGAAAATACTTAAATATCCTTTCGACTTCACTGATCAACCTTTTCTGAATCTATGATCTACTCTCTTTTTTTTGTCTTTCATGTTGTGAGGATTCAAATTACTTGCAATTTTTCATACTAGTGATTCTTGGCTTCCTTTGCTATGATCTATGCTTTAGAGGGTGACTAACATTCAAACCTCCAATCATTTCCTCTTGGTCAATTCTCTATTGATGAAATTTTATACAAATCTCTATGGCTTCAAATTATATATTTGTTGTACAACTTGAGTTGGTCTAGTGGTGGAGAACTTGTGCTCTTGAAAGAGGGGTCACAAGTTCAAATCCCAAAAGGGTGTATGGTATGTACGCCTTATTGGCTTTGGCCCATTACCTATTAAAAAAAAAAAAAAATTATATATTTGCTATAAAATTAAATAGATTAAGTTATATGGAGTTCTAAAAAATAATTTTACATTTATAGTTAATTTGAATTCTCAATAAATACTTCAAAATATAATCTTCACAATACATGTATTCTTCAAATCTCTAAGCTTTGAGTTGTATTCTTACCTATAAAAAAAAAAAAAAAAATTATATATTTGCTATAAAATTAAATAGATTAAGTTATATGGAGTTCTAAAAAATAATTTTAAATTTATAGTTAATTTTAATTCTCAATAAATACTTCAAAATATAATCTTCACAATACATGTATTCTTCAAATCTATAAGCTTCGAGTTGTATTCTCAAACTCTCAGTCTGAAACTCATGAATCACAAATCATAGAGTCCTGAATTTTTCAACAATGATGCCTAAAGAGATATGATAGATCTCTAACATTGTCTAATGACTGTGAAAGGGTATAATTATTGATCATATATACTCTAAATCTCGCATGACAACAATACATATTGAGATCAACACCAAATCTCAAACCTGTCTCCAAAATATAATCTTCACAATACATGTATTCTTCAAATCTGCCAGCATCAAAGGGAAAACTCAAAGCAAGAAAAAACTAAAACAAAAAATGCTTCTCAAGGAAAAAACTTCATCTGAAAGAGAGAAGCTAACTTGAGATGATGAAAATCCTCCATCCTCCAGTGTCACTAGTCATGCTTAACCAAATTTAGTGGCAAATTTTCATGGTGGAAGTAGACTTGCCATGCTTAACCAAATTTTAAAAAAACATTTAATGATAATAGGGTTTGATAATGAAGGAGGGGTCATATGTGAAGATTGGAGAAAAACGTAAAATAAATTCAATAAGAAAAGAATATTATGGTTAGTGGAAAGGTAATAAGAGGTACAAAGAATAAGGAATGGAGGAGGTAGAAGGAGGATAGCTCAACCTATTATGGATAGATCCTTGTCCATAATCCTAAATGGTGGAAGAGTTTTAAACAAAAATAAAATGATTATTTTACTTTTATTTCTACACTACCATGTTGTGATTAGATAAAATTGGGAGAGACCTAAACCATTATAAAACCATCACACAAGTGCACAAAATGGTGGTACTCACAATTAGTGAGATCACTAAGACCACAAAAGCCAAAAAAGGATAGAATTTTTTTTGAGAGGAGGCTTTTGATCAGAGAAACAAATTGGCAGGACAAAGGGTCTTGAAACACCAAATCTGCCTAGTCAGAATAGAGGGGTTTAGGAAGGAACCTTAAACCATCTTTACTAAAAACATCCTTGTATTGACACAAGTGTAGCCAAGGGAACATACAACAAGAAATGGGTTTTGAAAGGCTTCCCAGAACTTTTTCCCTAGACCACCTTCCAATGCCTACAATGAGGGAGACCACAACAATCTTGTGATCTAAGACACACCTGGCCCAAACAAAAAAAACATCAAATAGAGTAACCATTGAATGGACTAGAAAAGGGTTTTGAAATGAATCGCTAAACCTTATACTAGTGGATAACCTTGCAAACAAAATAACATTGACCACCTGAATAGTTCCTCTATCAATAGTATCTCTAGGGATGAAAAGACTCAAAGGAAATATGCAAGGGATAAGGTACCCTCCAACAACCCATGCCAAAGAAGATCCCAATTGAGCCTTTGAATAAAACATCCTAGGGGAGTCACCCTATAAAATCAAACTAGATGACAGAGGAAGAATGGAGCATAAGTAGAGACCCATGAAAGAAGCAACACGCACCAAAAGAAACCAACATCCATGATAGAAGCAAGCACAAAGGAGGGAGAGCCCTCCCGAGATAATCTGTCATAGGGTAACCAACCCTTAGCATGTGTCTAGTGCCAACCCATAGTTGCCAGAGAAGCACCAACTCCAATAGGCAAATTGTATTCCATAGAAACTTGTAAAGACAAATACCAAAAACTCTCATACTCAACAAAATACCTACCGTTTGATTCCTTGGCTTCCAAAACCTCAGTAAATAAAACCCTAACAAGGCAGGGCCTATAGAAATACCTTTTCAAATAAGTAACCCATAATCAACCTCACAAGGTATCCTTCACATCATCCAACCACCACAAAGGCCAAAAGAACCCATAACGCAACACAATCCACACACTCCACAAACTAAAATAGGCAAGAAAACCCACAAAGAGACAACACACAATTGTAACTAGGGAAATGATAAAGTAGAAGAGGGAGAGACCCAACAAACATCTAAACACCAACACAAATAGGAACAATGAACACCCACAATGCCAGAAAAGACTCATCTAGGAATGATAAGGAGAAAAAAACATAGGTTTTCAAACATTAGCCTAACAACTCTCTGTACTCAAAAAAGCCCAAAATCTTAGGCCTAAAAAATAATAAGTAAATCCAGTTGACTCCCACAAGCCAAGACAAACACAGTTTTCCATTTATCCTTTCTCCCGAAAAGCTCACAAAGAGATGTGGAAAATTGACCCCTCAACATCCATCAAAAGAAGGGTATATTACCACACTTGAACCAAGAGACAGGAGCCATGAACCCCCATCATCATCATCATATTCCTTGCCATCATACTCTGCATACTCCCTTGCATCTCCCCTATCTACCAAAACCTTAGATCCCACTCTACTCCAACTCACTCCTCCCCTTCCTATGACATTTTTCTTGGCAGCTTGTTAGTTTTTTCTACAAGTTACCATGTTCTAAACATTATCATCATATAAAAAAATTTAAATTTCACTGCGATGCTAGTTACTCAAAAGGTTTCTAGAATGTCCCTTATATTCTAATGCATCAAGTGGACATGACTATGAATTTTATAGCCTCCCATGTCAAATTAATTTTAGTATGCAATATGGTGCCCAGAAGCTATAAATAACATTATAAATTAACTTAAAGCACTTTTTTTTTCATTACCTCATCTAGTATGTCACCCTCCTCAGCTTGTTCTTTAAGCTTGTTGATATTGAATAACCAAAATTCATATATGAGAGGAATTTTCATTGAGACTCTCTAAAATCAAAAAATATTTTTCTCATGAATAGTCAAAATGAGCTTTGAGCTAGTAAGAACTCGGGCATATAATTATTATTTTTACTTTAATTTTATGAAATTTTCACAACAGGTGAGTTAGCCTTCATGCTTTTAACCCCATCTAAGATGTAAAATATTGAAGGGGAATATATTCACCCTTTTTCATCAAACATTTCTTCTAAAATGGAATCTGATAATATTCTTATCGTCATGATAATTTCTTCTATTTTCATAAAACTATCAGATTTTAAATTTTTGTAGGATAATATTTTGAATAACCATGAAATTTTAAAGGCTCGTGCATTGAGAATTGTGGATTTATGTTGAACTCAAACAATGGTGGCATCATCAAGTCTTCCTCATTGTCTTTCACATCCTATATAGTATCTTTTCTCAAAATTAATGGTTTAGATTTAATTTATTATTATCTACTTTAGAATACCTAATCCATTTGAGCAATCATCTCACTATAGCTGTGGAAAAATTTTGTGTCAAAAATTGCATATGATTTAAATTTCATACTTAAAAATTGTATACTTAGAAATTGTCTTTATCAACCTTAGTATTTATCATAAAATCCATGTCTTGATTTCAAAGATTCTAATTTCACAAATGGCAAGTGTTTTGGTATCACTCTCATACTTTTAAGGTCTATTAAAAATTTGTTTTTTGTATATAGTTATATCTTTCATGATAAAATTTTTTGTTCATGGAGGGGTTTACTTATATCACATGTTAGTAGTGGCTTTCCTCCATAATGAGGTTGGTGCTACCAGTTGATCTATATAAGGCTTGTACTTACTTAGCATCTATTTACTTTAAGTCTAACACATTGGCTATCTTTATCATATCTATGTATTTGTCTATGGAGCTCAAAATACCAAAACAAAGGTTTGACTTTGGCAAGCCCCTAAATAACCCCAAAATAGCCCCTAGCATTTTTCTCATTCTTTGTGTGCAAGTTTAGGTACAAAATAACGTAAAGGTGAGTATTTTAGGAACCCAATAATTGACATTTTTTGGATGACAATGTGGGCACACTGAAGTCTACATGGAACATGTCTATTGTGGGTTTTATCCATATTGAGTTAGCTGCTACCACTCGATCTAGCTATTTGTGGAGGTTAAAACACAAAAATGGGGATTAGAGACTGAGGTAATCACCTAAATATTCCCCCCAAAATTTCTTTCTTTCTATGTTCAAATTCCAATTTGAAATAATCTATAGGTGAGTATTCTAGGAATCTAACAATTGATTTGATTGGACAATAGTTTGGACATAATATAGTTCATATGGTGCATTGGCATCCAGGGCTAAGGTCTTACTTGATTGGTAAAAAGTTTCTTTATATCTCCACTTCACCTTAATGTAACTTTTATCTTATTACCTTTCTATAATTTACTATAATAAGGGCCTAGTATTTTGACCTTAAATAACCCTAGTTGTAGGGTTAAAGTACAATGTTGATTCCACTTCTTGAAAATGTTTTGGACATAACCTAAAACATGAAAAATACACTAATAGTAATAAGATCCCATCATTTTAGAAATAGGATCTCATTATGCATTGTGGTTTTGAGCCTAAATTTATAAAATGGGATAACATTATTTATAAAATGGGATCCTATTATTTAAAAAATGGGATCCCATTATTTAAAAATTCTCTTTGATAAAAAAATTAGAAATGGTCAAAAAAGAAATGAAATCCCATTTTGAAAATATGATCCCTTTTTTTAAGAAACGGGCTCCCATTTTAAAATGAAAATCCTCTTTAAAATGAGATCTCATTTCTTAAAACATAACGACACCATGTTTTTTAAATGGGATCCTATTTGTTAAAATTTGAATTGGAGTATTTCCTTTTGCTATAGGTTTTGCCTCAAAAAAGGCTTGAGGAGCTAGCCCTTAGCCTTTGACTTGCTTTGACCTACAACTTGAAGGAAATGCTAATGTAACTAGAACAGAGTGACTTTGGACATATGTCTGAAGATATTTTTTGTAGAATTTTTTAATGAAATTAAAACTTGTTGTAGATGAGACCATGTCAATTTTGAATATATAACTTTTTAACAATTGGTGCATTTTATCTATCTTTTAAATATTTTTTAGTGATGAAGCCCCCTGATCATCCTACATCATTTCTCTAAAAAATGTCCTCCCCTTTTCCCTAAAAATATGAAAGATAACCCTTGTGTGTGACACCTCCCCATTGGTTGTGGACATGGCCCTAAAGCTACACCAGATACAGGGAAAAAACCCATCTATACTCCTAGTAGCTCCATCATTAAGAACACCAATGGTAAAGGAAATGTATTGGTTAACTTATTAAAAAAAAATCCCTACTACCTCTCCCTCCCTCACTATTGATATTTCTCATAATGAGAGATAAAGATGAGAAAACCACATCCTCGGCTAAAAGAAGGTCATATGGAGACCATTGAAGCTTATGAATGTGACCAAACTGCTAATTCTATTGATAAAGCTCTCTTTGTGGATGGAACTAGTGAATAGTCTAAAGACTCTTCCTTTAATGGTGAAGGTACATAGAGTAGTAAGGAAACCCTCAATGAGCCCATAAATCATATTCTTGATGAATCCTTTTACCACACCCCACCTATTGAGATCCATTCCTACGATGCTCTTGAAGGGCTTAACATTGTACAGGATTATGGTGATGAAGACAAAGACAAATGGGTTAATAAAGGTGTTACTAGAGAAGAAAATTCCTTCCAAAACTCGAAGACCTTGGTGCCTAGGTGGATAATTTGGGGACCCTCCAAAAATTATCTTATCTATGAGAAGAATGGGAAATGGGTTATTCATATAGAGAAAGGAATTGAGAAATTGGTGAAGACTAATAGGAATCTAATTCAGAGATCCATATAGGAGTGGTGATAGTTGGTAGGAAGATTGAAAGAAAGAAAAAGAAAGAGCCAATTACAAAGAACTAAGGAAAAGATAAAGGCAAAAATATCAATGTCTTCTCCTTGGGAAACTAAGATGGATTAGATATTGGATGACTAGGCCTATATTTCTTAATGTCCCTCTATTTTTTAATCATGTTTTTTTCTATGTTGTTAGCTGCTCTTAGCTAGATATTTTTTAATCTTAGTTCTATTATTTTTTGTATTTACTATTTATAAACTCTTCATCTAGTGCTATTTTGTGAGATTTCTCTCCAATCCGTATGGTAGTTTTCATTATTTTTTGATGGCTTTTTATTTGGACCTATAATAGGTTTTTCTCCTTCCCCAATTGATATAATTATAAACATTCATAGGTTCTCATGTGCATAACTGTGAATCCATTAAACATTATTTTGTTGTTTTCTGATTTACACGTGGACTATTTATTTACAATATATAATAAATAATATGTTGCACTATGTAATAATTATTTATTTAAATTATTACAAATATATTTTAATAATTATGTAGTTATTTATTGTTTTAATATTTAATTTAATAATTCATAACCTATTATTAAGATGAGGAAAATTATAATACACTCATAAACTTTACTCAATTCACATAGATAGAGAGTGTATAGGAAGGTAATGAAGGAATGAAAAAAGAAAAAAGTGAAGAAGGGACACAATTGAGAAAGAAAAAAGAGATTTAAAATAAAAATTAAAAAAAATTACGTAAAATATAGTTAAAAATAATAAGAAAGAAATTAGAAATATCTCGATAAACCTAGCATAGAAAGAAACCACCACATGTTCATCCAAATAATTGAATAAAAGACAAAAATATCATGATGATGTCAATATTGAAATTTTTTTTTGAAGATTGAAGACTATTTCTTTGAGAATCTTGGCTTGCATCCACTTGATTTCATATTGCTTCTTTTGAAGTAGTTTCTAGTGTTTTTCATGTATATTTATTGTGGTGCTTCTTAGGTTATCATGACTACTAGAGATTTCCACCTTCTAAAATTCCATCAAATTTGTCTCTCCATATTTTTTGTAGGAGTTGAAGGTTTGATGATGGATCACAAGGTAACTCTTAGTCAAAAGATCTAGGGGGTTTGTTCAACAGCTATTCAACAAGATATCCTTGCTAAACCACACAAAGGTATGCTTTTCCATATTCACAAATTTGACAAAGGAAAAGATTAATTAGCTAGTTTACTCTAATAGGATATTTGGAAAGGGTCTCTCTTAAAATCATATTAAAATATTAAATCAACAAGGTCTAGGTCCCATATGCAATTCAACTTGATGTGATGAAATATCACTATTTATTTCTCTTTTCTATTGTACTATGTTAAACCATGCAAAATTTATCCTTGACCATTGTCCTTAATCTATAGTCTACTCAACTTTGTTTGTTTCCTCACCCTATATTACATATTTCATCCTCCCTAATGTAAAATATCTATGTTTCATTTCTTAGGTGGAATTTCTTGATTTTGTCTAGGCCATGTTAGGATATGTTTCTATCATAAATAGCTATATCTGTTTAGGATTTTTCTACACTTTGAACTAGAGAAGTTTTTCTTTGACCCCAGAAGAAGTTATATGTAGAAGTGAATCTCTCTTCGTATGTAAAAGAGATAGTGTAGCGTCCTAAAATTGCGACACTTGCAATTTTGACTGCATTTCAGTCTTCACGATGGCGACGCAACACGGAACCTGAATGGAGACCCCAAAACTTGTCCACGACACCAAAAACTGCATTTTTCCGGCACCCTGGCCTGATCCTCCTTGCACCCTGCTATCTCGGGAGGTGGGACCAGAGCGCCTAGTGCCCTCATCCTTCAGGACCAAGGTGCCTAGCGCCCTGGTCCCCCAAGACCATGGCACCCAGCGCCCTAGTCCCTCGCCCTATTTTGGGCCCAGTCTGCTATGGGACTTCGGGTCTTTTTGTTTGCAAAATGGAAAATATCATTTCCTGGTCGGCCTAAGGTCGGGAAAATCAATCTATCAAACCTAATTGACAAGTATATAAACAACATTTTCCTCTCTCATTTAAGGAGAGGGGAAAAAAAGGCGAAAGCGATATTCAAACATTCAGGCATTCAAGCATTCAAGCATTCAAACATTCCTTCAAGCAATTGATCATTCTAAGTCTCCATTCAAGGCTAAGTGTTGCATTCAAGACAAGGATTCAACCATTGAAGAGGAGATCACATACTACAACATACAACATACAACAAACAACAACATCTATACCTTCGCACATAAGGATACAAACATCCTTACAACAAGATATTAGTACTTGTTTTACATTACAATCATTTACATTTACAGCATTTTTAATTTCTTGGTTAATTCCAAAACCAGGGTTTGACCTAAAGGCAAACCCCTAATCCCTAACCCCCTAATCGTCTTCGCTTTTCTGTGTCTAGGTTGCAGGTACACGGCTGAAATTGAAGATCTGGAATCTTTGTGCAGAGACGAACAGATCCCCCTTCGTTTCGCGGATTTTTCGGAGGACTGTGTACACGCCGGGCGCCATCGTCCCGTCAACTTTTGCTCAAATTTGCAGGACAGCACCGTATCGACATTTTACTGCTAATTCCAGGTCCGCAGCTTCATCCTATATCCCTATCTCAGTTTATAAGCGAATCTTTCTCACTTTCTATGTATTCCTAGCCTAATCATTCTATCTACATTCTTTACAAAAGAGGGTAGCCTTGCTGTCTTAACCCTTGAAACTCATTTAGAATCCAATCTTGCATTGTGTGGGATTGGATCTTGTGGGTTTCAACCCCTCTTTTGAATGTAAAGTCTCCCCTAAGTGAAAACCGTCAACCCTAGTAACCTCCCTTCTCTCTCCTTGGAGTTGGAAGAGGGGAGAGCAACTAGGGTTCGATCGATTTTCTGCTTTACATTTTGGTGAACCCGACGTGAACATCCTTTCTGATTATTCATGGTTAGATCTAAAAATTTGATTCCTTGATTACATTTCCAGGTTTGATCTTTTGCAAATTTTAGAGGTTGATTGCATAAAAATCCTAAAATTTTCTTTTTGAAAATTGAACTTGTGAAATGTTTAATTGTTAATGCTTGTTTCAGATCTACCCTTCTATTGCAAATTATCAATTCATATCTGTGCTTTAATTTTGAAAATTAAGTGGTTAAGTGTCAAAACCCTAATTTTTGAAACCCTCTTGATTCAACCTTTGTCCGACAATTTCACTGATCAAAACATCTCCAAATCGGCTATAACTTTGGATTCCGCAACAAAATCATAAAATCTTTCATCCCTGAAAATTTGGAAAAAAGTTGCGAGGACCATGTGCACTCCGAGTGCCATCGTCCCCGACATTTTTTCCAAAATTTCGGGAGTAAGATCTTACTGTATTTTCTTGCTAAAATCCAGAATTTTGGCTAATTTTATCAAATCTAACACTTTCAAAATTACAGTCAAAGTTGGTCTTGTGATTGCTTGGTTTAAGGCTTCTAATCATTCAAAAATTGTTGAAATCAAAATTTTGTGTCAAAATTGTGTTCTTACTGTCCTAAATCTGAAAAGTGTGTTTGCATTCATTCAAAATTTCAGTGCTTTATTCAAATTCTTGTAATTTGTGACTTTTGAAATTAAGTGCTTAATTACAACAACTTTGATTTCCGCTTTCAAAATTGAATTTCGCATGAAATTGAGTCAACTTTTAAATTTCAAAACTTGCATTGCTTTTGGTATTCCTTCTACAATCATAAAATTCAAAATTTCAGTTTCCCTCTCTTTTTCAAAATTCAAATTTTGCATTTTTCGACAATCTTGGTAGGGTTCAATTTTGAGATTGCAACTTTAATTTGGCCTATCTACAGATCGTAAAATCACTCAATTTTTTCAGATTAGCTCTAAAATCATCATAACTTTCATCCCTGCAAATTTCGAAAAAAGTTGCGAGGACTGTGTGCACTCTGAGTGCCACGGTCCCTGACATTTTTTCCGAAATTTTGGGAGATTGTCGTGATTGCATTTAACAGCTTAAATCTAGAAGATTGGCTGATTTTACTGAAATTTGCTACCTCTAAATTCAAAATCTTCTCTCCCTTTCTAGTGCATGAGTTTTACAACAATAAGCCCTACTTACACCATTCCCGTTAGACGAAGCCGTAGAATTAAGTCATTCCAAGGTTTAATTACCGAGGAGATGGAACCTAATTTGAATAGCCTTTTTAACAAGGACATGGGTAATTCCTCTAATCCTCCTAATGATGAAGAAGCTCTCCATGAGGTTTCTGTAGAACAACTTGCGAAATTGGATAACCAATTTGACAATTTTCGACAATGGATGTCTCAAGAATACCTTGATAGTCAAGCTCTTCCTTTAATTAAGGGTCTAAAACATATGCTTCAAAGTGATAAGAATGGAATTGATATTTTGCATGGTATTGCACACATTGTGGATTCGAATGTGATGCCTATAAAGAGTTGTGTTGAAAATTTAGGCTATACACAACCTCCCACTCAAGTCAATCATTCTATTCCTTTGACAACTTATATTGCTAGCATACCTACCTTTACATCAAACATAATGACTACTTCTATACAAGATATTCTGCCTATGATTACCAGTCATGGGGGCAATCCTTCTTCTTCAATTAACCCTCTTCCTTCATTTAATCTAACTTCTTCATTCATTCCTTCAATGAGTGTCCCTATTACATCTCCACAAATGAACATGACGCAAGGGGGCAATTCATTCAACCATTCCATTCCTCCTTGTAGTGTTCCTCTTGTCCAATCCTCTCCTATGACTAACTATCATAGTGTCTCGCCACCTTACTCTTTACCTTCTTTCAATAACATAACACCTCCATCTCAATCTAACACATCTAATATGAATTCTTCGACTGAAGCGACCATTAACAATCTTGCACAAACTGTCTCTTCTTTACAGCAACAAATTGCCTCTATGAATCAATCTAAGTTTAGTGTGCCCACATTTGATGTTGCGAGCCCACTTTCTCTTGACATTTTTCGAGCTATCCCTCCTAAACATGTTGAAATCCCGCATTTGGAGCTTTATAATGGTAAAGGAGATCCTCTAACACATGTTAAGACTTTTCAAACAATATGTACCGATTTTGCTTATGACCAAAGGTTGCTTGCGAAACTATTCACTAGAACATTCAGAGACAAAGCCCTACAATGGTATTGCTCGTTGCCTTCTTATTCTATTACTTCTTTTGAACAACTTGCAAATGCTTTCATTCAACAATTTCAAAACAATATAAGTCCTAAAGTTACTTTGATTGATTTAATGCATTGTAAATAAGGTGTTAAAGAAAAAGTGACTGATTTCATTGGTAGATATAAGCATTTGTATGCTCAAATTTCTTTTCCAGTGCCTGACAATGATATTCAAAGAATCTTTATTTCTAATTTACAAAAAGATATTCGAGACAAACTTCTGTTTTCTGAGTTTACTTCTTTCCAATAGTTGTGTGCAACTCTTCACAATTATCAACTGACTGTGAGTCAAATGGAACAATCACATCCTATGGCTCTGAGTGATAAGGGTGATAGCAGTCAACAACCATTTGGAAAGTTTAAACCGAACAGAGATTCTATCAAATTCAATGAAAACATCATCAACAACAATGTGAATGCAGCATCAGGTGTGCCTCCTATTTCTAAATTTTTCAAGAAAGAAAGAAAGTATACTCCTTTGAATGAATCATTGCATAGTATTATGAATAAGTTATTGGAACAAAATGTGCTTACTCTTCCTCCTATAAGGCAAATTGATCCCGCAAAGATAAATTCACCTTATTTTGATAACAAAGCTTTTTGTCAATTTCATCGTCAACCTGGGCATGATACTGAAAAATGTTTTTCTTTAAAGGGTAAGATTCAAGATTTGATTGATAATAATACTATCTCTGTTTCTAGAGTGAATGATAAAGGCAACACATCTGTAGCTCCTCCTAACCAAAATCTTTAGATTTTTACTGATCCATTACCTTCCCATACCTCTAATGCGATTGAGACTAATGATTCCTCTCTCTCATCTGATGGTCTTGTGTCTATGACTCTGAATGTGATTAACTTTGTAGAGCAGCAAGAAAACCCTAAAGAACCTTCCATCACATTTGATTCTAGTGAAACTATCAAGGCACCTGATGGTCCTTTATACATAGTTGCAAAAGTTAAGAATACACCTTGCCGTGGAGTGCTTATTGATCCTTCGTGCATGGTTAATGTTATTACTAAAGAATTTCTTTTTACTTTGCAATTGAATCAAGTGATCTATGACAAAACAGATGTGGTTGTGAAATTATTTGATGCATTTTCTTCTCCTGCAATTGGTTCTATTACATTACCTATTGAGGTCCATAACAAATCCCTTGATGTGAGCTTTGCTATTATTCCTTCATCCGAACAATTTCATGTGAAGCTTGGCTATCCTTGGCTATCTTCCATGAAAGCTATTGCTTCTCCTATTCATAAATGTTTGAAATTTCCCCATAATGGTGAAATTGTTACTGTCAATCATAGTCTCTTTAAACCAGCTGAAAGAACTTCTAGTATTCCTATTGATTATTTTTGGCCTAAACAATTCCAATCTCTTCCTCTGCGAAGTGATCATCTTTTCAAATCTTATCAAAAGTGGAAAACAGATATGATCCTATCTCTAAGTGAACCTAGAACACCTAAACTTGATATTCCTATCATTCTTGAGAAGGAAGTTCTTCCTTTGAAAGATAAAACTAATGTCTTTCCTCAAGAAGACTCCCAACCCATCCCTATGGATGTGACTATGTCTATGCCTAATAAACCTTCTAAAAGTAGACCTATACCTCCTCGTCATGATGGACTTGGTCTCCTTCCTAAACCAAATATTCCTCCTTTATATGGAGCAGTTCCTCCTCCTTCTTTTTATAGAGAGAAGAGACCTTCTTCTTCTCCTATTATCTAGCCTAAGAGACCACAACCTAAACACCCAAGTGATAAGGATGAGAACATTCCTCCTCCTCAATCTTCTCCACTTCCTACTAAGACTAGACGAAATCGTTTTGCACATGAACACCGACAAAAGCATCGTCTTAGGGCTCAGGCAGCTGCTTCTCAAACTTTACAATCTCCAAAAACACCTTCAACAAGCATTATTCCATTTTCTCCAAAATCTCCTAAACATAAGATGCATGATGGTCTTGATCCTGTGTGAGTTAAAGATCCTATTTTTATAAATCTTGATGATGCTATAGATGAAAATGTTACTCCTCTTGCTTCTGATAGTGAATATGAACTTGTTGATATTGATAACCATTTATCTAACGAATTTTCTAAAGCACTTATCCTAGCTCCTACACAAGAACAACGTGGCTTGGAACATGAACATTGCCCTTGTTTGGATCTTGTGATAGCTCCATCTATTGTGTTGGATGTTCCTCCTCTAGCGTGTTCCCTGCCTTCCCAAAACATTGATCAGCAAGATCGGGGGGTAGATGACGTGCTAGACTAGTTACATTAGCATAGTAGATTCTCTCCTCCTCTCTTTTGTTACTTCTTCTGTGTGTTATTCTCATTCTTCTATTTGTTATCCTTAGTGTTGTCTACTTGAGGATGATGCAAAGCATTGAGATCTCTTTTGGTCTCTCTCATGTTGACTCAAAAGACACATGTGTTCCCTTCTTCTAGGTGACCTTCCTTGATTGGGGAATGAAGAACAATTATGCATACATACATATGATATATATACATGACTTATCATACAGCATACTGACCCCGAGGAAAGCGACGTCACCTCGTGCTTTGTGTCTATTATCCTTGGGTTTATCTCACACTTGGGGGCTAAATCTTTGTGATAACGTGCTCCTTTCCCTTTTCATTTCTTATGTGTATCACTACGTTAAAGCAATCACCCCCATTGAGGCATGTGCGATCGCTTTAATGTAGGGGGGCATACACCCCGTCTATCCCTTCAGGATACTTGAAAATTTCTTAGCGAACTTAGCTTTGCCTTGAAAATTTTTGGTATTTTTCTTGCATGACTCATAGTGAGGGAACCTTACTACTGACAGTCATGGTTCTCCCTCATGATCTTCCCTTTTACTTTGTCAATCGAAGTCGTAAGATCCTTAGTCCACTGGGGGCTTGGTGTATCTTGCCTCCTTGATGTGGTGAAAGTTTTTCAATGTTGTTTCCTTATACATTACCGAAAGTATGAGCGTATGCCTATACTCCCGCTAAAGTGGGGGCTAAATGTAGCATCCTAAAATTGTGACACTTGCAATTTTGACTGCATTTCGGTCTTCACAATGGTGACACAACACGGAACCTGAATGGAGACCCCGAAACTTGTCCACGACACCAAAAACTGCATTTTTCCAGCACCCTGGCCTGATCCTCCTTGCACCCTGCTGTCTCGAGAGGTGGGACCAGAGCGCCCAGCGCCCTGGTCCCCCAGGACCATGGTGCCCAGCGCCCTGGTCCCTGGCCCTATTTTGGGCCCGGTCTCCTATGGGACTTCGGGTCTTTTTGTTTGCAAAATGGAAAATATCATTTCCTGGTCGGCCTAAGGTCGAGAAAATCAGTCTATCAACCCTAATTGACAAGTATATAAATGACATTTTCCTCTCTCATTTAAGGAGAGGGGAAAAAAAGGCAAAAGCGATATTCAAACATTCAGGCATTCAAGCATTCAAACATTCCTTCAAGCGATTGATCATTCTAAGTCTCCATTCAAGGCTAAGTGTTGCATTCAAGATAAGGATTCAACCATTGAAGAGGAGATCACATACTACAACATACAACATACAACATACAACAAACAACAACATCTATACCTTCGCACATAAGGATACAAACATCCTTACAACAAGGTATTAGTACTTGTTTTACATTACAATCATTTACATTTACAGCATTTCTAATTTCTTGGTTAATTCCAAAACCAGGGTTTGACCTAAAGGCAAACCCCTAATCCCTAACCCCCTAATCGTTTTCGCTTTTCTGTGTGTAGGTTGCAGGTACGCGGCTGAAATTGAAGATCTGGAATCCTTGTGCAGAGACGAATAGATCCCCCTTCATTTCGCGGATTTTTCGGAGGACTATGTGCACGCTGGGGGCCATCGTCCCGTCAACTTTTGCTCAAATTTGCAAGACAGCGCCATATTGACATTTTACTGCTAATTCCAGGTCCGCAGCTTCATCCTATATCCCTATCTCAGTTTATAAGTGAATCTTTCTCACTTTCTATGTATTCCTAGCCTAATCATTCTATCTACATTCTTTACAAAAGAGGGTAGCCTTGCTGTCTTAACCCTTGAAACTCATTTAGAATCCAATCTTGCATTGTGTGGGATTGGATCTTGTGGGTTTCAACCCCTCTTTTGAATGTAAAGTCTCCCCTAAGTGAAAACCGTCAACCCTAGTAACCTCCCTTCTCTCTCCTTGGAGTTGGAAGAGGGGAGAGCAACTAGGGTTCGATCGATTTTCCGCTTTACAGATAGTACACATTCAAACTAGATAGATGAGAAGTACTTAATGTATTGCCTATTAATTTTCAAGTTACTTAGTATTCATGTCAATCTTCTAATAATAGTTTAGTGATTTCCCTATGGAATTCCCTCATTCTATACCTACCACTCCACCCACTTCTAGGTCTCTATGTCTCATAGGTAAGAAAACAATTTTGGTCTATATCGATGAGTTACAATACAAATAATCTTCAAAACGACAACCCCATAACTAAGACATCCTCAATTTTTGGTAATTATTTCAAAAAAATGTAAAAATTATAGTTTCAAAAACTCTCTACATAAGAAATTATTTCGACTCGCATCATGTGATGAATTTAATGAGTAAAAATATTCTCAAAAATCATTGAAGGAATTAGTTTTGGTATATCCAAATCTACCATCGCTCAACATACTTCCTTGGTGCAACTACATAGAAAAGAATCCTCAACCCGCTAAGTTAGCTATAAAAGGGTATTATATGCGAAAGAAATGGGACCTATGGAGCCTCCCATCTAATTATGCAACTTTAATTAAAAAAAATCTTTTTTATACAATAATTAATCAATTCTACATGAGTTAGATAATAGGTAGATTACTCTCAACACTTGTCATCATTTGTGTCTCCTAGAATGCTTGAGGTCCATAGAGGTTCTATTAATGACTCATTAAAACTTTCTAAGGTTTCACATTCTTTAATAGTTTAAAATTTATAGTGTTTTTCTTTCCAATGGCACGATGCACTAATTTTCCGTCTATCCACTTTCTATCGTACAATTTATCTATATCGTTAGTTTATCAAGGATTTGAACTCACCACTTAAATATTCTATGCTCTTTAACACATTAGTAATCTATCCTCCTAAGTTACTAATGTTGATTCCCCAAAAATGTTGACAAATCTACCCTCTAGACATAGATCACAATTTAAATGGTTTTTAAAGCTCAGGGTCTGTGTCATGATTTTAACATGTTTCAAATGAATTTTGATAAATGTAGTGCATTTCTTATGTGGATTGGATGGTTGGAATAATATAGAATTTATTATAATAAATTTGGGTGTTATGATCTCGATATTGGTCTCTACCATAATCATATTATGGATTATATATGGATAAACCTCAAAGATAAAATTAATATGTTACTAAAATAATTGGAAAAATGTACAGGAATCATTTCCAATCCAACATTAATAGAAAATCTGCCAAACCTAACAGTCATATGGTATGGGTTCATCTAGTAGGCATACTGGATAACTACTGCCAAAAAAGCTCTTACTCCAAAGTGTCAGACACAACTTGCTATCATTATTATCAACATTAGTTAGCATCGACGCCAAAAAAAAAAGAAGATTTACTTGCGGCGCTCGGTGGCCCAGTGAGTAGAAAACCCCGTCTAAGACATCAGGCCACTATTTGAACAGCAGCATAAGCTGCCATATATGAACTAATAATGCTTTAAACAATATAAATTGGGTAAGTTTGATATTAAAAAGTATTCTACATTTACGGGAGCTAAAGGAGTGGATGATAAAGGCTTAAGATTTTAGTGTCGGTACGTACTGTATTCTGCAAATTCTCGTCGTCGAAGGGGTGGATAATGCATTCAGATTTCAATGTCGGTAGTCAATAAGACAACAATATTTGTTTCTTTCTATTAATGGCAATGGGGCCCTTGTCTGAGTCAGGATAAATATCCAATTTGAGATAATAGTCATGCGAGAATTTAGTCTGCTATGCACTTGCTCGGAACAACAAATAAACTTTTTAATGGGATGGTATAAATATGTGGATAAGAGATCGCCACGTAGGCTTTGGTGTTAATATTATCGTTCACATAAACGGTAGTTTTGGATGCTACAAAGTATTCTCCGATGTGAAAAATTTAGGGTTTTGTGCATGCATTTTTTACTAAACATTTGATAAAAGCACACAAAAATATCTCCAAGTAAAATTATCAAATATCTCATGTGCAAATTATTTTGCTTGATGCTAATGTAGATCATTTGAGTCATACGCTGGCGTGTTGAAAGCCTACAAATAGGAAACATCATTCTAGAGCTTCTCAAACCAAGTTTTTTATCTGTGCCTGTTTGGGAGTTAGTAATGGCGTCTCGTACGAAGATAATATGCTATATTTTGCTGGGCCTCATATTTGTATGTACCTTCATTGACGGCGCGGTGGGGGAAGAGAAGTATTATGATGGTGGGCACGGTGGTGGTGGGTATGGTGGTGGAGGTCATGGTGGTGGTGGGTATGGTGGTGGAGGTCATGGTGGCGGTGGACATGGTGGGTATGGCGGTGGAGGACATGGTGGTGGAGGCCACGGTGGCTATGGCGGTGGAGGACATGGTGGTGGAGGCCACGGTGGGTATGGTGGTGGTGGGCATGGTGGTGGGAGAGGTGGCCACGGTCCTCCTGCCCATGGACCTGAGAATTAAGGGGTTCTAGTTTCATCTAGATCGACAGCAGAAGTAGCAAATATATGCTATGAATTATATAATAAAGTTGGTTTGGATTGCTCACTTGCACCCTACTTCTACAGTGTATTTTCTGCGAAAATGCTTAATATGAAATGGGAAAAGAATTCCAAGTAATTTTGTAAAATTATGCTGTTGAATATATAATAGAGATAATAAGTTTGAGATACATATTAGAGTTTTTTTGGCTTGCCTTTAATGTTATATAAGCTTAGTTTGATGCCAGAAGTATCTTTTAAAGTATTTTTACATCGAAGATTTCATCACTTTTATATTCTTTTAATTTTTTAATTTTTTGGAATGAGTACAAGAAAAAGTACTGTAATATGTTGAAATTTATAATAAATATGACATTTTGATAATTGTTAGAATTTATTTTGTATTAATTACATAGATATGTTTTATACCAATATATTTAATTATATCCACAATCTACATTAAAATTGCAAAAATTAATTTAGGAGTGCAAATTGTATTCAAATTAGGGAGTATGATGGTAAGAAATGAAAGAATGGAAAAAGAAAAAGTCAAGAAAGGAGACAAGTGAGAAACTAATGTGAGATTCAAAATTTAATTCAAAATAAAAAATAACAATATAAAATATATTTAAAAATGTGTAGTGAAAATAATAAAAATAAAAACTAGAAAGACATAAATAAACTTTAAATAGAAAGAAAGAATTACATTATCATACTAATAAGTGAAGATTGTTGAAAAAAATCACAACAATATCAATCTTGAGAAAGAACTTGAAAGAGTGAGGAGTCTTTTGAGAAGTTTGTCTTGAATCCACTTGGTGCAATATTGCTTCTTTTGAAGTAGGATTTAGTCTTATTTTTGTACATTTGGTTTTTTGCCTTTTTGGTTAGCTTGCCTACCAAGGCTTTCAGCTTCTTTAAATGCACTTGACATTATCACTCCAAAGTAGTTATAGGAGTTGAAGTTTTGATGATGCATTATAATGACATCCTCATTCAAGAGACTCGAGAAATTAGTTTTCTAGCCATTGAAAAATATATGTTTATTAAAACACCCCAAGGTATTGTTCTTCATACTGACAAATTTGAAAACAAATGCCATGCATTAAATAAATTTCATAGGATATTTTGTGCGAGGGGTGTCCTTTTGAAGCATGCTGAAATATTGAGTCAGCAAGGTCTAGGTCATAGATGTGATTCAACTTGATGTCATGTAAACCCTTACCATTTTTACCTCTTTTGTTTCACTAAATCCAATCATCCAAAAGAAATCCTTGAACATGATCTTTAATTTATAGTCTTAGAGTCTTCTGGTCTTGTTTCCTTAGCTTGGGCTATATAATTAATCATCTCTAATGAGAAATCTCTATTTATCATTGTGTGATTATTGTTTCTTGATTTATCTTTGC
Organism: Cryptomeria japonica; assembly: GCF_030272615.1. Classification (NCBI taxonomy): domain Eukaryota; kingdom Viridiplantae; phylum Streptophyta; class Pinopsida; order Cupressales; family Cupressaceae; genus Cryptomeria; species Cryptomeria japonica. The sequence goes on from NC_081407.1 coordinate 278,386,991, forward strand.
CGTGTTAGAATTTTTTAAAGCAAACAACTACTTCTAGGCTTTTTTTGTGTGTTGAACTAGACAATTTTTGGTCTGCTTGACTCCCAAAGATTTTTTGTGTGGAACACATACAAATTTTAAAAAATTATATATATTCAATGTGTTCTCAAACAAATTTGAAATTTTTTGACTATCCATGTCAATATTTTGACAATGATTTTTTAGGATTTCTCTTTATATCTCTTCATTATAAATGAAAAATTAGTTTGGTTGATATTTGTGAATGGAAAAGCCAATAACCCTTCTAAAAAAAAACCCATAACTAAGTCATCTTTAGGTTTTGGTGGTTAGTTATTAAAAACCCAAATTATAGAATCAAAACCTCTAGACATAAGGAAATTTGTTTTAATTAGATTAGCATCGGAAGGTCTCGAACCCATTACATTTCAGCCATCAAGAAATATCAAATAAAATTCATAAGATGTGGGGTTAAACAAAAGTACACAACACGGGGAGCATTAAAAGAAAATAGAAAAAGAACAACTATCGGTAGAGAACCAACCAACAATTAGCTATTATTAAGGGACCACCCAAAAATTAACTATCATTAAGGGACTTCTATCCCTTTTTAGATTGTCTTTTTAACTCTAAAATATCTAGACAGTGTTTGAAAGAAACTCCTTTAGCCAAGATAAAGGAACCAACATCATCTTCAACCTAATGAGGAGAATTGTGAAGCTCAATCAAATATTTAGGTCTTTTTAAACTTGTTGTGGGAAGCTAGCTTGGGCTGAGAGCATTTGCATCATTTCTCAACCATTCCTCTTTGTTTTATTTAATCTCTTGCTAAAATACATGGATAGTAAGAGATATGTTCTTGAATGAATATATTAGCTCTAAAATATTCTTCATGACAAGCTCTTGATTCTCCTTTAAGTTTAACATTAGGATATTTGTTGACTCTCCTCATGGGGACACATTTGATGAGGAAAAATTTACGTCAATCATCATTTGATAACTCAATTTTATTATCTCTAAAATCCACCATGACTTAAAATACTTCCTCACCCTAATTACATAGTTACTCCATAGCTTTTCATCCAAATACTCACATTCAATTTAAAGGAAACATTTCTATAGAATAGTTACTAAAATCTAGATGAATTGGATATTATGGAGATGTTACTCAATAATTATTCATAAAATTTTCTATTTCCTAGAATATTTTAGGTTTGAATGACCACCCGCAAAATTAATCTATGTTTTACTCTCATCAATATTTTCTATGGTTGCATATTTTTATTTCAAGAGTTTAAATTTTCTATGGTTGCATATTTTTATTTCAAGAGTTTAAATTTTTTCTTTATATAGCATGATGCATTACTTTTCCTTCTAGATATTTTTTTGTAGTAATCTTAAAGTAGGTAACGGTGATGTTTTCACTTTTCTCTATCGTATGTGTCATCATACTTAGTTGATAAATAATGTTACCCTACCAGCCAACATTGTGGTTTGTTTATAACAGCAATAATCATTCCTTCTAATCTAATATACTTGATGCCTCCAACAATGTTATTGATAAATCACAAATAATTTTTTGTATACAAATTTAGTTTTTTGTCATGATTTTAATATGATTAAGATGACTTTTGATAAATTTGGGGCATTACCTTAATGCATTTGATAGATGGAAAAATGAAACATAGTTTTTTTATTAATAATAAATTTTATTTTATGATTTCAATATTGGTGCTAACATAATCATATGGTGTGGTATAGATGAAGTAACCTCAAATATAGAATTGATATGCTATTTGAGTAGCTTGATAGAGAAATATTATCTAATACATCATTCATTCACTTTTCGAGTTGTTATTCTTTGTCAAGTGATCCCTTGTTAGCTAACATCATTTTAGAACACTTTTTTAATGATGATAAAATTAGGGTTTTAGTAATTAAAATAATAAAACCACTAATCTTACCTAACTAACCATTACATTAAAATAGGGGTAAATTCAATAGATCCAATGACAATTCAATTAGGAAAAGGGCTAAAACACTAAGTAAATTTATAATTTTTTGTCTCCCACTTTTGAGTACAAATTTGGATGTAAGTTGTGAAGCTAAGATAAAAAAATGGACAATTGAAGTGAAACATTAATAACAAACTACTATACATATCAAATAGAGCCATAGAAAGGTATCTATGTAGAAGAATAAGATCAAAACTTATTGTTGAACTGTTGGGACTTGGATGGTAGGTCACGCAAGTTCTATAACTCTAAGATAGGTGAGTGGGATATTTAATATACAATTAGATGCAATGGATCCGCTATCAGATGCTTGGGTAAAAGTTTTGGGACTAGGATGGTAGGTTTTCCTTCCATAGGAGGGTAAATTCAATACCTATCTAGCCACAATTTAATTAGGAAAAGGGCTAAAACACTAATTAAATTTACTAATTTTTTGTCTCTCACTTTTGAGTTCAAATTTGGATATAATCTATGAAGCTAGGGTAAAACAATGGACAATTGAAGTTAAACAATAATAATATACTACTAAACATATTAGAGAAAGCCACACATAGGGATCTAAGAAAAAGAATAAGATCAAAGCTTATTGCTAAAATTTTGAGCTAAATTGTCAAGACTGGGATGGTAGGTCATCCTGGTCTTGTAACTCTAAGATAGTCGAGTGGGATCATTTTTGGATTAGGGAGACACACTTCATCCACTGTTGAAAGACCAAGAAATTTTTATGGTACTAGGATGGTAGGTTGCCCTGGGCCTCCACTTTTTGCTCTATCAAAATACAAAGCTATTCATCATCGTCAACACTATTGAAATCTATAATGATAGCTCCCGTGACAATTTCCTACAAACAAAAGCATAAGAAAATGGGTTTTGGATATGGATTCGCCTTGGGTCAAACCTTAGTTTAGGAACTAAGCTTGAAATTGAAATGATAATTGTAATGAAAATATAATTGAATTATAGCAAGATGCTCTCGATTTGAGGGAAAGGCCATATTTGAAATTGAATTCTTGCAATTGAAATGTATACCTAGATGAAGCTTTCTTAAATCATCACACAAGGGCTTTAGGATGCCATGTAGAATGTACTCATAGAAGGTTGATTATGGATGCATTTTTGAACGCTTGAACTTGACTTCACTTCTTCTCTAATGCTTTATGAATGCTTGATTGCTTTCTCACTTGAATGGAATTAGCTGGAGTGTAATTCAACTAAGATTAGATAGGTTAGTTTTAAAATGAGAGGGGTAGGCCTCCTTTTATACCTATCTATAAACTATTCGAATTTTCAAAGTAGCCTGAAATAGGATCTAAATTCCCACTCACTTGATGTGACCATTATGAGGACCAAATTTGGGTCCAGATTGAGAGGACTGGGAGCTCTATGACACCATGGTCTTGAGCTAGGAAAAGGGCACCCTGGCAACTTGGTCCTAAGAATCAAGACCTGAATTTGGGGAAAAGACAAGTGAGAAGGTTAAAATGCATATTTGTGAAGAGTGTGAGAAAAATCAAGGATGACATCAGGCATCAAAAGATAAAACACCAAGGTGAGGTCTAGGTGAGGACAAAATTGTATGTGGATACAATTTAGTATGCTAAAACTTTCTAAATTGGTTTTGTATCAAGTGGCAACTTAGAAAACTTAAGGCCATGAAGATTAAATTTTATAGAACATCAATTTCATACTCATAGGGTAAGTCATCTCACATTCAACCATTTTAGTTCCCTCCCATTTATAGTGTCTATCCTTCTCATTTCATCCATCACTCTTAAAATGCCACTACCTCAAATATTTGCAAGGTCACTACCACTTTTTAACATTAATCCTTAAACATGGATGATATTTTACAATTGTGCTTCACCATTCAAAATAGGATCTAGATGCTCACTCTACTTATGTTGACCAAATAAAATATAGCATTCACTAGTTTACAACTCAATACATGGTCTCTAAAGAATATTTTGAGACTCTAAGAGGCCATCATACATTTCAAGATTTATTAAAAAAATAAAGAGGGGAAAAATAGCTACTAAGATTTTATACATATTTTCAAACCCTTTTCTAGAATTATGAGATAATTTTTACTACTCAAGAGTATATTTTCCATCTAAAAAAATAATTTAAACCAATTCATAAGTCTGATTCGTTGTTGAATATTAGAGATGGCAAAGTGTTCCTAGTGCATGCAGTGAAGTCCCTTACTTTAATCATTGGTGGGATCATGTTGAAGGTAGTGATGGGGATGGTCTTAGGCCAAAGTAAAATGAGGAAGCAACAAAATAAAAGTGTAGGCTCTAGTGCTCAGAAATGGGAGGATCCTGAATCTGTCCGTGATGATGAAGACTGGAAGAAGAACCTTAAAAACTTGGAAAAAAATTAAGGTCTTATTAAAGAACAAAAGAAATAGTTTTTTGGTTCTGGTTATGCTTAGTTTTTGGGTGGGTATAGGTATATGTTTTATTTTTTTTGTTGTTATGGGTTATGTAAGACTTTAAATTTTGATCTTTAATGACTTATTTGTGAGGTATGTATTTGTTTGGCTAGCTAATATTTCTATTAGATTTAATATGATTTAATATAGACATTAGTATTTTGAAGGACATTTTGATACTATTTTTTCTAGCTATGTATGTCTGATGATTTATTTGTTGGGTGCTCCTAGTTGTTCTATGTTAGTGGGTGATCTCCAATGGTTTTGATGTGTTGTTGACTAGATTGTAGAAGTTTCAACGACATGCTTTGATTGAGGTCCCAAACATCTAGTAAAAACCCTTTGCTATCACTTGTTTGTTTATTTACTCTGACTCGATTTGAAATCTGACAAACCAAACAGTCATATGGTATGGGTTCATCTAGTAGGTATAGTGGATAGCCACTGCCCCATCCCTGACCCAAAAAAAATCTCCAACTCGAAAGCGTCAGAAACAACGTGCATATCATTATGAACGTTACATAGCATCGATGCCCACAAAACATTAAGATTTACTTACGTCACTCAGTGGCCCAGTGAGAAGAAAACCCCGTCTAAGACATCCAGAGCACCATTGGCAGGTCACTTTATTTGGACAGTACCATAACCAGCCATAGCTGAACATTGTTTAATTCTTTAAACAATGTCAATTGGGTAAATTTGATATAAATGTATCTGCAATTTATGGGAGCTAAAGGAATGGATGATAATAAAGACTTCAGATTTTAGTGTCGGTAGGTAGTGTATTCTGCAATTTGTCCTCGTCCAAGGAGTGGACAATGCATTCAGATTTCAATGTTGTCAGTCACTAAATACAACTACATTTGTTTCTTTCTATTAATGGCAATCGGGACATTTGCAGAGTCAAGAATCACGTGGGAATCTAATCTCTTATGCATTTGTTCTCAACAATGATTAGCTTGTATCAATTTTACCAACAATTTGCTTATGTGGTGCAGAGCTCGCCGCGTACGCCTTTTGATGGTAAAATAAGGTATTCGAAAATCATGGGTGAATGGTGGATTTGGATGTCAAAATGTTTAATATGAAATGGCAGAATAATTCCAAGTAATGTTGTAAAATGAAGTTATTGGATATATAATAAGTTTGAGATAGATATGATGGTTATTTGGGTTGCTATTTATTGATATAAAACCTTAGAATTTAGAATTTGTTTTCTATGCAAGATTTCATCACCTTAATGATATTTTCAATTTTATTTTTAAAAATGATTAGAAATTAAAATATTGTTATATGTTAAAATTTATAATAAATATGATAATTTTGTAGGTTATGAGAATGATTATGCGTTTGGTAATAATGATGTTATTAATTTTTTATTCATACTTTTAATCATATTCAATGATCTATCTTTAATATCAAGAAAATTATAACAAGATTGTAATGATATTGATCTTGAAAAAGAATTCAAGGAGAGTAAGGAGTTATTTGAGATTTTTGGCTTGCATTCACTTGATGTCATATTGCTTCTTTTGAAGTAAGAGTTGGTCTTGTATTGTCTACCTCTTTAAGCAGCCTCACCTTAGTCACTCCATAATTGTTGTTAGAATTGAAGGTTTGATGATGCATGACAATGGCACCCTCACTTAAGAGACCTAGAAAGTTAGTTTTAAAATTGTCCCATGACATATATCTATTGAAACACCCCAAGATGTGGTTCTCTCCATTAACAAATTTGACAATGCATGTCGTTGAATATATAACTTTACTATAATAAAATATTTTGTGTGAAGAGATTCCCTTGAAAGCATGTTGAAAAATTGAGTTACCAAGCTGTAGGTAAAACATGTGATTCACCTTGATTTCATGTAAAATCTTACCATTTTTACCTTCTTTTTTCATTTTACTTGATTCAACCATGCTAAATCCATTCTTGAGCATTATTCTTAATTTAAAGTCTTCTTTCATTTGCTTGTTTCTCACATTTGAAGGGATCTCATCATCTCTAATGAGAGAGCTCTATGTATCCTTGTCTTGGTGGAATTTTTATTTTCACCCTTGGCATGTTGGAATTGTGTTACAAATACCTACCTATTTAGGCTTTGTTGTGTGCATTGACCCAAATAAGTTTTCCTTAATTGACCCAAGAAGAATTTTTATGTAAAAGTGTCTCTCTATGGATTTAATGGAGACAGTACACATTAAAATTAGATATACAGAACATATACTGAATTTTTTCTTTATTAACTTTTCCCAATACTTACTATCCATATCAATGCTTTAATAACTTTCAGGAACGATCTTTCGAATCTCCCCATTCTAATCATATCTATAAATCCACTTCTATGTCTCTACTTCCCTAAAATATTGAACAAAGGTGATCTATGTCAATGAGTTGCAAACCCAAAAACCCTTGGAATAACAACACTACATCTAAGCCATCCTTAGGTTTTAGCAATTAATCCTTAAAAGATTAAAATATAGTTTTAAAATCACTAGACATAAGGAAATTAGTTTATTCCCATCCTGAGGATCCATTTGGTGAGGCAAAATTATCTCAAGCATCATTAGAAGAGTTAATTATTGCATCTTAAAAATCCACCATTACTAGAGATACATACTTACCCCAAATACATAGGAGAGATCCCACAACCCACTAAGATTGATAGAATAAGAATATTGTGTACAAAAATAAATGGGTTCTATCTAGCATTCAATCAAAAAATGCACTTTTAATCTAAAGGAATTATTTTTGCATAATAGTTACTCAACTCTAGATGATTTAGATAATAGGGAGATTACTATCAACACTTTTTCATGAATAATTCTTCCTAGAATTTTCAAGGTTCGATGGATAACCAAAATACATATTCTATTTGTGATTGTTATCAACATTTTATAGGGATGGATATTATTTGTTACAAGAGTTTTTTTTTTTAATATAAAATGATTCATTATTTGGCCTTCTACCCATTCTTTGTATATCAATCCTAAAGTGGCTCATGTATTTTATTAGGTAAAACAAGTTTTGAAGGGGCCTTAAAACCATTTACAAGCATATTTTGTGAGGATCTAGAACCCACTCACAAAACCCTACCAAAAGATAAGAAAGGAAAATAGTGGCCCAACAAACATAGAGTAAAAAGATAAAAACATCTAAAGTCATCTATAAAAGCACATGGTTGAAGCCACCAACAAGCTCAAATCACAAAAAACAAAAACCATGAATTTTGAAAATTCTCTGATAACCTTGAGTATTATTGCAATAGGTGAAATACAATCTACATGCAGCCTCCAAATAGAAAATATAAGAAATTAAAGTAGAGACATCATGTTGAGACAACAACAAGCCCAAGCCAACAAATCACATTAATGAGTTTAAAAAAGGAACCCATGAATTTATGATGTCATTCTAAGAAAATATTACCATCCTTGAAGTCCTTAACATGAGCATCAATTAAAAAAAACCCTAGACATCCACTTCAATAGGATCAAAGCAAGAGTTTTGTCCAAATGAAGGGCAGCGATAGCCCCTTTACAAAATCTCCCACCATCTCCTACAAACCAAATCTCCACCTTAATAGAAGATAGCTCCACACCTCAATAGGAAATTCTTGCAAAAAATGTACAAGAAGAACAAAAAAAAAAAAAAACCTATCACCTCCCACTCCACCTCAATAGGAGCAATAGAGGAATGTAAACTAGACAGGATAAAGAAAAACCACAACAAAGGAGAAAAAAGCCCTTATCAGAAAAAACCCCTAGCCAAAAAATACATAATGAAATAGGTCCTTAAAACTTAATAGCTACAAGAAACCCAATGAAAAAAAGTCACAAGAGAGCTAAAGCCAAGACAAAAGAACCCTTGCTTGAAGCTAAGAAAGGAAATGGAGCAGGTTCATAAAAGCTCCTCCTACCAACATTAAAAACTATAAAACGTTTCCCACCCAACATCACAATAATCAACATCCATTCAACAAGAGCCATCAAGGCACATGAGACAACCGTGAACCTAAAAGTAGAGTGTACTAAAATAGCCAAAATTGGGATAGAAGAACCCAAGCTAGGAACTATTGAAGGAAAGAAATCAAGTTCATCAAAGCTCCACCTACCAATGCCAAATACCTCAATCTCTTCCCCGCCCAACATAACAACCAAAAGAATCCATGCTCCAACAACCATTAAGGTAATGACCCCAAGCCAAAGAGTAGAGATTGGAACCAAAAATGGTTGAGGCTCCACCAACAATAACAACCAAAGAAAAGCTAGATGAATCTAATCCAGGAGAAAATAAAAGGAAGAGAACAAGATCATGAAAGCACCACCCACCAAAAAGACAATTTCACTTTCCTTGATCCACCATCATAGAAAAAGGTATTCTTCCACCCAACAAAAGCAAAGCCCAAACTAGAGCTCCACTAACAACTGAACTAAAAATCCACTCACCATAGAGCAGTAAAATACCAAAATATAAACTCCTCCAAAGAAGACAAAGCCTAAAGCAAGGCTACCAGAATAGAAGATACAAAAAATGGTTGCAATAAGGGAGAAAGACTATAGAAGAGATCTCAAATTCCCAAACTGGATTAAAAACAGTTGCTAGAAACAAACCTCAAATAGGGAAAACCCAAGGTCTACAAAGTGAAGGAAACCCACCAACGAATCCTCTACAAAAGGCACAAAACCATCACACCCATACACAACATCACCAACAATAACTCCTTCTAGGTACAAACATATAGCAAGATCACTCACGAAAACAATAATAGGTAGCATGTCATCTATCATGAGAGGTGTGATCATGCCTTCATCGTGTGAAGCTGCTATGAGCCCTCTTCAAGCCAACAATTTCATGAAGCAATAGCATATTATTTTCTACATAGAGAAAAAACAAGCCCATATTTGCACAAAATATAGAGCACAACCATCACCATCATCCTCTAAATCCCCTTCATCCTCCCCCTCCTTCCTTGCAACTCCTCCACTCAAAACCCTAGAACCAAGTTCTCCTCTCTCTCTCTCTCTCTCTCTCTCTCTCTCTCTCTCTCTCTCTCTCTCTCTCTCTCTCTCTCTCTCTCTCTCTCTCTCTCTCTCTCTCTCTCTCTCTCTCTCTCTCTCTCTCTCTCTCTCTCTCTCTCTCTCTCTCTCTCTCTCTCACATTTTTTGTCAATATTGTTGTTGTCACCATTCTATATGTTGGTATTGTTATCTTTCTATATTTTATGTGGCATCGGATTGCTCATCAATAATGTGACTCTAGAACCCAAGTATTAATAGACCTTTATAAGATTAATAATCATTACACCTAAGTCGTGAATGTTAGCGCCTTAAGTAATATTGATGAGAGATTTTCCCTCTACATATAGATCATGAATTATTATCTTTATGCATAACTTGGATATTTTGCCATGATTTAAAATATGATCGAGATTAATTGATATAAATGTGGGGTACCACATATGCATTAGATAGCTTGAAAAAGAGAGACATGGAACTTTACGCATAAAAATGTGGCTTTTTATCATCTCAATATTTATTGTTATTATAATTATATGATGTGTTACATATGGAATAGCCTTAAATATAGAATCAATAGGTTTCTTAATTTTCTTTATCGAGCAATATAATTTAATCAATCACTATTTTACTTTTTTAGTTGTTATTCTTTGTCAATGGAGCCCTTTCCAAGTGTTATCCTCTTATAAAACTTTCTAATACATATGGTTATGTATTGACTGATAAATTACAATATATAATACCATGAAGAATCTCTTTCTTAAACACATTTCATTATTTACTCACAAGGTTGTTGGCCATTTGGAGGAATTGATTATGTGTTGTATTGATGTTTTGTCATTGATGTCAACACTAGCTATTCTGGTTGCTCTACCGGTATCCGTCTGGTCTCGGTAGGTTGTTTGGTTTCAAGTTGGATTAGATCATGATGATCCAGTATGTTTTAGCTTATGTAATTGGCTTAGATCTACTATTAATGCTACTCATATTCATGTTCAGTCAATTGGTTTTTATTTGGTGATCAGATGCTATCTTAAATGCTGGTAAGCTTGTTTGTTGTTCTGGTGAGGGTTTCACTGATAGAGCTTTGTTTAAAATCTTTGATGTTATGCACAAGTGGTGTTGGTGCAGATTCTAGTAGAGATTCAGGATGCTAATGGTGACCGTGTTTGAGAATTAGCTGATTGGGATCATTGCTTTAGCATGTGTGGACCTAAATTGGGTCCTGGTTTATATAGGTTATGGACCGACTTAATGTAACATGTTGATTGGACTTCTCAATGTGTTTCCAGGATGTCTTATGGGTTGGATATAATTTGTTTGGTCTCAGGATGACATGTTTTGTAATTATGTAATTTCTTTATTGTCTGGTGGCCGACTTGATTGTTTATGGTCGAGGGTTTGTATATATATGGTGTAAGATCTCATTGTAGATCATATAGAAGATGAGTATGTATATGTAAGGAGTGAGTAATGTAATAATCATTCATGCAGAGGATTTGGTCGATCATTAGTGATTGAGTTGGGTTTATGTAAGAGGATTTAGTCCTCCGGTATTGAGCTTAACAGGAACTGTACTCAGGCATAGAAGATGCTATCATTGCAGTTCATTCATTCTTCTGGATTGTAGTCTGCATTTTTATGTAGTCAGTAAGACTCCTTTTGTAATGAGCAGTGTGCTCTAGGATATTAGCCTTCCTACAAATGTAGGCCCCTCATTTGTAATCACATACTTATTGTAGAAGTATTATCTGGTTGTGGGTAGGCTTCCCACCATGGTTTTTCCCTTTACCAGGTTTTCCACTTACAAATCTTGGTGTCATGTGTATGGTATTTATTCTCTAATTGATTTTTATGCTTAATTGGTATATCTTCTATTTCAGTTATTGGTTTATGCATTCCGATAATGATATTTTGGCTTCTGATATTAAAGTTTTCATTGCCTAAGGTTTCGGTAATCTAGTAACAACTAATTCAGCCCCCCTCTTAGTTGTCTTCTGGTTATTTGAACTGTCTAACAAAGGCAAGTCATCTCACATTCAATTTTTTTAATTTCTATCGATTTCTACCATTTCTCTTAAAAATCTACCATCTCAAATATATTTTAATCCACTACAACTTTGGGACCTCATATATTTTCCATAGAAAATTAGCTTTATATAGTTGTGCTTCACAACAAAATAGGTTATATATGCACACTCTACTCATGTTTCCCTAACAAATATTGGCTTTATTGGATTAATGTTTGAGATAAGGTCTTTTAAGGCTATGATAGCTTATCATCCACTAAGAGCCATTAAAAAAATAAATACAAGGGGAAAAACCTCTTTGCTAAGCTTATAAACATTTGTGATGAGATTCTCACCAAGGAACGTTTGCTTGATCTCATTTGTTATTTTGTCCAATGATAAATCCCATTAGTATGGATTTCAATGTGAGATATAAATAAATTACATAATAACCATATGTAAAGATCAAATATATATCACATGATAAAACACAATACACCATTTAACAATCCCCAAGAGGAATTTAAAAAAAAAAACATTCACACCTATCTTATTTAGCAATGAAAATATGAAAAAATACTTACAATTTTTTTTTAAATGCTTTTTAAATATCAAGCTCCTTAATTGCATCCTCAATGTATCCAAGCATTATCCACACATACTATCTAATACTTCACATATGCACTCTTGAAAAGAGAGCTCAATGCAATGACAATCAATCCAAACAAGGAGATAATATTTCCAAATGCTCCTTAAATGAGTCCTTTCTAACTATAAACCTATAGATCAATATCCAAATCCATGAGAAAATAATTAATAAAAAACAATGCATCTAAAATAAGGATAGAAAATACATATTAGATTATTAAATATTGATTAGACCAAGAGTAGGGAAAGAGATTTCTACTTGAGGATACACCAAGCCATGATGGCTCTCTTTAAACAAAAGTTCTCCTTCATAGCTCCATCATGAGTTCATGTCCATATCTATGTGAAGGCTCCTAGGACTTCTTCCTAAAACCTCCAAAGAATAACCATCTCAACAAATTCCTCACCTGAGTCTCCAAGTATTCATGAGCACATGTAATTGTTCAATCCATGCTAAGATCTAAATGGAGAACAACACTCTCATGAAGCTTTCAAGAAAATGACCAATGTACTTGATACTAAAAGAATTATCTAGATCATTTCCAAGGCCGGAACCTTTGAGTAGAGAACATATCATGATATTATGATCTAATATCTCCGCAAAATATTATCATATGCTCATAAGCGCATCTATATTATGCCAACACTCTAATCAATATCTAGAGGAAGCTAAGAAATAATTTTAAAATCATACTCTCAATTAAGGATCACTTGTCAAAAATAAAAAAAGTCATAAATTAACACCTCAACCAAGAACTCCAAGAGTCCTCCATGACCAAAAAATATGTCAACATCTCCAATAACATAAAGATAATCATGTTCTAACAATAAACCATTTTTTTAAAGAATTTCCACTACATCAAATATTATCCAAGAACTCCTCCTTGATACCAACTACCATTATAGAAGATCAACCATCACTATGTGTTGAATCCACATCATTGTTGAAGATCCCATTGAACCGTGATATCAATGTCTACATGGCATCATGATAACCATCTCCCAAATGAAGATCATCCATGGTCCATGCACACAACTACAAATCAACAGCTCTAGAAAACATGTAGAACCAAGATCTCCAAGCCAAGAAGGTAAAAAAATCACCAAAATATGTTTCAAAAGCTCTCACTAAATCATATAACTGTGCTATCTTTGACATCATAAGTAACACAATGTTACAAGTCCCCATAACTAACTATTTAGAAAATCTAATCATCATCCATCCTCTTATCTCAATGCAACATTTTAAGGACACTTCTAACTCCATGTATTCATGTGATAAGTTGTATGTACTAAATAGACTAAACTGATAGAGGCCCAAACCATTACATAGCTACTAAAGTCAAGAAACGTAGAGTCTCACAAGAAATGAAAGCCCCAAACTAGAGGGCCAACTGCCAAAAAAAAGTGACAAGTTGTATGTTAAGTAACAACTCCAAACTTTAATTATAAATAGATAAAAAGACCATTTCACACTTCTAAAAAATGGAAGTTTACAAAATTATTTGTAACTACTACATGGTTGCAAAATGAAGTGTTGAGACTACTAACCCCTCTACCAACATAAATGTTTTTTAGTGAGTAAAAAAATTAATAATAATAAGTGTTGCACATGACAGCCGCCAAAATGTACATTTGAATGTATTTTTAATTACTAGAAAATCAGAATAAAATGATTTTTTTAATTAATTAATAAATAACACAAAATGTACATTCTGAAGACTAGATAGACAATGGCAAAGTGAACCTAACAATCATATGGTATAGATTTATCAAGTAGGTAGGCTGGATAGCCACAATGTGCATATCATTACCTCCATCCCTAACCCAAAACAAAGCTCCAGCTCCAAAGTGTCAAGACACAACGTGCATATCATTATCAATGTTAGCATCGATGTCAACAAGACATGAAGATTCTATGACATCCAGCGCACCATTAACAGTTCAATGTATTTGGACAGCACACACCCACAAAACCCACCCTATCTAAACTAATAAATCTTTAAACAATCTCAATTGGATGAGGTGAACATAAATGTGCCCTGACATTTATTGGAGCTAAAGAATGGATGATAGTGGATTCAGTATAAATACGTAACAGTTCAATGTATTTGGACAGCACACACCCACAAAACCCACCCTATCTAAACTAATAAATCTTTAAACAATCTCAATTGGATGAGGTGAACATAAATGTGCCCTGACATTTATTGGAGCTAAAGAATGGATGATAGTGGATTCAGTATAAATACGTAGTGTATTTTAGCGTCCAAGGGGTGGACAATGGATTCAGATTTGAATGTCGTTAGTGAATGAATACAACTACATTTGTTTCTTTCTATTAATGGTAATGGGGACATCATACATATCCAATTCGCCACAATGGCCACGTGAGAATCTAATCTCTTATGCATTTGTTCTAAGCAATGGCTATATTAATTTTACCGAGGATTTGTCATTGTGGTGCAGAGAACCCCGCGTAGGCTTTGATGGTAAAATAAGGTGTTCGAAAAACCAAGTATAAACAGTTGATGAGGATAATATCAAATATCCTTCAATGTCAAAAACTTAGGGTTTCACACAAAAATATCTCCTAGTAAAATTATCAACTATCTCATGTACAATTATTTTTCCTGCTGGTATAGATTTATCAAGTAGGTGTGCTGGATAGCCACAGAGTGCATATCATTGCCTCCGTCCCTAACCCAAAACAAAGCTCCAGCTCCAAAGTGTCAAGACACAACGTGCATATCATTATTAATGTTAGCATCGATGTCAACAAGACATGCAGAGAACGCCGCGTATAAACAGTTGATGAGGATAATATCAAATATCCTTCAATGTCAAAAACTTAGGGTTTCACGGTGCCGCCATAGTTTATCAAACATTTTATAAAAGCACACAAAAATATATCTCCTAGTAAAATTATCAACTATCTCATGTACAATTATTTTGCCTGGTGGTAATGTAGATCATTTGAGTGATACACTGGCGTGTTCAAAACCTCTAAATAGGAAACACCATTCTAGAGCTTGTCAAACCTAGTTGTTAATCTGTGCATGTTTGGCAATTAGTAATGGCGTCTCCTACGAAGATGATATGCTATATTTTGCTGGGCCTCATATTTGTATCGACCCTGATTGACGGTGCGGTGGCGGAAGAGAAGTATTATAATGGTGGGCACGGTGGTGGTGGGTATGGTGGTGGACATGGTGGGTATGGCGGTGGAGGGCACGGTGGTGGTGGAGGTCATGGTGGTGGTGGACATGGTGGGTATGGCGGTGGAGGGCACGGTGGGTATGGTGGTGGTGGGCATGGTGGTGGGAGAGGTGGGCACGGTCCTCCTGGCCATGGCCATGGCCATGGACCTGAGAATTAAGGGGTTCTAGTTTCATCTAGATCGACAGCAGAAGTAGCAAATATATGCTATGAATTATATAATAAAGCTGGTTTCGGTCACAGTTGTTCAGTTGCACCCTACTTCAGTTTTAAAGTTATTAAAATATATTTGGGGCAAAAATGTGAAATATGAAATGGTCATAGAATTCCAAGTAATTTTGTGAAATTAATTTATTGAATATTTAATAGAGATAATAGGCTTGAGATAGATAAGATAGTTATTTGGGTTGCTTTTTACTGTTATAGAATTTTAGTTTGATACTAAACGTGTCATTTTCTTCATAATTTTTATTTTTATATAATTAGAAATATAAATGTTGTGATTTGTCAATTTTTTAATAGATATTATATTTCTACACTTTATGTAAATGATTGTGAAGGTTTTTTGTAATAATTGTGTAGTTATTTTTTTATAAATATTTCTAATTATATTCAATGATCTATTATTTTAAGAGAAACACTGTAATATGATTGTAATTTTTGTCTCAAATTTAAGTAGAGAAGGGAGACAAGATACAACATATAATGAGAGGTGAACATGAAAAGTAAAATAAAAAATAATAATATAAAATATATTTCAAAATACGTAGTAAAAATAAGACAAAAAATGTAAGAAGATGCGGATAAACCTAACATAGAAAGAGAGCATCAAAATATCATACAAAGTAAAGAAATGAAAAAAATATTGTAACAATATCAATCTTGTAAAAGAACTAATGAAGAGAGAGGAGTACTTTTTTGAGGTTTTTGTGTTGTATCATCTTGATTTCACATTGCCTCTTCTAAAGTAGGAGTAGGTCTTGTTTTTCTACATTATTTTATGGTGTGTTATAGGTTACCATTCGTAGAATGTTTTCTTCCATTTTTAATAGCCTCAATTTTATGTAACTAAATCATTCTTGTAAGAGTTGAATGTTCAAGGATACATGACAATGGCACCGTCACTCAAGGGACCTAGGAATTTTTCCCCCAAAGTGTTCAACAAGATATGTCTACTAAAAAATCCCTAGATGTAGTTCTTCCAATCGACATGAATTTGACTAGTCATGTTCTTGGTTAGAGAACTTTTCATGAATAAAACTACCTTGATGCTATACATAACCTTAGGTCGGTATTTTTTCTTTCTATTTTAATCAATCCAACCATGTTCAAGTCATTCTTAATCATTTCATTAGTTTATTCTTCATTCTTCATTTCTTTCCTTCTCACCGTAGACTGCAAATTTCATTGTCTCTAATGGGAAATTTATATGTTTCCTAATCTGGATGGAGTTTCTTAGTTTGCCTCTTTGGGCTCTGTTTTGTTTGTTGAGCTAGATATCTTTTTCATTACTAAACCTCAAAAAAGGTTTTTTAGAATTTTTTGTCTTTATAGATTGAACCTAGGAGAGAGAGTAGACATTCAAATTATATATAGAAGAGATACACTCAATGTTTTCTCTATTAGATTTTTAAAATATTTTCTATCAATATCAATCTTTTGAACATAAGATTGATGATTTCCCTTTGACATCTCCCATTCTAATCCTAGAACCAAAACCACTTCCATGTCTCTACATCTTATGAAAAAAAGAAAGTTGGCCTATAGCAATGATTGCAAAAGCCAAGAACCCTTGAAAGAACAGTCCACAAATAAGCTATGCTCAAATTTTGGGGGTCAATCCTCAAAAAATTGAAGTATAGTTTTAAACCTCTAATCACAAGGGAATTTATTGACTCTCCTCATATATGGTGAGGCTAATTTCAGTAGAGAATCATTAGAGTATTTTGTATAGCTTACATACATGGCACATTATTATTTGTGTACAAGGTTGTGATGACCCTCTTTACTATTTTCTTTTGGTTTTTGTTAGGTCCTTCTATCCTTATCCAATGGTTCCTAGAGATTTTCAAATCCCTAAGATCCTTTTGGTTCCCATCAAGATATGGTACTCAATTTCAACATGGAACTTAGTTCCAAGTTTTTGGTTCCAACCAACTCCCAACCCCTTATATTTAGCATTATTTCCTTCTTTTATTCTATTTCTTATTTCTCAAATTGTATGTCCCAATTGGAACTTGCAACCTAGTTCCAAGTTTGTGGTTCCTCATGGTCCTTAGCTTTGAGCATTTCTCCTTCCTACCTATATCTATATTTATAAATTTATGACATAACAAACTTTGTACCCATTGCAAGCTATTTATTTCCTTGGCAATCACTATTACTTCACCCTACGTCCTTGAAAATTCTACAAACTACTAATTGTCATCATTCTCCCATTTTCTTAGATTTTTAATTGATTGGTTGTGTTCTCAAGTACCTTCCATTATGTTCACTCATGCTTAATTCACATACTATATTTCCTTTACACTTATTAAGGAAATATTTCCCTTTCTTTCATTGTCCCTTTCCACATTTTCACTTTTCCTTTTCTAGTTGTTTTGTCATTACTTTTTCCTTCTTCTAGTTTGTGTTCATTCATTCCTAAACCCTAGATCTTAATCATTCACTAAAGACTAATTTTAATTTTTAGTTTTGTATGATTATCCTTATTTTCCTTGTTTATCTCATTTCTTCCTTCTTATTTCATTGGTCGAGCCCTTGGTTAGCTAGAACTTTTTCATGTTTTATAATTTTTTTCCATTTCGTCTTCTCTAGGTTTTAACACCATGACCTATAACTTCAAAATGTGGATCACAAGTACAAAGATGATACTTATTACCTAGAACCAACATTCTAAGATCCTATTTCTCTTCAGCCCTCAACTCCTTTCCATAACTTTCATGCAATATTTCCCTTTCTCTCTAATACTTTGTGTTTCTCAAAATCCTATGTGGAAATTTCAAATCACTTCCAATTTTGTACATTAGTTTACTTGGAAAGTCCCCTACTTATATCTAAGGTTTCAGGGCCACATCAACATGCTTTTTGTCAAGGTTTCCAAAACAAACTCAAAAAAAAGGTGAGACCAATAGTCATGCAAAAGAGGCTCACATACTTTTGCAACTATGTGGCATCACATGATTGGTTGATTTTTACAACTAAGGTTACATTACATTCAATTACGGGTAGTCATCATAGCAATAAAAACTTTAAAGTTACAACTATTGGTGTAATGTTTTCCAAAAAAATGGACATGTTAAATCAACAAGTATGGGTATTAAATCAACAACTGCTATCACAACAATTGGAACACATTCAACTACTGGGTCTTTCACCTATAATTGTGTCTAATTATAAAAAATATAATAGTTGGTGATATGAATAAGAATAATTTTAATTCATTGTGTGCACTCCTGCTATCTTAATTAGATTTCAAATGATTTTATAATGTCATGGGTAGAGGGAGCCTTTATAATATTTATTCTACCCAATGAGAGAGCATACTTGTATTTATATGTTATAGATGTTGTCATAGAAATAAATGTTGCTAGTAGAGTATTATTATTCATTATGATACCCCTAAAAATTTATGTTCATTATTCTAATATGGGGATGTGATCATTAAATGAAACCAATAATAAAATAATCAATTGGTACATCATACAATTTTAATTCACTCTTATAATGCAACCCTAACGAAACGCATATAACTAAGGATGCAAACAAACTTTTGGCACATATTTCATTAAAATTAATGTATAATCAATATGAATGTGAAATATGTTATTCAATCATGATATGAACTAGACTGATTTACCTTGTAATGAATCACCTATCAAATCACTAAGAGAATATTCCACTATCAAAAAGAATCATAAACACAGAAAATAGAATAGCCTATATATCATTGAATATGATGCCACAGATGAAGAGAGTGCATCAAAAGATGACTTCCATGAAGATGAAAGAGAAGTTAATCTCTTTATGGCAATACATGAATCGGTTGTGGAAGATGAGGAAGATGAAGACATTGAAGTTGAAGTGTATCTAGAAGGCGAGCTCATAAGTGCTCTTGAGGAGTTAAGTAAGACAAGAAGATAACTCAAGAAGGTCAAGCTTGTTGCAACAAAAGAATAAGATCACCTGGAGCAATCTCTGGATGAGTCCAATCAAGTGACTTCTGACTTGAAATTCCAGTTGGGAGAAGATAAGAGGATATGTGAAGTTACATCCTCTAATATGATGAAAAGAGGAAAAAGAGCATCAAGACCTAGAAGAAGAAATAGTGAAGCTTAGAAAGGATCTTGATAAGAGTAAGGATGAATTGAAAATGAGGAGCAAATATGAGAGTAGCACAAAATCCTTGGACAAGATGTTGAGCAAACAGAAGCAATCTAAAGATACCGGTGGCTTAGGATTTGATAAAGGAAAAAGTTCCAACAATAAAGATACATCCGGTAAGGAGATACAGTTCACTTCTTCAAGTGAATGTGAAGAGAAGAAAACATTCACAGTAAGCAAGGATACTAGTAAGAAGACTTATTCAGAAGCTGTTAGAAACCACCATGCAAACTGGTATACACAATCAATAAATTAGAGGCCACACTCAATGAACTAGAATGCAGATCTTAGGAGAAATGTAAAGGTTAATCATGAAGGGTTCACTAGAGTTAGCAACATGAAAGGAAGACCCCCAGTGAGACAAACATTTGTAGGACTAAGGCAACCAAACTGGTATGTTCCAAACTTTCATGGTTATTGTTACCGATGTAAAAAATTTGGACATAGGTTAGCTAACTATAGATTAATGAATAAGACCACTGTGATTTATGAAAAATAGAAACTCTTTTTCTACACTCCAGGAGATGAATGTCATCTGGTATCAATGTAATGGATTGGGTCATAGAAGTTATGAGTGTAGGAGAAGTCAACCAGTTTCCTATAATAATTTTTCAAACTCATTATTTAATATTGTGTACGGTGAAAAGTGGATAATAGAAACAACAATATTGAAAGACTAAATAAATTCAAACACAAAACCCTAGCCTAACAACAACAAAGATCCACCATAACATATGAAGATTACCTAAGACAATGTAAATCAACCAAATCACAAAGATTATACCATCACATGTCCACTAGGGTTTGAATCTCCATTCTTCCTATCTCCATTGATCTTGGTTGATATATTTTCTCTCAGATTTTATGTGTGCACAAGAGTTCAATAAAGAATGGAAATGTGGTTGATAGCTTGATCGCAAAAAGGCTTGATTGCATAAGATTGATTAAAATGCTTAGGAGGGTTGATAATGAAAGAAGCATTCTCTTATATAGAAGACACTGTAGTAAATCGAGGGATAAGATTAAGAGGTGTAAAAGATAGATGGTCAGCTAGGATTAAAGGGTAGGTAGAGAAAATAAGAAAATAATGAGAGGGTAGGTACTATAGGAATTAAGAGATGAATGACATGTGTCATAGGTAGAAAAGTGTAATGAATTAATTAAATAATTAAAGATTTATTTAATTAATAAAAAAAATGTGATGAATTAAATAAATAAAAATATTTATTTAATTTAAGAAAAGGGTAATTTAAATAAATAAAAGTATTTATTTAAATGAGGAAAAAGGCTAGAAGAGGATGAATGAATGAATTAAATAAATAAAGATTTATTTAATCAATAGAATAATTAGGATAAAATAATTAAATAAATAAAAATATTTATTTAATTAGATAGGACAATTTTAGGTGTCTACATTTTGCCCCTCTTTGAGACAATACAACTTGTCACGTTGTTTCAAAGAAGATAAGATGAACTGATACAAAGTTGCCCCAAGATGAGAATGATATGCCCCTTCGAGAGATTGGATGAAAATGCCTCAAAATATTTTAGACAATCTCTTGATAAGAAAGAAAGGCTAGAAAGGACTGACAAGATAGGATAGAGTGATAGAGTCACAGGATAAAGAAGATTGACATGAGAGAGTAGGGCTAGGGTAGTCTATAAGATAGACTACGAGGGAAAACATCCTCATTGTCATCCACACACCTAAGAGATCATAGTGTAGAGAGAGCAGAGACCAGTCAACAGCGATGGCATTAGTGTATAGATTTGATTGCATTCATCGATATCAAAAGCTAGCAGATGCAAGAGAGTCGGTGAGTACCCAAAAACCTCCTTGTACCTTGTTGCATTAATTTTTGTCATAAATGTATGTTAGGTAGGTCAATAAATTCATATGAGGTATGTCTTAGAAATTGTCGAGTGGGGCAAAAGATGGGAAGGCGCACCTACATTGGTGCCACATGCATCTGGGTAGGTTAGGCATGACTGCGTCAAATTAGAATGCGTCTATTGTTTCAAAGGCGTTTATGACAAATGCGAGCACGTTTGTGAAATGCAAGTGCATCTACGCAGGGTAAGTGCGTATATGAATGACAGAGGTGCGTTTGTGTAATCCAAGTGCATTTCTAAAATGTAGGAATATTTGTGTAGTATGTAAGTGCATTTGTGTCATGAATGCACGTTTATATCTTCGAGGTTGAATTGGTAGTTCTATGATAAACATACGCTACTGATTGGATAAGTTGTTGAGAGGATACACTCAAATAGGTCCTCTAGGGAGGACTGCGATAACATATAGGGCTAGGTTTGATAATTTTGTGATGGAACATACATTGCCAATTAGGAAAATACTCAAGAAGATACACTCAAGAAGAGGCCCTAGGATAGGATAGAGCGAGGCACTTTGTGATGAACATGGAGTACCACTAGGAATTGACAATTCTATGATAGAACATACGTTGTCAATTGGATTAGGATAAAATTGACAATTCTGTGATAGAAGATACATTATCAGTTGGATAAGCTACTCAAGAGGATACACTCAAGTAGGTACCCTATAAGAAAAGATAAAATCAACACTTTGTGATGAACAAGGAGTACTACTAGGATAAAGTGTCATATGATAGATATAAACACTATGATAGAAGAGAAACACTTTGTGATGCACAGGGAGTACTACTAGGATTTGACACAGAATGAGTCGTAGCTACAATCATAAGGTTAAGCCTTGTCTATTTGAGGTATATGACTTAGTTCTTAAGGAAAATCCTAAAAATTAGGAGGATAGAGAGAAGAAGGGCAAGTTTGAACCAAATTGGCTGGATCCTTATATCATCAGAGTAGTCTATGGATCAGGTGCATATCAGCTTTTGACACTAGATGAAGAACCTTTGGAAGATCCTATCAACAACATGCACCTTTGTAGGTTTTACATGTAGCTCTTTAGCATATCTTAATTCAAAAATACAAAAAAAATAAAAAATACAAAAATACAAAACAATCAAAAAAATCAAAAATATAAAAAAATCATCAAAAATAAAAAATCGTTACTTGGTGAAAACCTAGCAAACAAGCACCTTGTGACATAAATTTTTTTTTGAAAAAATTGAAAAACCTAAAGAGAAATAAATTCATCCAACGGTGAAAAACACTTCGATGGTGCCTTGGGCAAGTACCATGGTGAAAATCGGGTTACCAACGCCATGTGTAGAGACATTGCTCCTCCCTCCATCAAGATTCAATCTCATTCTTTCACTTTGCACACACTCACAACCTATCCATCCATAATAAACTTACCCATTCCCATCATGGCTTGTTATTGATCCACCTAAGATTGGTTAGCCATTCATAATAATCCTTCCTTTTCACCCCTATCCATCCATAATAAATCAGCTCCTATATGTGACAAAGGAAAATCCTAATTCTAGGGATGGGTGTGGAATTAAGAGCATCACACATTTTGAGAAGTACAGTTTATTCAGTTTTTTTCAATCTTTCCACACACAATCCACAATAAAGCAACACTTCCATCACAAATCCATAATAAAGTTTCATCTTCTCCTCAATAAAGTATTGAATTTCAAGGATTCAGTCAGTTTCAGATGAGACATAACAACAATGGGTTTCAAAATATTAACTCTTTCAATAGACTCAGACAACATTATGGTGCAGTGCTATCTATCCTTTTGTGAACGAAAATATTGTGACCACAATCAAATAGACTTATACAAGTGACAAGAAACACTAAACTTGAGGACTACAATGGATGTTGGTTTCGAGTCTTGGTTTTCTTTTCATTTTATCTTTTTGGTGACATGTCTTTTAGCTTAAATTTCAAGATGTCTCTAACTAGAGATTCTATCTCCAGGATGTCTTTGACTAGAAAGGCGAGGATGGGATATGATTTACCTCCTTTTGTGGCTGTCTTGGATGGTCTCTTAGTAATTATATGACTTATCCAAGGATATGAGGAAACTGTGAGTCTACTATGAATTGGGGCATTCCTTGCTTGCAATTGTCTAATCTCCACACAAATGGGTACAATGAATTTCTAGGTTGAACCTATATCTGGATTGTCATAAGCTATTTTCCATAATAAAGCTCAATGATGATAAAGAACAAGAAGCTCTTTCACTTCCATATCTTCTATCTTCCATCCCCCTTTCTTGATTGACCTCCATCGTCCTTCTGGAGTCCGCGTAGCCCGCTATCAAATGACTGAGTATAATGACATGCCAAAAATATTTGCATTTCATGTAGTTTGCACCTGCATTACTATATATTAGCATTTCGTACATACATATAGATATCACAATTTCACCACATCTTGCACACAACACACATTAGCACATTTTACATTCTCATCATGTAAATAGTTATTTGTATTATCATATTCATCTGCATTTCATATATTCACATATGCATAATGATGCTTTGCAAAATGGGGCAAGGTTAGACTAAAACCTATGGTCATATAACACACAAAAAACATAAGAAACAAAGAAGAGTTAGTGTTAATCAACCAAAAACTAGTCTAAGCAGGCATACCAAGAGAGACACTAAAAACATGATAAAAATATTTAACTATGGAAGTAAATACAACAAGGCATCTCCAAATGCCTTCTACCATGCTCTTAGCTCCTTCTCCCTTGTTCCTCTCCTCTCCAAGTTCCAAATTATTGTAGCTCTCAGCAGCTTTTTGCACTATGGATGCTTATGGAGGTTCAAGATTGTAGATGATTATGAAAAGTATGCAAATGCAAGCTTAATAACCAAATAAGGATGAGTTATCTAAATGCTATTTGTTAATTTTAACCAAAAGAGTGAATATGAGTAAGATATGATAAATGCTCTCTAAAATTCTCTATAACTCAGATGCATACAAGTTTTTAGGATCTGGATTATGAAGAAATGGGCTCTATTTATAGGAAAAATGGAGCAATGGATGGTTGAGATTGAGTAATCTCAACAAGGGTCAGGATTGAATGATATTCAATCCATGTGATGGCTTTCAACCCAATCCCAGGATGACAAGTCTCAATATGAGATAGGTTGAGAGGAGAGGGAATAAGCATTAAATGCTTGACATGACCTGAAGGTTAACTTGGGAGTTAAGGTCAAGGTTGCATTGATTGAATGAATTTGTTATTCAAAGAATAAAGCTTTTATCCAATGGATAAACTCTTGTGCAAAGGTAAAAGGGATAACCATGGTCAAAGCAATAAATGCTTGAGGAGACACATGAGTCACATGAGGGTTGAGTTAGGGGCTAACCTAAAATGGTCATGTAAGAGCCATAAGTGGTTTGGAAGACTTTAGAGGTTAAATTGTTGAACACACAAAGCATTTAATGCTTTTCAAAGACTTTGAAGTCTTTGAGAAGTGACTCCAAGTTACTTATGAATGTGACAATAATTAGGGGATGGATTAGGCTAATTGATTAGGATTAGATAGGTTCTAAAAGAATTGAGGAAGGGGATTTAGGAGGCGAGTGGGAGATGTAGGAAAATGCAAGTGGATGGGGAGAATAGATTTTTAATTAAAATAAAATTACTTTATTTCAATTTGTGGTTGCAAGTTGCATTTGTAGGAAAAAGCAAGTGGGGGGGGATTTAATGATTTAAATAAATATTTTATTTAATTTATTTAAAAGAGGAAAGAGGATTAAATTGAATAAATAAAATTTATTCATTTAATTGATTGTGAATTCGGTATAATTAATTGATTAAAATAAATTGAATAATTTATTTAATTAATAGGAGAATGTTTTGAAGATGAATTAATTAAATATTAATTTAATTAACTGATGGCTAGTGGATTTTTAATGAAATAAATAACAAATATTCATTTAATTAAAATGGATAGATTTATGTGACTATATTCGCCCCTCTTTGAGATGGTGTGGTTTATCGCGTCGTTTCAAAGAAAGAAAAATAGGTGTGAAGAAATGCCCCATAAAATATTAATTTAATGGGTGGTAGAAGAGATGGGCCAAAAAATTTCAAAAAATTGAGCGATCTCTCTAAAAAGAATGAAAATTGGCAGGGTGGTAGAAGAGAAGATTTAAGTAACGCTAGTGAAAAGTAGAAGAAATCGGAGATAAAATGGAGAAATGGGAGGCTTGGGAAGTTCATGGAGACCACGCCGATCAGCGGGGGAAGATTAGGGTTAAGACAAAGGGTATATATGAGGAGGAAGGGGTGAAAATAGGCTCATTTAGTGAAATTTTAGCTCTGATAGTGACCTTTGGGAAGTGCAAGCATCAGTCAGAATTTTAGTTCCTATAGTAGAGCACTGATTAGAGAGAGTCTGACGATCCAACGGCCAAACAATTATGGACCAGTGGTATGTGAATTTGAATTTTTTATTTTTATGCATTTTTTTTATGTTTTTTGCTTAGTCCAAGTTGAGTCAACACAATAGCACTAAAACTATGTTTTGGCACTGTTGTTAATTTAATTAGTGCTATTGTGTTGCTATAGTGCTATTGCATAGTGGTTTTAGTGCTTTTGTCAAGTCTGGCGCTATGGTATAGCTGCTTTAGTGCTGTTGTTTTCGTAGTGCTATTGAGTAGGTGATTGAGCACTATTGTTGTGAAGTAGTGCTATGGTATAGTCAATGTAGCACTATTGTTGGTTTAGCACTATTGCATAGTTGATTTAGCACTTTTGTGATAGTATTAGCGTTGTTGTATTCAAAATAGCATTGATGTGTAGGAAAATAGGTGCCTTAGTGTGTTTGAAAAAGGATCTCCCGATGCCAATGATGGATGGATGGAGATGTGAGGTGAGAGTTGTTTTGAACCATAGCAGCCCTGATGAAACTTAGGTCATTAGGATAAATACCTAATGAAGTCTAGGTGTGTCATGATTGCTTACCTATTGAGACCTAAAGATACTTGATCAAAGTATCTATTGATAGTCTAGGTTTAAACTTAAGAAAGTTTGAAACAAAACAAATGACGATGATGGTTGATGCATGTGTGTAGGACTATCTACGCATCTTACAAATGTGCAAGAGACATCCCATGACACAGGTGCTGCACAAGTGTTTGACAAAGGCCGAGGTGGATTGTATTGTAGCAACAAGCCTATACGACATTATGCATATGCCCATGATTCAGATGAATCATGGGTTAATCACATAATTGGTTGAGCAATGGCATAGTGAGACATGTACATTTCACTTGGCACAGGGGGAGATGATAGTAACACTAGAGGATGTATGGCGCATCTTGCACATTCCTATTCGAGGAGAGCTGGTGAACTATGACCGAGCATGGAGGACATTAGCAGTGCATAGATTTTTTGAGGAGGATGTCTATATTGATGACGGGTCGATAGCTTGAGAGGACATAGCAACCTTATATGAGCCATTACTAGCAGTGTTATCAGGGATTGTTGGGGGATTGTTGTGTCCAGATCGACGATCGCATGGGCTTACCGTTGGTTGGGGTTAGGTGATCAAGCAGATGATTACAGAGGGGACCCAGTTTGCTTGGGGATCATGCGTGCTATCACACTTATATCAGGATCTACATGAGGTAGCATACCAAGGGAGGGGGTCATTGGGAGTGTGTATCACATTACTGCATATCTGGGCATGGGAACACTTACCAGTTACCTGACCAGTCAGTTTGAGATTCTAAGCAGTGGACCAGCCATATGTATACATGTATGGTGGTATGATGAGTCAGCCCCACTTGGAGAAGTTAGAGTGGTGGTGGGGGGCATTGGATACATATATTAATTACAGAATATTAAGTGTATGTGTTATTTTTTTATTATGCATTGATGGTGCATGCAAGTGTGCAAGTGCACATTCTATGGTCCATGGAATCTGGAGTCTAATCAAGAACCCAATGTGATCATAGTATAGCCAAGGTATTGTTAATTGGAGGGGTAATACCTCATTTGTATTGTGAAAATGTGTTTTAATGTGCTATTGTTTTTTAGAATCAAATGTGGAAATCAAGTGTCTTATGTCTTATAATGTTGTGAGTTATCTCCTTAAGTTCCAGGGTGTATTGTTTTGTGTCACCATGTGTTGGATGTGTCATCGCATGTGTAAGTCATTGTTGGCAATATTGCATTATAACAGACAATGAAAGATTGTTGGCATTTCATAAGGATATTGAGAAGGTTGTTGATGATTATGGATATAACTGATTAAAGATGTTTTATTGTCTTGATATTATTATTTTGTCATTGATGTCAAGAAATTGATTTTCTAATTCAGTATGATGTTGCCATATCTTGAGAAGTATAATATGAAGATTATAAAGATGTCAGTAAAAGACATAGGAAAGAATATGATGAATAAGGGGATGAATAAGGTATTCAATGGGCAACTAGTACCGAGTCAAACAATGATGAGATCATGATGTTTAGATTGTTTTAACATAATACATATGTTGTAAAATGTAAAGGTTAATACTATACTATGTTATCAAGCAAAGAACCTAGTCAGTAAACCCTAAGGAACGTAGTCGGTAAACCCTAAGGTTATCGCTATCGGTTAATGAAGGCAGAATGTCTACCGAGTGAAGTTTAGTATTCACTAAGTTATTACCAAGTTGTAACTGAGCTATAACAGAATGCATTAAATGTTTACATGCATTATTTAATGAAGGAAGCTGATGAGTTGGAACTGATCAATGATTGGTGAGCCATGAATAAAGTTTGTTAATGAATCTAAGGCAATGAAAAGTCAGCATGAAGATCTACAACTCAGATTGAACTGCAATATCCTGGCACAAGTTCCAAGACTAATATGCAAGTTCCAAGGTGGGGTAAAATGTTTTCAGATCGAAAGATGCATTGAACCTGGACAAGATTGAAGATCTGATGGCTATGATTGATCATGGGAAATGTGATCAAGGAGATTAAGTGGTTACCTAATTGTTTATAAATAGGAAATTGTTGATAAACAATGAATGTGGGCAACTATATGCACAGGAATGCTACATAGTGATTACCAAGCACAGAAACTTGAAGATCTATTTGAATAACAGAGTATAGAAGCCCAGCAGATAGACAAGATTAGTTCTATGTCTAGATTGTATTGAACAAATAAGAATCTTCTTTAGCATTTTAGATGTGAAGTTGCAGATAGATTTTATTATTGTTATTTTGTGAAAGTGACAAAAAATCTCTTAACCAAGTGGACTTAACAGTCTTATTTGTAAAACCCTCTAGCAAGGTGACGTTCTGATTGAGTATTTGAAATCCTTTAACAAGGTCACTTCTAATAAGGTGAAGATCCTAACAGATCTGACGGAAATCCCTTAATCGGGTCACATCTAGCAATGTGTTTGTAATCTTTAACAAGATTTACTATGAACCGAGCATAGTCTAGAAGAGTATATTTCTTAGTGGGTCCAAAATCCCATAGTGGTTTTTCCCTATTTGGGTTTCCATGTTAAATCTGGTGTTATGAGGTTTATGATATTCATATGCTTTTGAGTTTGCATGTTTAATAGTTTGAGTTAATTATGTAGGGTCACCTCACCAAGTTAAGATTTCCTTGGATAAAGGAAGTTTAAGCCATGTCCCATGTAATGCCCCGCCAGGAAACCCTGAAGGGATAAAGCTAAAACTCACAAATGGAGTACAAATATTTATTTTTTTTAGAATAAGACACAACATAATGATACGATGAGCTATCAAAGCTTAGATAACACAACATAAGACTAAACAAAACCTAAGGAGTTCCCAATGTGATTACGTAACTTAACATCTAACTCAACTCCTGACATCTGACCTAGTAAAGCAAGTTAACTTAATTTCATGTTATTACTTTAAACAAGGATATAATTCGTTCAGTAAATTAACATTATAGATAATAGGACGCGTTCATCCATTATGGTTGAAGATGATTCTAACACAAGGAAATCTACCCATTGAAGTTAAAAAATAGATAACATATAAATTCATCCATTAAGGTTAAAATATAGTTAACTTGATGAGTTCATCCAATTTAGTTAAAATATAGCTAATATGATGAAGTTCATTTATTAAGGTTAGAATGTAAATATCTAAATGAGTTCATCCATTATAGTTAAATTAAAGTTAATATGATGAAGTTCATTCATTAAGGTTAAAATGTAGATAACCAAATGAAGTTCATCCATTAGAATTACAATTTAGGTAGCATGACGAATTCATCCAATAATTTTTAACCATTCATTTCATTCAATTTTACATTAAACACATGCCATGCATCTTGTTCCAAATGCACTATAATTTCATCATAGCTAATGAGAATATTTCATGCATAATTATTTTCATTAACAATAACAAAATACATCCTTTCATGATCTAATTTACTGCATTAAGAGGCCACTACATACATGCATTTACAATACATCTCACCTAATCCCATTATACATTCTACCAAAATGCCATCCTTACATTCTAACACTAAACATGAAACATAAGAACAAAAGCATCACATAAAACCAAATTTATATCGGAGTTCACCCCTAAAGGGCTACATCTCTAGGTCTTCTCAACTCCAAGACCCCTCTGATCTTTTAAATAAGTTAAGGATACATAAGGTTCACATCATTTACAATCCTTTCATCAAGGAGAACATACTGAATATACAAATGACCACATCGGTCAATAAATACATAAATGATCCCTACATAGAAAAGGATCCAGTTGAACATATTAAAAGCAAATACAAAGATCCATTGTTTGACGGTACTCTAACTAGAGACCTGACCAACTATGGTCAACCACATAACAACATTCGACACCTACATAAAGAACAAGACCAGATATAACACTATCACAAGGCAATAGCCAAACTAGAGACTGAAGACATAACTAGGTACCCCAAATCAACCCAAACAACAAGGTCCAAACAATCATATCAAGGCCTTGTCATTACTTTAAACAAAAGTGAATACAAAAATTAAACTTGCATAGGCAATAATTGGGAAAGGACAATCTTCTTTCCTATTGGTTTAAACAATAAAAGTCGATCAAGTTTTCTAAATGATCTAAGTTTTCAAAAATTCATTAACAGAAAAATCACCTTTAAAAGGTGGATACAATACTATAATTGAAACATTATCATTTGTCTATTCACAAGACATAGGAAGAATATAATTAAACCATTTATTTTACTAAATGAAGATATCATTAACTTACCAATTTTCCAATCGATACATTATTAAATTTCCAATAATTATAATAGCATATCATTTAAGTTTTCAAAATATCTAATGTTAAATATTTCATTTTCCCAATTTCTCATATACTTTAGCATTCCATTTCTAAAATTCCTAGATGACCTATAGCATTCAAGTCGAATAATAATATATCCTTGAATAACATATTATTTAGAAATTACCAAGATATATTTTATTTCAAGAATTTTCCAATTAAAATAATATTTAGTCTTTTTTTTTTTTCCAAAAAGACACTTCCTCATTAAGACAGATACCCAATTTAACTATTAACTATTATATATTTATTAACCCCTGGATAATAAAATATAAATAATTAATAATGTATTAATACACAATTTCAAATTAAATATTGATTAATATATATACATTAATCTCCATTAATAAAAAATATATATATTAATAATAATTTAATAATAGACCAATTTCAAATTAAATATTAATTAATATATATTTATTTATCCTCATTAAAAAAATATATGTTAACAATAATTAATAATAACTAACTAAATAAAAAACTATTATAATAAGCTTTCAATAAAAAAAGTTTTTATTTTTATTTTTATTTTATATGAAAAAAAAACTTTAAAAAAAAGGGTGGGGAAACCCTGTAGGGCCCACCTCCCATCATGGGAGTGGTGGAAGCCATCACAGCTCTTTCCCCCCCCCCCATGGCCACTACGGGCACAAGGAAACCCTGCGGCCACCGTAGGCGCAGGTCCCTATGGCCACCGCGAGTGCAGGTCCCTGCGGCCTCTGCAGGTGCAAGACCCTCTAGCCGTCATGGGCGCAGGTCACTATGGAATCTCACGGGGAGGAGGGGAAGGGAGGCAGCGCGAGCTGAGCCTCGACTACTCCGCCTGCCAAACCCTAAGCGGCCCCCCCCCCCAAAAAAAAAAAAAAATTGATTTTCAATTAAAACAATGTTGATTTTAAAATAAAATCAACAACCCCCATAAAATAAAAACATAAATAAACTAAAACCCCCAAATTTTCTAAATCCACAACTCCTCTAATGTTTTCCAAAATGAACAATAACACGAATATTTAAATTTTTTCTAGCATAATATTGGTTTCTCCAAAAACACAAACTTTGTTGAATAACTTATCCAATCAAGCAAATCTTGAGCATAGAGAAGATTATTTCCTAAATAATGAATCCATCATATTGCCAAACTTTAAACTATAATGCATAGATTTAAAACCCAACCCCCATTTCAATCAAGAAATTTCTTTCAAACAACAAACAAAAAATTTATTTTCATTATTTTTTTTTTCTTTTCAACAAAGAAACAAAATAAGAATCCTACCTCATTTCGCATTCCTGGCAAGATCTAATGAAGAGCCCCAACCCACAACTCAAAAAATCCTTTCTTCCCAAAATGCCCAAATCTCCTCCAAAAATCCTTCTCCCCAAATTTTTTTTCAAAAAATTCTCTCCAAAAATAATCCCCCAAACTTTTTTTCAAAACTAGGGTAAATGGAAGAATCTCCAACCTAATCCCTTATTTTGGAATTTTAACAACTTTTGAATAAAAAAGAAAAATCATTCTTTTCAACTATTCAAATAATCTAAACTTGCTTTTCTAATTAAAAATCAAAATGCTTCTCTCCCTCATTTAATTTTCATTTTCTCAATATTAACAAGCTAATATTTGCATTTCCCAATATTAATGATGGTAAAATATTTTAATTAAATTAAATTCCCAAAATCAATCTTTCACACTATATCAAATATATATAAAAATTAAACTTGCTTTTCTATTTAAAATTGATTTTCTTAAATAGATAAAATTAACCTTTCTATTCAAAAATGCAAAAGAGATTAAATTATTTATATTTCAAATAACTTTAAATCTCCCCTTTCCAAAAAGCATAAACTAAATAAATTCATTATTTAAAATTAACCATTAAATTAAACTTGCTACAAAGATGAATAGAGCAATCTTTTTATTTAATGATTAATCACATAAAAGAAACATATTTAATTTAGTTCCTCAATTACTAATCCATAAAAGAACACATTAAATCAAAATAAATACTTAGGATAAAATACTCAATTTTACCACATGCCAAGCACACAACCCCAGAAAGCCAACCAAATATAGGACCCGCAAACCCAAATGAAAAGGGAAACTGACGGACCACAGACGATGCTCACTTGAGCATGACTATGGTAAAATGAGGGTTTTATGACCACCTAACCCAAATTCTAAGGATGAAAGAGGTATACTCAACCCTGCGAATCCAGGTGAAGATGAACCTCACACCTAAGCGGTACTGTACTTGCAATCTTCTGCAACCAGGGTTCACACAAGCATACATACATATATATATTTAAAGAAGGTGTTAGCTTCAGATTAATAACAAAAACCAGGAGAACAATTAAACTTACATAAGAATGAATGCGGAAGCACATTAACTAGTACACACATTAATCATAATATCTGACTACAACATTACATCATAGTAAATCAACCATTAAAGAATGCCACATAAAAATTCAACCAAGGTCAAACCGGTTTTACAAAGCTAACTAAGGTAGAGGCACTACATCCCAATCATGTGAACCCATAGGTGAGGTTGGGAAGACTTTCTAAGGGTCAAATGGACCTTGGGATGCGAAGTTTTGTTGTTTTTAAATACCCAAGTATTATATCTATGGGTTGGGGGCCTAATCAAGGCAAAAAATTAACCTTTGGGATAAGTTAAGTCCTTTCAAAACTAAATTTTTGAATAGTGGCAAAAATTGCAGCTTGTTAAGGGTAGTGTCATATTTATTGCAAGGAGCTATGGGATAGAGTGACCGATCAAATTCTTCCCTTATTTACATGAGTTACTTCATGAGTAGAACCTTATTTCTCCCAAAAAACTTTAATTTAAGAAAGTAGAAACCCTTGGGTAGAGAAATATAGAGTAGAAGGGATGGTGACATGTGTCACCTATCCCCAAGATAGAATTAAAAAGGAGAGAATGAGAAAAATAATGAGGGTGGTGGTTCTTGTTGTGTTTTTTGCTAAGCCTGAAAATTTACTTTGCTTGGGTTGCTTTCAAAGAGAATGGGGAGCTTGCTAAGTGGTACAAGGTCTCCTTGTTGCTGCACAATTACTTTTCATTGTGGAGATAGGTGGCCTTAACTCCTTGTTATTTGATGTGGCAACTATGCAATAATGTGTTTATGTTTAGCATTCATTCAAGTAAAGTGTTCTTTTATTATTTCTTGCATTATGAATGTGTGAATGTTTATTGTGAGCGTAAATATATATGTGTTTTTGTGTAAACCCATGCATTGTGTATGTTGGTGTTGTGTTGTTTTGGGTTTGAAAGGCACCTCACCCTAGGGAGGGAAGAGAAACCTTGAGGGTGAGAGAGGACTGAACCATGTAGATAGTTGAGAACTCGTGTCATGGAAAGGGAGAAATATAAGAAGGGTATGAGTACCCTAAGTTCATTTAAATGAGAGGATTGGGAATGAAAATTTTGAAGGTATGAGTACCCTTTCTTCATGGGAGAAGTGATATGATGGATATACTTGTGTGTGTTGGCATTATGTAGGAAAGGGGTATGAGTACCCATGGATTTACGAAAAGAAGGGGAAGTTATTATAAGGAGGTTGTTTCTTAAATGTACTTGTCTCACCTTATGCAACTCCACCTCTCATCCCATATAAGGGCTGCTTATGCATCCCATAATGTTTTAAGGCTTGGGAGGGTATTTTTTATATTGCCACATTATGTTTCAGGTTGTATTAGTATGTATGTGTGTATCCCATTTCTTGGTTAGTATCCTAGCTCGGGGGTGGACTAGATTCAAGTCTATGGCTAGGAGGTGAGCTTCCATGGCCCTATAAAAAAGAAGAAAATGTAACTATCCTATCATTGTACCATGAGGGTTGGGTCTATAGTAAACTTAAAGCACAAGAGAAACAATATAAATAAAAAATAAATAAATATTACTACTGGTAGAATATTAGATCAGCATCGAAATTCACTACAGTTTTCCATACCATTTATTAGAACTATGTATGAATCTCATAGACATTGACACCATTATCCTCATACCCATATCATGTGGAGACTAAGGTTGTCATAGATCTCACAAGCATGTATTTTGACCATGAGTCCCCTTGGCCACTGGCTCACATCATTCTGGGCCTCTACAAATAACAATGAGGGCAAACGCTATAAGCATAAGTTAGGGCACAAGATTCCTCACTCATCCAATGTTACATTCATTATCAAGTGGAGAACTTAGACAAAGCCTTAAAAAATATAGCATCGAGGGTTTCAAAATATTATACATTATTTCATTGAGCCTCATAAAGGGAGAGAGTAACCTATTCTTGTTAAAAAATGGGAAACAAATTTGGGAAGGATCTTATATTAAGGGAGAGTTCTAGAAGGTCTCTCACTTTTTCCATCATGAAAATACAAGATAGATGTTCCTCTAGTTTTTTCCATGTATTGGGGGTGGAGGGATGAAATTTTCAAGTTTAAATTTTACTTTAATGCCAATATTAAATCTTGCACATGACTTCTTATCTTATATCATATAGTTGGGTTTTTCTCGTTAAGAGAGGCTTTAGAAAATTAGAGAAGAATCATTTAACAAGTGTCTATGTAAGAAAGGTTACCTCTAAACTATTAAAAATGTAGAAAGGAAAAGAAAAACCATTTTCTTAACCATTATATGGTAACATTTGGGAGAATGTGTGGGCCCATCATTGGGATTTTGAGGACATGGATTTTAGGATAGGAAATATATATTTGGTATTTATTAAAGATATGATTTAATAAGTACAAAATAAT
Source organism: Cryptomeria japonica (assembly GCF_030272615.1). Lineage (NCBI taxonomy): Eukaryota > Viridiplantae > Streptophyta > Pinopsida > Cupressales > Cupressaceae > Cryptomeria > Cryptomeria japonica. The sequence goes on from NC_081407.1 coordinate 278,422,720, forward strand.
TAATCTTTTAAGAGAAAAAATTAGAAAGAAAAGGTTGGGCTTAATTAATCATTTAACATATTAATAATTATAATACTAATAAGAGTGATTTTATTATATATTTATGGAACTAATAACATGGTTAGGAGTGATATTTTAAATAAATGGGAGAGTGAGGTAGGAGCTATGTTATGGCTTTTGGAGAGGGTGGAGCTACATAGGGAGACTCAGAGGGTGATTTTGATGATGTCGATGACACTTTTAGGGGCTTTATCTTTCCCTATTTGTGTTTCTATTTATCCACTCATGTTGGGTTGTTTAGTGTGCTCATTTTATGCCTCTTGGTTGTAGTCCCTAGATAGACTTCTTTCCCTATTCCTTTTGTTTCTTATGTTGATGGGCTAGGATGCTGGTGCTATGCAAAGGCTTCTTCATTTATCTAGGGCCTTCTTGCATGTTTTCTCTTCGCTCTTAGGTCTTCATTGATGACATCTTTTGCGGTGGGGTTTTTTTCCCTCCTTGGTTGGTGCTCCTCGTGCCAAGTTTTGGGATTGTGTGGGATGTGGGGTTTTTTTCCTCCTTTTATTGTGCTCCCCATGCCTATTTTTGAATGTTGCTTTCTTGGATGGTGACTAGTGAGAGGGATGGGAGTAGGGCTAGGGTTCCAGTTGTTGTGGTTGTTAAAGCTTAGAATATCAAGGTAGTCAATGGTGGGTCTATCATACTTGGCTATAGAATGGTTATCCCAATGATTTCTCTCTTGGTGGAGTGTGGCTTCATTAGGTTCCTCATGTGTGTAGTGGGAGGGATAGCATAGTTTCTTACTCCCTTGTCTTGGGAAGGGGTTGATGATTTTTTGTTATGAGAAATGTCAGATGGGATTAATGCTCTATTTTGAGGCTCCTTTAGATGGTTCAACTTATTCTCTACCTTTGTTCATGATATGTGGGTAAGTGCAATGTAATGGGTCACAAATTGGCAGAAGTCTATGCATTGGAAAATGCATTCTTAGAAACAGAGGCCCATTTTCAAAAAATGGGGGCTCAATTTTTCTTCAAGCCCCTGAGGCAAAAAGGAATAGGGCCTCACTTGAAAATGAAACAGGGTCCCATTTTTTAAAAATAGGCCCCCATTTTTAAATCCAATTTTACCCATTTTTGGGGCCCATTTTGTCATTTTTGGACAATAATGGTAATTTTTGGAATGAGTCCCCTTTTCATAAACGGGCACCCATTTTCAAAATGGGGGCCCATTCTGTGGAATTTAATTCCACAACCCACCAATTTCCTCAGGATTAGGTCCGGGCTAGGCTAGGGATGGCCACACCTAAGACATGGACTTGCAAGTTCAAATCTCCATGAGCAAAAGCACAAATATGAACTTCTGAAATAGTTGGCATCCCTCTAATAGGAGAATTTTTATACGAAATTAAAACCCATTTTAGATTATACTGTCTAGATTTTAAATATGTAATTTTTTTTTTTAAATGATTATTTTAACTATTTTTCCTTTAATTTATACGAAATCAAGTCCATAAACTTGAAATATTAACTAATTTTGTTAATTTAATAACTTTTTTATTTTAATGAATTTAAAAAAAAAAATAGATGTCATCAATCTACACAAAATTATTTTCTATTTAAAAAAAAAATTCAAAAAATGTTAAGTTTACGTCAAATGATGTGCGCCGTATACGTCAAATTTTTAAAAAGATAATTATGGTCATTAAAAAATTAAATAAAAAAATATATTTAAAAAAAGAATTAAAAAAAATATGCTCATGAATCTTCAATGTGTTACAAATCATTTTCCAAAACAATTTGAGAAAATAATTTTAATTGTGTCAAAAAGTGTGGGTTGTACACATGCATGGTATGGTCCTCAAATAACCATTTTTAAAACATAATTTTTAGAACTCCATTCAAAATGTTATTTTTTATTATGTGTGTATTAAAATAAATTACATATTTGGAAAGTAGACTCAGAGGGATAACTTTTATATTACTGACTTTTTCTAAGATTCAATTTCTATGTGTTTCAAAATTTAAGCTCAAATGAGTCAAAACCTGAGAATTAGGGAAAACACTTCCACTTTTTGGTGAAAAAGTGGATTCATCTTCTTGCATTGACCCATGTGGTGGTTTCTCTTTCCCTCTCATCTCCCCGCACTTCTATTTTTTTCTTGTTCTTATGGTAGAGGTTCTTTTGCTGAGGGATTCTTTTAAATCTCTTAGGTTTGAGATCTCGATGATGATGAGGTCTTCTTCTCTTTGTTTATATATTTTGACTCCTAAGTATTTATTTATTGGGTGCTTTGTGGTCCTCCCCCTTCTTATATTTTTTTCTTTGGCCTTTATGATTTAGGGTCAACATCTTTGATTTTTTCTGGTTTTCTCTATAGAGGTGGACCTATCTTCTATGGAGGTGGAGATGGATGGTGCTAGAGATGAGCTATCTTTTATAGAGGTGGAGATGGATAGTGCTAGAGATGACATGTCTTCTATTATGTTGGAGATGGATGTTGATGGTGATTTTTAGAGATATTTTTGGGGTGGTGATGGTGCCTTGTTTCTTGGCTATAAGGAGATTGTTGTTTCCCTTGTTACTAAATTCATTCCTCTCTCTCCTATTGAGGTGGAGATATTGAAGGGTAAGGTGAGCTTAGTGTTGTTCATTATCAAGGTTAAGGTTATGGAAACCTTTCTAAAACCTACTGTTAAGGTTGAGGGAGCCTACAAAAACCCTATGCTCATGTTTTTTTGAATTTCTTTGGTGTTTGGCTTTAGCCTTCTTCTTTTACAAATAGTTCTTCAATGTATAATCTTTGATCTTAGGATGTGGTTGGCATTTTGGTTTCCTATGTTGTATCTTAATGCAATTTTCTTCCTTGGATTCTAGATCTATGCAGAATCCATGGGTTTCAGGTCCCTTTAAAATTTGTTGTAAGGGGTTTTAGGTACCCTCAAAACCTGTTCGACCCTTAATCAAAAACATGACTAGGAGTGATAACTAATCTAGACCAAAAGTATTAGTATTAATGGGTATAATTAAAGTAATAATTATTTTAATAGAAAATATGAAAAATGATAATTGTTAGATAGTTCAGATAACTGAAAGACAACTGAGAGGGGGGGGTGGTGAATCATTTTTCATAGATTACAAGAACTTTCAGCAATTAAACTTTAATACCAGAACCCAAAACAATAATACCGAAATAGTAGTTAATCAATCAAGCATAAGTAATAATCATAGAAATAAATACCATCCACATGAGACCAAGATTTTTATGTGGAAAACCAAGTAAAGGAAAAAACCATGGTGGGAAGCCTACTCACAATCAGATAATACTTTTATAGTAAGTATGTGAATTACAATGAAGGATCATGCACTTAGAGGAACATCAATAGCCTAGAGCACACTGCTCATCACAAAAAGGAGCCTCATTGACTACATATAAATCCAGACAACAATACGGAGAAGTGTTGAACTGCAAAAGATAGCATCTCCTATGCAAGAGTATAGTTCTAGTTAAGCTCAATAATAGAGGACTAAATCCTCTTACCTAAGTCAACTTGATCCTTAATGATCGACCAAATCCTTTGCCTGAATTATATTACATTATTCACACATTACATTCCTTGACCATGACCTCTTACATTAACCATGATAATCTACAATGAGATCTTACATCTATTTATACAAAGCCTCGACCATAAACAATTAGGTCGGCCACTAGACAATAAACTGATTACATAATTACAAACCATGTCAGCCTTAGACCAAACAAGTAATATCAACAAATAAGACATCCTGAAAATACAACAATAGGTCCTATCCACATGTTACATTAAATTCGATCCATAATCTAGATCAACCGGGACAGAGCATAGGTCCACACACTTTAGCAATGGTCTCTGAAAGCCAAGTCTTCGAACATAATCACCAACAGCATCCTAAAACTCCATCAAAATTTTTACCAACACCACTTATGCAATTCATCTAAGATCTCCACCAAAATCTCTGTCGGTGAAACCCTTGCTAGAACTAGAAACCAATCATCTAAGAAAGCAGGATAGCATCCAAAAACCAACTAACCAAATATGGTAATAAGTATCATGAACAAGCCAATTCTATCACTAGATTATACTAGAGCCTATGAGATCATGCTGGATCCAAGTTAACCAAAGACCACTCATCCTACTGGGACCAGAAGGGTCTCGATAAAGCATCCAAACAACTAGTGTTGACATCAATGACAAAATATTAATGCAACACTTAATCAATTCCACCAAATGGCCAACAATCTCCCCCTTTGGCGTTGATGGCAACACTAGATGTGAAAAACATCTAAGTACCAAGAAATACCAAACAAGTCTCCCCCTGTGGAAGATAGCCAGCAATCACCTGCATATAGCTCTGAATATCAATATCTCTCCCCCTTTGACATCAATGCCAGAAATCTGACAAAAATATCAAAGAAAAAGCATAAGCCTCTAAATCTCAAAGCTGACTACTCCCCCTGAGGAGTAGCATCCCACATCAGTACCAGAATGAATAGTATCTCTTATAATGCATGCCCGGCTGATGCCAAACTGCATTAATCAAGTCACTACCAGATGGGAAGAAACTCCCAATCTATCTCTCAGGTACTCAAATGATTCTTTGGATAAAGGTTTAGTGAAAATATCTGCAATCTATTCTTTAGTGTTCACATACACTAGTCTAACTTCATTTGCTTTGACCTTCTGCTTCAAAAAGTTATACTTGATAGATGTGTGTTTTGTCTTATAATGAAATACCAGATTCTTTGATATATCAATATCAGCAGAGTTATCAAAGTGAATAACTACTGATGCATCACAATCCTTCTTTATATCCTTCAACATTTGCTTCATCCATAAAACTTGTGTATAGTTAGTAGCAGCAACAACATACTCAACTTTAGTAGTAGATAGAGAAGCACATGACTGTTTCTTTCTGATCCATGAAACCAACTTCTTTCCAAGAAAGAAAGCTCCACTGTAAGTACTTTTTGGGTTATCAACATCTCCAGCCCAATTAGCATCTATATATGCACATAAAGTAAAGTTATCATCCTTACGGTAACATAAGCCATATTTTGATGTAACTTGAAAGTATCTAAAAATCCTTTTCATCATCATATCATAATTTTCTCTAGGATCACTCTAGAATCTTGAAACAATACAAATATCATTCATAATGTCAGGCCTAGTCTGAGGCAAATAAAGTAGGCCTCTAATCATATATTTGTATATTGTAGCATTTACCGATGTAGAAACATCTTTTCTTCTTAATTTCTCACTTCTAACCATAGGAGTACTTACCAGTTTAGAATCTCCCATACTAGATTTCTTCAACAATTCCTTAGTATATTTAGTTTGACAGATTAAAATACCTTTGTCAATTTGAATAATCTATAAACCTAAGAAAAATTTCATCTCACCAATCATACACATCTCAAATTCTTTCTCCATATTCTTAGAAAATTCTATGCATAATTTATCTTCACCTCCAAAAGTAATGTCATCAACAAATACTTCAACAATCAATATATCATCATCAATGATTATTAGTAAAACTAAGCTTCAAAAGATATTTATCCAACCTTACATACCAAGCTCTAGGTGCTTGTTTCAATCCATATAAATCTTTCCTTAACCTGCAAACCATATATGTATCATCTGATAGTGAAAAACCATCAAGTTTCTCAATATAAACTTCCTCATTAAGATCCCCATTAAAAAATACATATTTAACATCCATTTGATAAATCTTGTAGTTTTTATAAGTAGCATAGGTGAGAAATAATCTTACAACCTCAATCCTAGCTATAGGTGCAAAAGTCTCTCTATAATCAATTCCTTCCTTCTAAGAATATCCTTTACAAACCAATCTAGCCTTATTCCTTATGACTTGATCATCCTCATTCAGTTTATACCTAAAAAATCCATTTAGTTCTAATAAGATTTTTATTTTTAGGCCGGGGAACCAAAGTCCATGTGTTATTTTTCTCAGTCTGATCTAATTCTTCTTCCATAGCTTTTAGCCAATGTTCATCTTTACACGATTCAATTACTGATACTGGTTCAACTTGTGAAATTAAACATACCTCATTAGTTGCCAGTCTTCTTCTTGTCATCACTCCATTTCTCTTATCCCCAGTGATTTGATCTTCAAAATTATTCAATCTCACATACCTAGGAGTTTTCTGACTCTTTGTTCCTCTTCCCTAGTCTTTAGTTACTGTAAAATTCTCTGATGTTGCCGGAGTAACTGGTTCAACTCTTTGTTCTAGTAAAGGTGCTATCGGTTCAAATATAATCATTTCCACTACTAATTCCTTCTCATAAACTCTGATTTGACTTATATTCAGCTCATCTACTTTGACATTAGCACTCTCCACAATTCTCTGCAATCTCTTGTTATAACATCTATATGCTTTTCTTTCATTAGAATAACCAAGAAATATGCCTTCATCACATCTAGGATCAAATTTCCGTATAGTATCATCTCTCCTGATATAACATTTACTACCAAAAAATTTGAAATACTTAACTGTAGGTGTATTACCAAACCATAATTCATAAGGTATCTTACCGGTTTCTCATTTGATATGTACTTTGTTAAATGTATAAACCATTGTGCTCACTACTTCTCTCCAGCAGATATAAGGTAGACTCGCTTCCATCATCATTGTTCTAACAGAATCCAAGATAGTTCTATTTTTCCTTTCCACAACTCCATTATGCTGAGGTGTCCGGGGAGAAGAAAATTGTCTTCTTATATTATGTTTGTCAAAAAAGTTATTAAACTCACCGGATGTGAATTCTCCACCATGATTTGATCTCAAACATTTAATCTTCAATCCTGTCTTAGTTTCCACTTTAGGCTTAAAGATTTTAAACTTTTCAAATGCTTCAAATTTTTCTCTCAAAAAATTAACCCACATCATTCTACAATAATCATCAATGATTAGCATGAAATATCTATCACCATGAAAAATTTTAACGCTAGAAGGACCACATAAATCGGTATGAATAAGTTCAAGACCATCATTTGATTTATCTTGTATACTCCTAAAAGATGTTCTAACTTGTTTACCCATTTGACATTCTTTACATACCAGATTATAGGGCTTCATAATCTTATGTATATCCCTAACTGCCTTAGTTGAACTGATCTTCACAATGTAATCAAAATTCACATGACACGGTCTTTTATGCCATAGCCAACTCTCATCAATTTGTGTAATCAAACATATCTTCTCATTGGAGTTCAAATAAAATATGTTACCTTTTGTCTGTGTACCAGTTGCAATCTCCAAGTCAAATCTGTTAATGATTTTGCATTTTCCATCCTTGAACTGTAATTGAAATCCCTTATCTACCAATTATCCTACACTCAAAAGATTATGCTTCAAACCTTAAAAATAATAAACATTGTCAGTATTATTCTTAACGTCTAATGATATAGTTCATATTCCTTTGATCATACATGCCTTGTCATCTCCAAATCTAACTAGTCCACCATCAAATTATTGCATAGACAAAAACTTCCCTTCATCTCCAGTCATATGATGTGAACAAGCACTGTAAATTACCCATTCATCCTTGTCCTCAATTTTATAAGCAAGTGCCTTCTCTTCAGGTACATTCTCTTCCAGTGCCAGATCATCTTCCTAGATAGCCAGGAACACCCATTCCTTCCCATTTCTGGATCCACTAAAAGAGTATTTTGTTGGTTAATCATTTGAATTAGTAATGCCTTCCTCGTCCGCTATATAGCATGGTTTTTTTCTATTTTTTCTTGTATTTATATTTGTTCTAATATCCAGGGTTAGGCTTAAATAATCTTTCAACACTTTCTTCAAATCTTGAATTCCTTTCAGGACATCTAGATGCAAAATGACCAATCCTATTACATGCAAAACATTTAAAAGGTTATTTTCCTTCATACTTACGTCCTATCAGTCCTTTAGGTACTCTTCTAGCAAATAGTCCTAAAAGTTGCTCAAACTCATCATCTTCTCTCTTCATATCTTCTAACTCCTTTCCATATAAATTTTTTCAGTCTTGCTGACTGGTTGCAAATGCAGATGCATGAAAAGCAAGTTCAATCTTTACAGCTCGAGAAGGTCCAAATTCCTCAAGCTCAAAAGTAGATAGTTTCCCAACCAAAGTATCTTTGTTGACAAATGTATTAGCCATTTTTCTCAATTTTTTAATAGGAGTAGCCCTCATTTTTTAAGCTAGTGGTAGGGCTCTTAGGACTTTAGAAATAATTTCATCTTCGCTTGGAGTTCCACCACAACATTGAATTCCCATAACAATCTCATTTACCCTTTCCATGAATGCAGTAATCCTTTCTTCTTCTTCCACCTTCAGGTTTTCATATCTCACCCAATAACCATCAAGTTTAGCATTCTTCACTATAGGGTCACCTTCATTAAGAGTCACCAACTTATCCCATATAGCCTTTCTGAATGATTTGTCTATTAATCCCATTATTTGTTGATCAGAAAGTGCACACAAGAGGGCTTCTCTTTCTCTACAATCATTCTCAAGCTCCTTGTCTAGTTTTACTAGAGGAGGATTGCTAGATCCCTCATTATAGGGTGTGACATCATTCTATGTGATCTCCCAAATCTCCTTGCCAATACATATCAAAAGAGCCTCCATCTGAATCCTCCATATCGTGTAATTTTCTCCATCAAGGCTCAGAATATCCCTTTGAAAGATAGCTCCAAAAGAATTGGATGAACTTGAACTGTTAGTTGCCATAGGATCTTCCTCAAGCAGTTAAGCTTTCTGCAGAGAGGACCAAAGCTTTTATACCAATTTTTAGACCGTTCAGATAACTGGAAGACAACTAAGAAGGGGGCGTGAATTAGTTGTCATAGATTACAAGAAATTTTAGCAATTAAACTTTAATACTGAAACCTAGAACAATAATACTAGAATAGCAGTTAATCAATGAAGCATAAGAAATAATCACAAAATAAATACCATCCACATGACACCAAGATTTGTACATGGAAAACCCAGTAAAGGGAAAAAACATGGTGGGAAGCCTACCCATAGTCAGATAATACTTTTGTAGTAAGTATGTGAATTATAATGAAGGAGCTTACACTTGCAGGAAGGCCAATAGCCTAGAGCACACTTCTCATCATAAAAGAAGCCTCACTGACTACATATAAATCTAGACAACAATCTAAAGAAGTGTTGAACTGCAAAAGATAGCATCTTCTATGCCAGAGTACATATCCGGTTAAGCTCAATACCAGAAGACTAAATCCTCTTACATAAACCCAATTTGATCTCCATTGATCGACCAATTCCTATGCCTAAATAATATTATATTATTTGCACATTACATTCCTTGACCATGACCTCCTACATTAACCATTATGATCTACAATGAGATCTTACATTCATTTATACAAACCCTTGACCATAAACAATCAGGTCAGCCACCTGACAATAAACCAATTACATAATTATAAACCATGTCAGCCTTAGATCAAATAAGTAATATCAACACATAAGACATCCTGAAAATACAAGAATAGGTCTTATCCATACCTTACATTAAAGCCAGTCCATAACCTAGATTAACTGGGACCGAGTATAGGTCCACATGCTAGAGCAATGATCTCCAAATGCCATGTCTTTGAACATGATCACCAAAAGCATGCTAAAACTCCATCAGAAGATGTACCAACACCACTTATACAATTCATCAAAGATCTCCATCAAAAGCTCTGTCGGTATAACCCTCGTTGGAACTAGAAACCAATCATCTAAGCAAGAAGGATAGCATCCAAAAACCAACTGAGCAAATATGAGTATAAGTATCATGAACAAGCCAATTCCATCACCAGATTATACCAAAGGCTACTGGATCATGCTGGATTCAAGTTAACCAAATACCACTCATCCTACCAAGACCAGAAGGGTGTTGGTAAAGCATCCAAATAGCTAGTATTGACATCAATGACAAAACATCAATGCAACACTTAATCAATTCAACCAAATGGCCAACAATAATATCTTTAAGGAAAATGACGACTAGTAGTCATATAATAATATTATTGATGATGTTATAATATTATAGTTAAACCTATAATAACATTAATGATAATACTCATGACACAAATAATAGTATTGGGAAGTAATGTATTAGCAACAACAACCTCGAAATTAAAAACATTATAATTGGGATGAGTAATAATTATCAATATATTTACTTATAGTATCAATTTCATATATTTACTTATAAGTGTTATTATATTTACTTATGGTGCAGAGAACCTTCTCTTTTCAAGAAAGACTCTCACCATAGTAGAGTTTACATGATCTTTTATGTTGTAATAAGGGGTTGGATCAATGATCACCCTTGATGTAATAGAGTGACTATTTGTATGGTCAATAATCTCTTAGGTGAGCATATAAACCTAGAGGTCTATTAGACTACGAAGGCTTGGAATTTGGATTTTACTATTGATTGGTCTAGGATGTTTTCTTAGGTTTTTGGAGTCAAATAATGACCTTGGAGATGTTCCCATAAGGTCTAAGTTCTTAATTTCCCAATATTGTCCAAGTTGCAAAAATGTTGCATTTTGTTGTCAAGCAGCTTTGAAAAGTTGCCGGTAGGATGACAACTACCTCTCCAATGTTCATAACTATTAAAAAGTTGGTTATGGATATTGAGGAGGGTTTATATATGTTTTAACAACCATGGGGAAGGTTGTTGAATAGTTTTGTAAACTTTAGTGGAGAAAGTAAATAGGACAAATATGGTTTTGCCATAACAGTGATAGTTTTCCGTACTACCCATACAAGATGTGAAATCTTGTGATGAAAATTTGAGTTAATTTGAAAGTGCCCTGAATCCCCTTTCTAATGCACCTAGTCTGACATCTTGAACTGACATTTGGAGGAAGTTATAAGCTGTTTACTCTCTTTAGGTCTGAAATCCTCCATCTTCAAGGGTTACAATGCAAATAGATCCCTAACTTGCAATCTACCCATTGGAATCCAATGGACATTGGTAGAATGTAAGTTAGAGGCATGTATTCTGAGATTCAAAAGCAGAAAGGTCAGAGGAGTTGGTTTGGTAATTTTACCACCAAGCCCTAGTCTAAATTGTTTGAGGGTTTAGATTAGCCTAGAATGAAATTTATTGTGCACACACTAAATAATGATGAACTGAAGAGTTAATTTATGTATTGGGAACATTGGGATATATAAGAAGCCTCTTGAAGAGTTAGAATCTTCTTGTGATCCCATTCTCACATACTTTCTTTGTAAAACAGACCTAGCTTGATCAATTAGGCCTATGAGCCTAGTAGGTGTTTGAGAGTGCAAGAATAGGTTGGAAGCCTAAAATTTTGGATTTTTATAGTAGTCCCAAAAGGGTATCTAAAACCCAAATTTACTTGGTAGGTTTTTTGGCACAATTTGGAGAAAACGCCAAAAAATTAGTAAAATAGGGCTACAAACTGGTAGACCTATTCAAGCCCCTAGGACCAATACTCAAACTTGTATTCCCAAACATTGTTGTGGAAGGTTTTAGTGAGTCTTAAGGATATCATGTGAGTGTTATACCATCCCTAGAAAAGGTTGAGAACCCTATTTCACATTGGAGTAGATTGACACCTTGAGAGGTAGCATAGGTATTGTAAGACCTAAGAGTGTGAGTGTGTGGGTTTGTCACCTTACTGTTACTAACCTTCACATTTTCAAGGGGGTGGGCTCTATTATTGTAACTAGCTTTGTTGGCCCTTATGGTTTTTTGGGGATGGGTTGGGGGTGGTCTGGATTATCCACTTCTCTTCTTCGAATATAATCGGTTGTATTATTTTTCCACTAGGACTTTTATGAGCAAGACCGAAGGTTTTCTTTGCCTGGTTCTTTCCTACCGGTTGTCTTTGAACCAGGATCATGTATAAAATTATAAATATTAAAAAAATTAGTGGTCTTCCACTTTTATTGAAAAATTAATATATATTTACTTATAGTATCAATTATGTTAGTGGTTCTAGATGGATAGGTTAATTAAGAAAAATGGTGGCATTATAGTAAATATATTTCTTTTTTTAAAATAAAAAATAATAATTAACTAATTTAAAAAAAAATTGAGTTGCACTTTACCTTGGCTAAATTTTAGGTATTACATGGTCAAACCAATATTTCCATAATTCAATATTCACAATTAAATACATTTTTGTGTTTGAGATTAGAATTATTACTAGGAATTTATAATAATTAAATATGTGTAGCAACAAGTAATATACAAATCCATGAGAACTACCTGTTATTTTATTATTATATGATGACAAATAAAAATGAATAAGCTAACTAGATGCCAAATTTAAGAATATAAAAGACATGGTAGATTAAGTGTGACCTAGAGACATAATAAGATTTTTTTAGAATTTTAATTTGAGAAAATTGAAGAATATCCATGAATGAATGACTCAAAAGGATAAAAAATCAAAAGGAAATTTTCCCAAATAATGAGGGTTAGGAAAGTATTAAATTTTTAAGTAATAATAATAAGGGAAAATTAGAGAAGCTAAAAAAAGAAGGGAAGAAAATAATTTTCAAATTTATTTTCCAAAATGAAAAAATACTAAGAAAGAGGTGGGATATATTTTATGTACTTAATCCTCGTATACACAGACAAGATTATAAGTAGTTAGCTTGTGTCTATAAATTATTGATTAAGTTGTACGATCATTATTATAGTCTTATCTATATCATCATATCTTTTATATTTATATTTTCAAATTGTCATAGGGTACATCAAAAGCACAATAATATTATGTATAAGATTTATTAGATAATTTAAATTTGAGTCATATTGCACTTTTTTTCCCTCTTGAATTCTATTGAATTCACTTATTAGTCCCAAGTATATACAAAATATTTTCCATTTTTTTAGTTTTCTTAATAAAGTATGATCTTCACATTGTCAACGAAAGAAACAAGTCACCTTTTTATATTTTGGAGGTTACTTTGAAATGAACATATCTATCATATTTTGATGGCATATTTTATTTTGAATATTAAGTATGCTTATATTAAACATTCTACTATATATATTTTATAAAATTTGGATAAGAACTAAAGTAGATTTTAGTGTATGCGTTAAAAGAAAAAACAACCCCAAGACTAAAAATTAATAATTTATATTATAATTTCTATAAGGTTAAAAATAATGAGTTGATCATTTTATAATGATGGGTTGGAAGAAATTGTATTAAGTTTCATTGTTAATGCAAAA